>NC_138780.1:108009152-108329152 GCF_965119305.1 Pelophylax lessonae
AACAGTTATTCATGATTCATGCTGCTTTAGCACACTAAATGCCATTCACTTCTATATCTACTTTAAAGTGGTTCTAAAGGCTTAAGGTTTTTTACCTTAAAGTGTAACTCCACTTTTGTTGAGAAAAAAACATTCCCCTCTGGGTGATCTATGTACTTTGGAAGAATTATAACAACCTTTGTTACAGATTCCTACCTTTTTTAATCCTGCAGAAACCCCTGTTTGTTCCTCTGTGCCTAGTGGGTCTAATGGGAGTGGTTTCATATTTATCAATCAGCTGTGCAGCTGCAGAGCACAAATGAGGAATTCTGCTGGGTCTGCATCCCTTTAGATTTGTTCCTATTGGGAGTATCTCACCAAAAATTTAATTTCTGTTGCAGGGGATGCCTGAAATCTGACTTAGGCAGACTGCTAAGAAAATTGGTGAACCAATCACACAAGTAGGAAATAATGTTTCTGGGTCGTGTTCAGTACACATTCTGTGTACAAAACAACCCCGGGTAGCATTGTATTGTCAGAAAATTAGGTTGAAAAAAGAAAAGGTAATTTTTAATAACATTCAATACAATATGACTTGTGTTGAAATTATATGCGCTATATTTTTTTTAGTTCCTGGAGTTAACCATCAGCAGGTAGACCTGAGGAGAGGAGGATGGGGGCTGCTCGGTGCAAAACCAATGCACAGAACAAGTACTGTAAGTATAAACCTGTTTCTTATTTTAAAGAAATAAAAATCTAATTTAAGATGATATCTGTATTGGGCAAATTTACGCCCAACTCCATGTTTAACCAAATTAACATTGTATTACCTGTGGATTCTGTATATTGCATTTCCGTTCAATAAACATTATGGGAAAAAAAATTACATTTAGAATCACTTTAAGTGTTGTTACATTTAGCTAACCATTTAAAAAAGGATTTCAGCCCCTAAATATTCTGCATGATGGAGTACAATTATACATATTTTCTATGCATTTCTAATTGCAAAACAGACATTACTGGCTTATTCTAAATACACACGTTATTTGTAAAATGTTTTTTCTTTAATAACTATAATAATAACTAAACATGATAGTCTTGTAAATGAGAAGCTTGTGCATTTATGTTGATCCTAAAACAGTTTTTCAATAATGAGAAATAAAAAAATATATTTTTAAGAAAACAAAGGATATCTGAATTATGTATGCAACATAGAATAAACTGCATGTTTGCTTGTAAGCTGCATTGTCTGATTTAAATGGGATAGGCAGGAACTTACAAACTGTAACAGCAAAGTCATATATAAGGAAAATCAGATGTTATTTTAATTTCCTGGGTTAAAATTGTGTGTTCCAGCCCACAAGGGAAACACTGGTAACAATATTTAATAAATATCATAAACTGCCGAGACACAACAAATTGTTCATAAACTACCTGTTTAATTTTTCAGGGCTATCACACCACATATTTCCTTATTAGTTGTGTGATCCAGCTGGGTGGAAGGATGGATGGCACCTGTCAGCCATGGAATATAATGCAGCGGTTTTATGAATTATTTCTATGAGCAAAAGCCTATTACGTCTGACAAGAGGATGATGATATTAGGCTATCATCATTCAAACGGTATCCACCCGTTCCCCCTTTCATCCATCAGCCCCCCTTGCATGCAAGTTTAAAGCCAGTGTGTCTACACAGCCAACCCAAGACAAATATGCCTGCCTTTTGCCGAGTCCATGAAACATTTAGCATTTCATTATGAATCACAGCAGACGACAGTAACAAATGGTCCAGTGGATTTGCCTTGTTGTCAGAGATGGGGAGAAGAACAGCCAAGCAAAATGTCTATGTGGGTCTACAGTGATCAATTCAAAGTATAAACCTCTGCTCTCTTATTATGTCACAGGACTCAGCAAATTTTATATTACAATGGGCTGGTGATCGAACATATGCTTCTTAAATGCTGTTTTAGCTCAGCTGATGTACGTACATTACAAGGGCATCATTTTAAATTATTTTTAAAGAGGACATTTCCTTGTCACATACAGTTCTGCCAAAGGGTTATCCTTGAAAAAATTGATAATTTGGATATTGGTTGAGCCTGCCATAAGTGAGATCTCCCTACCATAGTTCTCCACTCCATAGTGTTCCCATCAACCATTGCATGTTCCAGTACCCCCTGCAGCAATTTGCTTAATAAAAAATAAATTAAAAACTTGGAGGAAACCTCTCATAATGGTCACAGCAGGTGTGCAGACCCAGAAATTCATATATGAAGATCTTCCCAATAAAGTCCACAAGGATGTAAGAAACTGTTACTTGGTTTAACTCTCCAGGATCTCTCAGGATTGATCTCCGTGTCCTGGGAATAGACATATAACATAAATTGTGCTTCGCTCAAAAATATAAGAAGTGAATGTAAATAAATACACACTTAAAGTCCAAAATTAAAGTCCAATTAATCAAATACTGAACAAATCTAAGGTGACCAGTCCCACACAGATTAGTGACTTCCTTGTGATAATAACAATCCCACACCAAAAGAGAATATATAATTCGCTCACCAGATGGCATGGACCCAAAATACAGTAATTGGGTCATGCAGGCTGAAAGTGATGATCTCCCTGGAACAGAATGGCAATGGCTTCCACGGATTCTCCAGGTGGTAGAAGTTGAAGGGTCCTTCAAGGGTGGTCCACGTACAGATATCTAAAAATCCCCACTCAGAGAAGTGTATGTGGGATAAACCAGAGAGACTCCATAGCGTGATACCATTTAAATGATTTATTGAAGTAAAAAAGTAATACACTTACAATGGGTCAGATGGTAAGGAGAATTCAATACAATTCGGCACTCTTGACAATCCTAACGGGTTTCATTACACATAACATTTTCAAAGGAATTAGCCTGATTAGCCGGATCTCTCAGGATTGATCTCCGTGTCCTGGGAATAGACATGATCACTTGTAGAGTCTTCATTGGGAAAGCATATGACAGAATGACAATGAAGACAACGGCTGGAGACCTTATCAGGAAATACCTCAAAAGGAACCTTTTTGGCAGGAAAACTAGGCATTGGTGAAAATAAAAGTACAGATTTAAATATATTGAAAATTAATTTTGAAATATTATTAACGTCATAATGCTTACATGAGGTTTTATTAATCAAATATGCATGTACTCTGCCTACCTACTTTTTTTTTGCCTTTATATGCCTATGTTGACTGGTTTCTGGCTTTGACAGGTGCTAAAGCATGTTTCCGAGAGTTTTCCAGATTGATTTTACAGAACCTTCTCATTTGGTATTATAATAGACTTTCCTATGTGTCACTAATTTTGAATCTGCATTTGAACTGGTAGCTGACTATTGATGAAGACAACTAAAACAAAGAACTCATTTTTGTTTTCAGTTGAAGGGGAACTACTTATTACAGATTACAGTATGATTACAATTACAGTGTGTTTATGGAAGACACTTTTTGAAAAGGTTCTCCTGATATCAGTCACCTTAAAGTCCAACTTCAATGTTTCCTTAAATTTTTCCCCACCTGGTAAAAAAGTATTCCAAAGCAGTATTTACCTTTTCCATGCTCAAATATTACACTGTTCATCCTCCACTGGTCCCGGCTGCTGCTCTTCTTCTGGATTTAATGATGCCCAGCATCATTAAACCCACTTCATGTGAGCCCAAGGCTTGAAGGAATGCCCCCATTTGGGAGCATCATCAAGCTGTCCTGGGTTTACAGAAGAATGATACAGAGAGGAGGGAAAGTATAAAACCTGCCAGGTTATTTTTTTCTGTCCGTGTACCATTCTGGAAATTTCCTTTCACTCCTTCCTAAGTAAGGCAAATTCCCCTCTTAAAGAGTTGAGAAAAGGAAAAAGTAGATTCTACCAATCCCAAGAGCTGCCCTCAGTGCTAGTGAGGTGCATTTGCATGGTAGTGGAAGTCCATCCATTTCCCTTTCCTTCTTCCCTCATCAAGATAAAGCTGGAGGATTGTGTTTTCCAGCAGAAGTGCCCAACAAAATTTCCTTTTAAAAAGTCCTCTTAAAGAGTTGGCCCTGGAACAGCTGCATTAGACGATTTCCCCTTACCCTTTGTTCTAGTGACTTTCCTTCTCAGTGACTATGGCCACCAGTACAAACTGAGAGGAGAATCTTCCCACCTTTGACACATTCAGCATTAAAGTGGTAGTATCACGATTTCTTAAACTTTTAACTACAGGTAAGCCTATGATAAGGCTTACCTGTAGGTACAATTAATATCTCCTAAACCGGCACGGTTTAGGAGATATTTGCAGTACATGCAGCTGCTCGCACGAGCGGCGCATGCGCACTGAAGGTCCGGCGGGCCTTCAGCTTCCCTTGCCGGCAGCTTGCCGGAAAAACGCTCCCGCGCGCATGCGCGGGAGTGACGTCATCGCGGCTCCGGCCAATCACAGCGCCGGAGCCGCCGAACCCGGGAGAGATCATGTCAGCGCCCGCAGCGGTGTCCGGGGGTCCGTGACGGGGCTTCGTTCTAAGGTAAGTAATTCATAATGAGCTAGTATGCGATGCATACTACCTCATTATGCCTTTGTCTTGCAGGGTTTGTTTGTTTTTTGTTTTTTTTTCCTGGGTTTACAACCGCTTTAAAAACATGACAGAGAGAGCTTAATCCTTTCCCACTACATACCATTTTTCTAGAGATACAATAATATACTAAGGTGTGCATTGCTTAGCAAAACCTCTAACTGATTTTTAATGTGATACAAACATATATTGTGTTTTTAGGTAACTAAAAATACTCACTAATCCTTGAAGTATGTATTTCAGGATCAGGAAGACGTGTTTTAGCGTTATACATTTTTACTAAATGTGAGTTCCTTTCTGTATATTAAAGTGTTGAGTTTTTAACATATTACACTATGGAGCCCTCTGTATTTTCTTTATGATGATCTTTGGATGGATACTGCTTATGTGCTCTGAGTCCGCGATACGGTGTGACATCTACTATACTGACGGTCTCTTGTAATCTACATCCACTGTCGGCATCTCCATCTGGATCTATCAGGGATTGATTTGGTTGGCTTATTGATTACCACTATCTGGTAAGCTTACAGGCATGCCTTACTGACAGATGCACCACGGAGGAGAACACCTTTATGTTGTGGTGAAGGATTTTATATTCCATTTACACTTTTGTTGCACAAAATTTTTTTGGGTACCTTAATACCCTTTGATATTGTGGGTTTATTTTTATTTAGTTGTCTTTGTCACACATATTGGTTTTATTACCATTGTGCACATTTTTTTCACCAGTTTGAATAATTTTTTGTTTTTACACATTAATTTGTAATTTGGTCACATATAGCACAGCCTCTTTTTATTTATGTATTCATTATTAATTGCTAAAGATTTAAAATACCTTGGAGTTACAGAAACTGGTTGAAAGCCAGTAGCATATAATTAATTGCGCATTATCATTTATTCGATAAGGTAAGGTGTGCAAACTGCAGCAAACTATTGGATTTCAGTTTACTAAAATCATGTAAATGAGAGATGGATTCCTGTTGGTTGCTGTAGCGCAGTCATGTTGGAACAGGAAGGGACCATCCCCAAACTGTTCCCACAAAGTTTGGACCATGAAATTGTCCAAAATGCCTTGGTATGTTGACGCCTTAAGAGTTTCCTTCACTAGAACTAAGAGGCCAAGCCCAACCCCTGAAAAACAACCCCACACCATAATCCCCCACCACCAAATGATTTGGACCAGTGCCCAAAGCAAGGTCCATAAGGACATAGATGAGCAAGTTTAGGGTGGAGGAACTTGACTGGCCTGCACCTCAACCCTGACATCAGCCCGATAGAACATCTTTGGGATGAATTAGAGTGGAGACTTAAAGTCAGCTCTTCTTGTCCAACATCAGTGCCTGACCTCACAAATGCATTTTTGGAAGAATGGGCAAACATTCCCATAGACACGCTCCTAAACCTTGTGGACAGCCTTTCCAGGAGAGCTGAAGCTGTTATAGCTGCAAAAGGTGGGCCAACTCAATATTGAACCCAATGGACTAAGACTGGGATGGGAAGTTCATGTGCGTGTAACAGCAGGCATCCCTATAATTTTGACAATATATATAAATATATATATATATATATATATATATAATATCTCACAAAAGTGAGTACACCCCTCACATTTTTGTAAATATTTTAATATATCTTTTCAAGTGTCAAGAAATGACAGTTTGCTACAATGTAAAGTAGCAAGTGTACAGCTTGTATAACAGTGTAATGTTAATAAATTAATGTCTAAACTGCTAACAACAAAAGTGAGTACACCCTTTTAATGCTTAAAGTGAAAATTTAAAAATGAAAAATTCCTTTAAATAACGTGCCTGGGGGTCCCCTTTAATGTGCCTGTAAATTGGCGCATCTGTACGATGTTCAGTATCTCACAAAAGTGAGTACACCCCTTACATTTTTGTAAATATTATATTATACCATTTCTTGTGACAACACTGAAGAAATTACACTTTGCTACAATGTAAAGTGGGAATGTACAGCTTGTAGTGTAAATTTGCTGTCCCCTCAAAATAACTCAACACACAGCCACTAATATCTAAACCGCTTGCAACAAAGGTGAGTACACCCCTAAGTGGAAATGTCTAAACTGGGTCCAAAGTGTCAATATTTTGTGTGGCCACTATTATTTTCCAGCACTGCCTTAACCCTCTTGGGCATGGAGTTCACCAGAGCTTCACAGGTTACTCTGGAGTCCTCTTCGACTCCTCCATGACGACATCACAAAGCTGGTGGATGTAAGAGACCTTTTGCTCCTTTACATTCCATTTGAGGATAACCCACAGATGCTCAATAGGGTTTAGGGTTTAGGTCTGGAGACATGCTTGGCCAGTCCATTACCTTTACCCTCAATTTCTTTAGCAAGACAGTGGTTGTCTTGGAGGTGTATTTGGGGTCGTTACCATGTTGGAATACTCCCCTGCGGCCCAGTCTCCGAAGGGAGGGGATCATGCTCTGCTTCAGTATGTCACAGTACATGTTGGCATTCATGGTTCCCTCAATGAATTGTAGCTCCTCAGTGACGGAAGCACTCATGCAGCCCCAGACCATGGCACTCCCACCACCATGCTTGACTGTAGGCAAGACACACTTGTCTTTGTACTCCTCACCTGGTTGATGCCACACACGCTTGACACCATCTGAACCAAATAAGTTTATCTTGCTCTCATCAGACCACAGGACATGGTTCCAGTAATCCATGTCCTTAGTCTGCTTGTCATCAGAAAACTGTTTGCGGACTTTTTTGTGCATCATCTTTAGAAGAGGCTTCCTTCTGGGATGACCGCAATGCAAACCAATTTGATGCAGTGTGCGGTGTATGGTCTGAGCACTGACAGGCTGACCCTCCACCCCTTTAACCTCTGCAGCACTCATACGTCTATTTCCCAAAGACAACCTCTGAGCTTGTGCACTCAATTTCTTTGGTCGATCATGGCAGGGACCGTTCTGAGTGGAACCTGTCCTGTTAAACCGCTGTATGGTCTTGGCCACCATGCTGCAGCTCAGTTTAAGGGTCTTGGCAATCTTCTGGAAGCCTAGGTCAGCTTTATGTAGAGCAACAATTCTTTTTTTTCAGATCCTCAGAGAGTTCTTTGCCATGAGGTGCCATGTTGAACTTCCAGCGATCAGTATGAGAGAGTGGGAGCGTTAACACCAAATTTAACACACCTGCTCCCCATTCACACCTGAGACTTTGTAACACTAACGAGTCATATGACACCGGGGAGGGAAAATGGCTAATTTGGCCCAATTTGGACATTTTCACTTCGGGGTGTACTCACTTTTGTTGCTAGCGGTTTAGGCATTATTGGCTGTGTGTTGAGTTATTTGAGGGGACAGCAAATTGACACTGTTACACAAGCTGTACACTCACTACTTTAAATTGTTGTCACATCAAAAGATATAATAAAATATTTACAAAAATGTGAGGGGTGTACTCACTTTTTGTGAGATACTGGGTACTGGGTATGGGTATTGAATCAACCTGGAATGTATAAGCATGTTGTAATTGGAAGTGCCAGAAAAAAAATACCAGTTGGGCAGTGAATATTTGGTTTGTAGAAAACAGGGGAAGATGGTCTTTTACAACTATATCTCCTAGCATTTTAATGCCCCTGAATGCACACATGGAGGAGGTGGCAGTTCCGTTACATTGGTGGCAGTGGTGGGATGCTTGCTGCAGTCTGGGACATCCACACCTCCACCGGGATCCAAGGTCTGGATAGCAGAAGAGAAGAGGTACAGATATCAGCCGCCATGGAAGAGGAATTTGGAAGGAGGTTGAGAGAGATGTGTATACAGCACAGGGGACCAGTGTCAGAGAAGGTCCTGCTAGGATGGCATGATGTAATCCACTGGGAACTCTGTAAGGAAGCGCTAGCCTGTGAGCAGCGACACCAGGGAAAAATCCTCCCCTCCTTCCAGGAAACGTACTGGTCGCAGTACAAGGTTCGAATGGTGTTTTTGGGGAGACAACCACACAAAGAATGGAAAGCTGAGTTAAGCAGGCTGGTCCAAGTGGAGATGCTGTTGGACGAGAGCTACAGAGCCCTCGGCTGGTATGTAACCCAAGTGTGCCCATGGACAGCGGACGACAACCCAACAGAAGGCTTTTGCTACAGCGACCCGGGGCTGTTACTAGAGAGGCTGTCTAAGGACCCTGACTTTGGGAGCGATTTGGAGTGGCAGTAATAGGAAATTGAGGATTACAGAGAAGAGATCCTGAACATCTCGGAAGTGTTCTGAGCACTGGAAGATTTGGAGTTTTTGGCCTTCAGGAATGGGAGCTGGAGATCGCCTACAGACAGCTGCTAGACTCTGCTCAGTGCCGCGCCTTGGCTCTCCTTGCCTGGTAATATCCAGAAGTACCAGCTGACAGTCCAGAAATCCTGACTGAAGAATCGACAATGTGGCACAGTAATAGTGTGCTTTGCTCACCTGCGCCCACGGTTTTGGATGTGGAGGTCTTATGGCTGATGCAGCAAGTGCTGACTCACCTTGACGAACCTGTTTCTGCACAGGACGAGCTTGGATGGAGAAATGCGTCTGTCCAGCTGCTGGATAAAGGTAGGGGAGAAGAGGAAGCCATCTTCATTCCCCAACCACGGATCACAGATTTAATTGACTTTCCATCGGAAGATGATATGGATGATAAATGACCTGCAAAAGTGTTCGCACTGGGTCCGAGAGCCACCAGCCCATGCCCTGGACTTACAGCAATTCCAAAGGCTATGGATTTAATAGACTTTTCTGCTGAGAAGGAACATCCTAGTGAGCCTACAGCAGAAGAGCAGGCATCCAGGCATAGCGCTGCTGACCTCTGCCTGCAACAATTGGTGACCCAGAAAGATGTGTGCAAGGCCACTGTCTTTTCAGTTTACTTTCCTGCAGAACAGCTGGCATCAGGGCCTAACATCACTGAGCACTGCCCAACACCAACAGCAGCTTCAGCCTTTCTGAGAGAAGAGGCAGCTGATCTTTCTCCTACACCACTGACAGGGACATGGGATTTCCTGCCAGCAGCATCTGTGGAGTTACAAGAAACTTCTCCAGCTGAAGCGCTGACAACTGGACAGAGGGTCCAAGACCTCTGCCCCACACCTGTGGCAGTTCCAGAGGCCCAGGGTAAGAAGGTGGTGATCACTCCCTAACGGCAGCTACACAGTCCTGAGAAGAAGATGGTCATCCTTCCTCCCCAGAGAGAGATCCACAATCTGGGAGCGGAGGAAGCCAGTCTCCCTCCCAGACATTTAGCTGGAGTGGATTATGTGGAGTCCCCAGCAGAAATGCTGGCAACAGGGCAGAGTGCTACCAACCTCTGCCCAGCACCCGCAACAGCTACCGAGTTCCAGGAAGCTGGTGAAATCGCTCTCCCCTGCCCCAGCGACAAGCTGCTGAAGTAAAGCTTCTACACCCAGCTGAAGTGCTGGCAGCTGGACAGAGAGTCAACGACCTCTGCCCCACACCTGTGGCAGTTCTGGAGGCCCAGGGTGAGAAGAGAGAGGAAGTTGTTGTCCTCCCTCCCCACCAGTCAGTCAGAGCAGAGGAAACTGTCTTCCCTCCCCAGCCAGGATCTGTGCATCTGGGAGACCGTACCAGAGAAAGGTTGTCCCAACCGCGAGATGAGGGTAAGGAAGATGGAGCAGCTGACTCCCCTTTGGGCCTGTGTTTGAATAAACAGTTTTTATTCTGGAAGGTTCAAAAACTTATACAAGCTAAGTTGTTGGCTAGCTTTGTATGGGGGCGGCTGGGAAAATCTGATATCTATGTTCACGACTGGGAGGAAGCCGTATACTGATTGAAGTCCACAAGTACAGTATGGGTTGCTGTTCCGTTACAGTGGATCTCTCATTCATCCAACTGTCCTCAATTCATAGATCATTTTTTAATGAAGCTATGGTACAGTTTCCAATTTGAAGTACCATAAGCCTGGTTCTTACAGAGTTAATGGCCCGCAATGCAACTCTCAACGTGGATGTGCGGTTTTGATGGAGAATCAAGAGCAATATCTTTTTTGGTCGGTGAGGAGGGGATTTACAGAAATAACAGTGAATAAAAAGATCTGAGGGGTGGGAGATATTTTCAGCAGACCCCCCTTACCTGGCCATATTTCTAAATGCAGTTCAAGTGGGCGGCACAGTGGTGTAGTGGTTACCACTTTCACCTAGCTGCAAAAGGGTCGATGGCTCGAATCCCAGCCATGACACTACCTGCCTGGAGTTTGTATGTTCTCCCTGTGCCTGCGTGGGTTTCCTCCAGGACTCCGGTTTCCTCCCACACTCCAAAGACATGCTGGTAGGTTAATTGGATCATGTATAAAAAAATTGGCCCAACTGTGTATGTATGTATGTGAGTTAGGGACCTTAGATTGTAAGCTCCTTGAGGGCAGGGACTGGTGTGAATGTAAAATGTATATGTAAAGCGCTGCGTAAATTGAGAGCACTATATAAGTACCTTAAATAAATAAATAAAATACGTTTATATATAGCCATGTGTTACAGTCTGATAAACAATATATTATTGCACAGCAGGAAATCACAGTTTGATAGAGATTAATCATGATGTATCTTTTGTGTGTGCTCTACTTATGAACTGTAATGTGACTTATTTATCTTCTTTACATGATAGCATAGTACTAAGTAGTATCAAAGTGACAGCTATTCTCATCTGCATTTGTGTAGAAACTTGTTATGAATGTAATTTCATCATACCAGGATTTATGTAACATGACTGGAGTTAGGTCCTGGCAGTGAGAAATATTCAGCCAGGAATATGGATTACTCTTACTGTCTTTGCTCAAGTATTTAAAATGCCTCTCAACAGGCTCTTGGCTCAAGAGATATTGACTAATGAGTTTAAATACCTTCACTTGTGTCCTCATAAAGATGCTGTAAACAGGAATGTTTTAATGACTGTTTACGGTAGACTCTTTAAAAGATTTCTGGTTTTCCAGACTTTCCCTAATGATACTTACGATGGCTAATTATTCATTAGAGCATAAGCAATTTGTGCAGACCATCATAACTAATTACTGACCGAACCCAACCCCCCCCCCCCCACCCCCTTTTGAACTGTGTTGAGTACATTTTTGTCTGCTTATTTCAGATGTGTTTTCAGGTTGAACTGTATGCTGGTGGAGTCAGTTCTAAGCTGACCCCACCCACAGACAAAAATCTTTAAACCTAACTCTTGTTGCAGACACATCAGACCTCATTACTGTCCTTAGGGACGATTTACAACACATGCAGTCCAGTGTATTTTTTTTTTTTTTTCATGCATCAAATCTCATGGACAGTAGGTTACATGGATTCCAATGGCAAAGTTCACACCACTGCAGTGCTTTGCAATACAGTCAACAAAAGTAGAACACGCTGAATTTTTTCTGCATGGCACTGTTCTGGAAAGCAGCAAAATGCATCAAAAATGCACTGGAAGGCATTATACCAAAAAAAAAAAAAAAAAAGAAAATCTGTATCTGGAACAAATAAAAATGTGTAAAAAATTAACTGAAGTGCATCAAAAACACATCAAAATTATGCAGAAACTCAAACTGCCTTTTTGTGGTGTGAACCAGCCCTTAATGTATTTGAAATATTTTTTATTCCAGACCTTGCTGCTGACTGAAAGTCCTATTCAAGCAGTTACACTGTTTATATCTCTCCTAACCTGGTGGACTAGTGGACTGTCTGCTGTTCACCCAATTGGGGGTCTATGGACTAGAACAAAACTGTCTGCAGAGTTGGGTGGCAATATACCTACTTATCTGGAGTTTTCTAGGTTCACAGATACATATGAGTAGCTGTCTGTATCTGTGCACTGCCTTGGTATGCCTTATGTAGCTATGGCATTTGTTTGTTTTAGCGTGGTGCCTGGCTAGCAAACTGGTAAAGGAAGGGCAGAACAAGACAGTTTGTCTATAAGGCTAGAAAATAAAAGTCTTGCCCTACCTGGAAGCCAAATTCTGTGTCAACCTACAGAGAATATCTTTTAATTATTTTTAATGTGTCTTATATAGCACAGCATAAATTCGACTTTATGAAACTAACTCCCTTAGATATCTGAAATGCAGAAACCCAGAAACCAACCTTTTTGAGATTTATGGGATTGCCCTTTTATAAAATGCTTCTAGTATCAAATACACGGTTATTCCAACAGGAATTTACTTTATTCCCTTCCTTTTTTAATCAGCTGAATCAGCTACAGAAGTTAAGGGTTTAAGAACCACCAAAGAAAGTAAAAAGGAGTTTTAAAATTTCAAAACAGAAGGCCAATACAAAAAAATGTAATTCCTACACAACTTCTATCTTTATATTATTTAAAATGAAAATGGTCTTCTAGATTGTAAGCTCTAACTAGCAGGGCCCTCTGATTCCTCCTGTATTAAATTGTATTGTAAATGTACTGTTTGCCCTCATGTTGTAAAGCGCTGCGTAAACTGTTGGTGCTATATAAATCCTGTTTAGTAATAAATAATATTAAAAATGGACTGGGCATAAATTGTACTGGACAAGGAAAGAAAGGGTAAACACAAATATGGAAAATAAATCAACTAGCTGCTGCAGTCATACCCACCAGTATCTAATCAGTCAGATTGCAAATGCTCCTTAAATGATCCTTACAGTGGTGATCGAAAGTTTGGGCACCCCAGGTAAAAAATTGTATTAATGTGCATAAAGAAGCCAAGGAAAGATGGAAAAATCTCCAAAAGGCATCAAATTACAGATTAGACATTCTTATAATATGTCAACAAAAGTTAGATTTTATTTCCATCATTTACACTTTCGAAATAACAGAAAACAAAAAAATGGCATCTGCAAACGTTTGGGCACCCTGCAGAGTTAATATCTTGTACTGCCCCCTTTGGCAGGTATCACAGCTTGTAAACGCTTTTTGTAGCCAGCCAAGAGTCTTTCAGTTCTTGTTTGAGGTATCTTTGCCCATTCTTCCTTACAAAAGTCTTCCAGTTCTTTGAGATTTCTGGGCTGTCTGTCACGCACTGCTCTTTTAAGGTCTGTCCATAGATTTTCAATTATGTTGAGGTCAGGAGATTGTGAAGGCCATGGCAAAACCTTCAGTTAACGCCTCTTGATGTAATCCCCCGTGGATTTCAAGGTGTGTTTAGGATCATTATCCATTTGTAGAAGCCATCCTCTCTTTAACTTCAGCTTTTTCACAGATGGCATCAAGTTACCATCCAAAACTTGCTGAAATTTTATTGAATCAATTTTTCCTTCTACTCGTGAGATGTTCCCTGTGCCACTGGCTGCAATACAACCCCAAGGCATGATTAATCCACCCCCATGCTTAACAGTTGGACAGAGGTTCTTTTCATTAAATTCTGTGCCCCTTATTCTCCAAATGTACCTTTGCTCATTGCGGCCAAAAAGTTCAATTTTAACCTCATCGGTCCACAGAACTTGTTTCCAAAATGCATCAGGCTTGTCTATATGTTCATTTGCAAAGTTCAAACGCTGATTTTTGTGGTGAGGACGTAGAAGAGGTTTTCTTCTGATGACTCTTCCATGAAGACCATATTTGTACAAGTATCTCTTTATAGTGGAATAGTGTACCACAACTCCATTGTCTGCCAGATCTTTCTGGAGGGATCGTGCAGTCAAACGTGGGTTTTGAATTGTTTTTCTCACAATCCTGCGAGCTGTTCTTTCTGATATTTTTCTTGGTCTTCCAGATCTTGCTTTAACTTCCACTGTTCCTGATGACTGCCATTTCTTAATTACATTCCGAACAGAGGACGAATTACAGTCCGAATATTGACATCTGAAAACGCTTTGCTATCTTCTTATAGCCTTCTCCAGCTTTGTGAGCATCAACTATTTTCAGTTTCAGTTTTCTAGACAACTGCTTAGAAGATCCCATGGTGCTGATTGTTGGGGCAAGGTCAGATGAGTCTGGGCATTTAAAACCTTTGAGATTGACATCACCTGGTCTTCCCAGAAGATGATTGAGAACAATCCATGACACTGGTAGGTCTCAGCCTTGCAAAGGGGGCAGTGCATGCTATAAATTCTGCAGGGTGCCCAAACTTTTGCAGACGCCATTTTTTTGTTTTCTGTAATTTTGAAAGTGTCATTGATGGAACCAAAATCTAACTTTTGTTGACATATTATAAGAATGTCTAATCTGTAATTTGGAGATTTTCCCATCTTTCCTTGGCTTCTTTATGCACATTAATACAAATTTTTACCTGGGGTGCCCAAACTTTCGATCACCACTGTATATATTGTACCAATGTTGAGAAAGTTAAGATTCCCCCAAACCTCTTTTTGCATTTAAGTGGTTGTAAAGGCATGAAATTCCCTGCATTAAGGTAAAAAAATGTCCCAGTATATGTATGCCCCCTTCCTCTATACTTACCTGAGTCCTCACTCGATCCAGCACTGTGCACATCTGTAGCCCCTCTCTTTTCCTTCCTTCTTTTTCTGAATTATCGGTGTCGATCACTTACTGTGTTTGTTCATAACTGAAGCATAGTAAACTCTGTAGAGAGCTATTCCTGTTCATTTATTCTGTGCAGCTGCTGGGATGGAGATTGAGAGATTGGGGAATGTGCCCTTAGTTTCCTTTCTCTGTCGAAAAAATGAGACATCAGGGGTATGGTGTTAGACCTCTGATATTTCCCTCTCCGGTGTCATGTGACTTGTTAGTGTTACAAGGTCTCAGGTGTGAATGGGTAGCAGGTGTGTTCGATTTGGTGTTATCGCTCTCACTCTCTCATACTGATGATTGGAAGTTCAACATGACACCTTATGGCAAAGAACTCTCTGAGGATCTGAAAAAAAGAATTGTTGCTCTACAGAAAGATGGCCTAGGCTATAAGAAGATTGCCAAGACCCTGAAACTGAGCTGCAGCACGGTGGCCAAGACCCTACAGCAGTTTACCAGCACAGGTTCCATTCAGAACAGGCCTTGCCATGATCGACCAAAGAAATTGAGTGCACGTGCTCAGAGGTTGTCTTTGGGAAATAAACATATGAGTGCTGCCAGCATTGCTGCAGAGATTGAAGGGGAGGAGGGTCAGCCTGTCAGTGCTCAGACCATATGCCACACACGACATCAAATTGGTCTGAATGGCTCTCCTACCAGAAGGAAGCCTCTTCTAAAGATGATGCACAAGAAAGCCCGCAAACAGTTTGCCGATGACAAGCAGACTAAGGACATGGATTACTGGAACCATGTCCTGTGGTCTGATGAGACAAAGAAAACCTTATTTGGTTCAGATGGAGTCAAGTGTGTGGCAGCAACCAGGTGAGGAGTACCAAGACAAGTGTGTCTTGCCTACAGTCAAGCATGGTGGTGGGAGTGTCAGGGTCTGGGACTACATGAGTGCTGCCAGCACTGGAGAGCTACAGTTCATTGAGGGAACCATGAAAGCCAACATGTACTGTGACATACTGAAGCAGAGCATGATACCCTCCCTTCGGAGACTGGGCCGCAGGGTAGTATTCCAACAAGATAACAGCCCCAAACACACCTTCAAGATGACCACTGCCTTGCTAAAGAAGCTGAGGTTAAAGGTGATGGTCTGGCCAAGCATGTCTCCAGACCAAATCCATATTGAGCATCTGTGGGGCATCCTCAAATGGAGGGTGGAGGAGTGCAAGGTCTCTAACATCCACCAGCTCTGTGATGTCATCTTGGAGGAGTGGAAGAGGACTCCAGTGGAAACCTGTGAAGTTCTGGTGAGCTCCATGTCCAAGAGGGTTAAGGCAGTGCTGTAAAATAATGGTGGCCACACAAATTATTGACACTTTGGGCCCAATTTGGACATTTTTAGTTAGGGATGTACTCACTTTTGTTGCCAGCAGTTTAGACATTAATGGCTGTGTGTTGAGTTATTTTGAGGGGACAGCAAATTTACACTGTTATACATGCTGTACACTCATTACTTTACATTGTAGCAAAGTGTCATTTTTTCAGTGTTGTCACATGAAAAGATATAATAAAATATTTACAAAATTTAAAGATGTGTATTCACTTTTGTGAGATACTGTAATTATTTGACTGTGGTTTAAACATGCTGGTACTTCTTACATAATTTGAAAAGGTTGCTGATTACCTTTAAATGTTTCAAAGATTTTGTAAGAAACAAAGGTGTTCTTGTTAATAAATATGTATATATACACTATATTAACATAAGTATTGGGATGCCTGACTTTATACACATATGAACTGTTATGGCACTCCAATTTTAGTCCGTAGGGTTCAATATTGAGTTGGCCCACCCTTTGCAGCTATAACAGTTTCAACTCTTCAGGGAAGAGTTTAGGAGTGGATTGGGAGTGTATCTATGGAAATGTTTGACCATTCTTCCAGAAGCCCATTTGTGAGGTCAGGCACTGATGTTGGACAAGAAGACCTGACTCACAGTTTCCGCTCTAATTAATCCTAAAGATGCTCTATCGGGTAAGACATACTCCCAAACCTTGTGGACATACTTCCGAAAACATTTGAAGCTGTTATAGCTGGAAAGAATGAGTCAACTCAATATTGAACCCTACAGAACAAGACTGGGATGTCATTAAAGTTCCAATGCGTGTAAAGGCAGGTGTCCCAATACTTTTGGTAATATAGTGTGTGTGTGTGTGTGTGTGTGTCTATATATATATATAAAACATTTATATAAATGGATACATGGAGGTGTTTTAGATTATGCTGATGTTTTAAAATGATCTTTGTGCAAGTCTCCAATTGGGCTAATGTTAGATACAGTTTAGGTGAAACTTAAACCAAAGTTTTTTTTATTTTGGATAGATTGGGTTTGAACTTCTGTTTTTTATTGCTGTTTGTATGTAGTTTGGTTTTGGAAAAGTGCCTTGAAATTAGTTAAAAATAAAGACACAGAAACAACAGGAGTAAAAAGTGCATTTTTATTCCTAATAGATTTGTTTTACAGAAAGTTTTAATTTCTTTGGATTGGTAGAGGACAATAGCAATAACAGAAGCTAGCAATAACAGTGGCATCAGCAATGACAAAAAAAAAAAATGCCATTCGACTACACAGGTTGCCATCAAAGTAATCCATGCTATGCCATAAAGGGGTTAAATTCCATCCCAGTAAATGATATCCTTCTTAGATGGAGATATGTACAATGAACAAGCTGCTATGAACATACTGCTTGTGGAAGGACACCGGAGAACATTGAGTCCTGGTTCACACTGGTGTGATGCAGAAAACCCAGCGATTCTGTTTTGGTTCCCGCATCGCACCAGAATTGCACAGTGGTTCACACTGAGATCTGCGAACCCCAGGGGGGGGGGGGGGGGGTATCAATGTAGGTTAATGACATCCCCAAATTGGTTCTCAGATCGCATTGCGAACTGTGAAATGGTGCAGGAATCAGATTGCATAGTTGTGATCACCCATACGATCCGATTCCAGTGCGGACCAAAAAAGGGTGCGAATTTTGGTGCCAATGCAATGCGATTTTAGCCATACAGTCTGTATAGCTGAAATCGCATCACGCAGACATCGCATATGATCTGCACAGCAATGCGGTGCAAATCACATGCGATGTCTGGCATCGCACTAGTGTGAACCAGTCCTTAGAGGATTTTAGTTAGGCTGAATTCATAACATATTTATATACTTTTATTATGTTTATTTTAAAACACTGGCATGTGAATTTTTGGGAACTAATATTTTATAGTTGTTGATCTATGTTTGTATGATTTAACAATTAACCCTGAGTAGATACAGTAAGTACTATAAGTTGCAATTTGGCTAAATGTCTGAAATAAGCATGAAAAAAGTCAGCAATAAAGAAGAGTCAGTTTTGTAATACAGATTAAAGCATACCAAGTGGCTGGCAGTCTATTCTGTTAGCAGTTTGACACCTGAATTGGCAGCAAAGTGTGAGATTATCAATACTGCAGAAGGCCATAGGCAGTACTGTCACAACAACAACAAAAAAAAGTAACAATTTTAAAGGTGTCAGATTTGCTGCAAGTATGTAGCCTGGCAGTCTCCCTCGTTTGCAGTTTGGTCAATGCAGTGGCACTGCGATGACTAGTTTGAGTATCACATGCAGAATGCCTAAATTGGTATTTCTTAATGAAAATAAAAGCATTAATAACCTAAAAGGGTAATAAACCCAAAACCAAAAATGTATTATATTATAGCTTACCACCAATTCTTATTTGTGATGATTGCATTAGTCGGTTCTTACAATGATAAGCTTTTGTTTATGTAAAACCTTTGTCCCAAAACAGTTTGCTGTAACTTCTTATAAAGTGTTAGCACACAAACCTGGCCATCCACATGATCTAAAAGAAAACATGATTCATCAGACCAGACCACCCCCCTGTCTTGCTCTGTGGTCCAGTTCTGATGCTCACGTGCCCATTGTAGGAGCTTTTGGCTTTTGAAACGGGTCAGCATGGGCACCCTGACCAGTCTGCAGCTATGCAGACCCATACGCAACAAACTGTGATGTCCATTTTTTTCTGCTTTTAAAACATCAACTTCAAAGACAACATGTTCACTTGCTACCTGTAACCATTTAGCCTGCAGTTTTTCTACCCGTGTGATTCTTACCTCCTTGCTGTGGTGCTTCTCCAAGTCCTCCGATTCCTTTTAACCTCCCTGGTGGTATGATTCTGTCAGGAATTACATACCAAAAGCGGTACAATTGTTTTCATGGAAATTTGGCGTTATGTATTATAGGCCTACAATTCTTAGTAATTACTGACTTAAACCTGACCAAAACAAGAGTCTAGTAGACATCCCAGATGTGATAAATTTGAAACACAAACACGTGAATTATAATCGAATCAATAATATTATTTTATTATTTAATATATAATATATATAATAAAATTATATTATTGATTAGATTATAATTCATGCATTATATATTATAGATATATGTGTGTATATATATATATAATATATAACGCATGAATTATAATTGAATCAATAATATAATTTTATATATATATATATATATATATATATGTGTGTGTGTGCATATATATATATATATATATATATATATACCGGTATATATATATATATATATATATATATATATATATATATGCGCATATATATATATATATATATATATATATATATATATGCGCATATATATATATATATATATATATATATATATATATATATGCATATATATATGCATATATGCATATATATATATATATATATATATATGCATATATATATATATATATAATACAAAATGTGTTTTGTGCAACGTTTTTTTTTTTTTTGAATTTCCCTCCCTAGTCCCGCTCCCATGCAGCATTGCTGCTGCAGGGAACGGAACTAGGAAGTGATCAGACCGACGGAGGACGGAGGAGCGGGGGGACTCTCGGCTGGCGATCTCAGCAATGAGAGATCATCGCTGGATCGCCAGGATAAGGTAAGAGAACACCGCTGCGCTCTCTGCAATCCACCCCGAGCGTGACTCGGGGTTACCGCTCCTGATATGAAAAACCAACCCCGAGTCACGCTCGGGATTACCGCCTAGGAGGTTAAATGTGTTTATTGACTTCTGTGGGTTTCTATTTCCTTCCCTCATTTCTTGGCCTGTCTCACATTTTTCTTCCCTATATATACATGTGCTCAGTCCAGCCCGCATTTCCTGAGCACCTTCACAGTTCTCTAAGCCAGTGTTTCTCAACCTTTTTTTCAGTCAAGGCACACTTTAGAAATATTGACAATCTCAAGGCACCCTCCAAAATTATGGACAGCCTCGAGGCACCCCATTCTAAAATGAAAAAAGCTATTTCAATAGTTTTTCATAAAGCATCAACATCCACACACGTAGGACACCCAACGATCAAGGGGATTTATTCTTCCAAATCAAGTACACTTTTTCACACTGGTACTGACAAGTAATCCAGTGTTTCTCTTCTTCCTCAGTTTTTCTTCATTACTCAGCTAATGTGACCTCAGTGCTGATGAAGAGGGACAGGGGAGAACTAAATAAGGATGCTGTGCAGACGACCGACATCCTCCTTATCAACTGATGCTATCATTGGTTAGGATGCTGGAGGCTAGAAGGTCGTAATGGTGCACAATGAAAACCTGTGGCTTTGTGTAAATAAAAGGTAGGCTTGATCCACCTGCTGGCTTGCATATGATTTATGGGGCAGTTTTTAGGCATGTTGCCAAGGCACCCCTGAAGAAACATCAACGCACCCCAGGGTGCCTGGGCACCCTGGTTGAAAAAGGCTGCCCTAAGCTACTGTTTCCTCATTATTACCTGTATTCTGGGTCTGACTTCCCATGTACCAACCCCAGCTTCGTCTACCATCTGTGCTTCGAGGAGTGTGGAGAATAGGGGGCTCTGGATGACAAGGAGACTTTGACAAACAGTACATGACTGGCTCTTGAAATGTCATTAATGCACCACAGCAGCACTTCAGAAGAGGAAAGCAAACTCTACAGGTAAAACAAAGAAGAGAAGAAGGCACGTCTAAGTGCAGTAATAAACACTTTAGCGACAAAGAAGGGTTAAAAACACTTGTGACAGGGAAGTAAAAAACAAGCACAGCAATGAATCCATAACGTCCAGTGGGATGTCTCGTAGGAGTATAGACAGCTGCAGGTTGCAGCAAACCAGTGGTGGGAAACCCTGTATCTCTGATACAAGATGGAGAGCCGTGCTATCAGGACCAGCATGGAATCCTGGCAACCGGAAGTGACGTCAGAGTGGGGGGACATGTTTCGGAGCATGCCCAGTCACTCCTTCTTCAAAACCCCTCATTTTCCCACCACTGGTCGGCTGGAATTTCCACCTTGTCATTAAATTGTTTATTACTGCACTTAGAAGCACGTTCTTCTCCGCTTTGTTTTACCACCTGTGCTTGCCTGCCCTGACCTTGTCTTGTTTCCTGGATTTCCTTCTTTCCCTTTGCCACTGTACTTTTCACATGCTAGTGGTCTCTGCATCCTCAGCTGCATCCTAGCTGGGGACCGCAACCTGGTTCTAGCTCACTATCACAGACACCTGACACTGCCTGTTAAATCCCAATCACTTTCAGATGCCTTTGTAACAAGATAATCAATGTTATTCACCTAACCTGTCAGTGGTCATAAAGTTATAGGGTGATTGGTGTATATATTTTTTTTTTACTATCATCTTAGTACGAGGGGAGACAAATAGGTTCTTATCCTCAGATGTGCTAGGGATCTGAAATTGTGCAGGTTTATAGGTGGATATCTTAGTAATATGCATGCCAAAAGAAACGGCGTAGGTGTCATGCCAGACAAAGTTGAATACTGAGCTGTGATTAGGTTCCTCCATCTTCAAGGGAAATCTGCCCAAATAATCCAAGACATGTCAGCTATGTATGGAGAGGATTGTCCATCATATGAGACTGTCAAAAAATGGGAGAGAGATTATAGGTGTGGTCGCACAAATATACAGGATGACCCAAGGGAAGGTCGTCCGTCAACTCAACTGGCACAGAACCAAGTGTGGTGGCGAAAGTAAGCAGCTAGTGCTTGAAGATAGACATGTGACTAATCATTTCTTAGCTAGGGAGGGAGGTGAACGTTAGTAGGTGGTCAGTTTACAACATATTACTTAACATCTTACATATGAGCAAAGTGGCTGCATGTTGGGTTCCCAAGTTACTAACACCTTTCCAAAAACAGCAATGTGTGGAATGTGCACAAAGCATTTAGGAACTGTACCAAACTGTCACTTTTGTTTGCGACTGTGGCTATCAATCTCTGCCCCATCCACCTTACTCACCTGACCTGGCATCTTTGGACTTCTTCCTGTTTCCAACTCTGAAGAAACATTTACAGAGAAGACGTTTCCACAATGATGAGGCAGTCTTTACTAAAGTTGACTTTCCTCCAAATCTGCATACTTCTACACAGACAGTGGCGGCCGGTCTATAGGGGGCGCAGGGGTGCCTCCCCCCCAATCTGTGGCCCAATAAAAAAAAGGAAAAAAAAATACCATTTTCAGCCCACTAGGGGCGCTGGACTAACTGGTGGCTATGGGGGGGTGGGGTTTTGTACCCCACGTGCGTGCAGCAGAGCCGCCGATTGGCAGCCTTCTGGGGGTCATCGGGGCGCAGAGCCATGCGCCCCAACACTCCCCACTTTATTCATGTCCTGGCTGTGATTGGTCCAGTCTCCAGCCTGGACCAATCACAGGAGGATATCCCGGGGGCGTGGCTAGCCGGCGGAGCGGATGGAAGCCTGAAACCGCAGCTCCGTGACATCCCCAGCTAACAGCAGCTCTAACCGACGGCACCGAAGGCATAAGTGTACCTCCCTACACTGCCCCAGGAGACCCACACCGCCCTCCGGGATAATGTCCAGGCGCAGGAAGCTCCACAAAGTGCCCCAGAAGCTCACCAACTTCTACCCCTTGTCAAACTCGAGCCGAGGGTAAGATTCGGCTGACGGCTCCCTCACACAGACAGAGCGGCTCCTCTCCTCACAAGCAGGATTCGTCTGCAGTCAGCAGCAGCACTCCTTCTCCTTCACAACGCTGGATGGTGAGTTCTCTCCCCCTGCCACACTTACCACAGCCAGCCCTGCTAAATCTAAACCCTGCATAGAGGACACAGACCCCAGTCAGCATATTAACCCCTTCACTGCCACCTCAAACTCGACCTCCCCACATCCTTCACCACTTGACTCATTCCCTGCCACAGACCAGCCGCTATCTGAAATCACCATGTATGCTGGTCACTACATTGAAGGGGCATGTATGCTGGTCACTACATTGAAAGGGGCATGTATGCTGGTCACTACATTGAAAGGGGCATGTATGCTGGTCACTACATTGAAAGGGTCTGTACTGTGGGATTCGTGCTAGGGGGCCTGTAATGTGGGGTTTGTGATAGGGGGCCTGTAATGTGGGGTTTGTGATAGGGGGCCTGTACTGTGGGGTTTGTGCTAGGGGGTCTGTACTGTGGGGTTTGTGCTAGGGGGCCTGTACTGTGGGGTTTGTGCTAGGGGGCCTGTACTGTGGGGTTTGTGCTAGGGGGTTTGTGCTTGAGGGGTTTGTGCGGGGTTTGTGCTTGAGGGGTTTGTGCTGGGGGGGTCTGTACTGTGGGGTTTGTGCCACTCTCAGTCAGTGTATCCCATAATAGGGTGTCTCTCACAGTATATCCCATAATAGGGCCCCTGTTCCCTATTATGAGATATACTAGTACTGATGGACCCCTCAATATGTGATATATTGGGAGAATTTGTTCACGCAAGCAAAATACAGGGGACAAAATGGGTGGAGTCTATAAGGGGTGGGGCTTCTGAGAAATGGGAGGGGTCAACATGGAAGGGCGGGGTCTTGCGTCCCACCATCTTAAAACTTCACCAGCCGCCACTGTACACAGATGGTATTAAAGGTCTGTTCCACAGATGTGAGAAGTGTGTAACCATTGGAGGTGGATATGTAGAGTAGGAAGAGTCAGTGGACTACATTTCAGATCCCTAGCACATCTGGATCTTGATGAGGGTAAGAACTTATTAGCCTCCCCCGTTTATATGGATATATTCAAGAGGGCAAAGGCAGCTTACAAAGAGCAGTAACCCATATCAACCAATCAAATTCACGCGCCTTAACTAAATTGATATAAGTGAATTGAATTGTATGGTTGGTATGGATTATTGCCCTTTTGCTCTTTGCAGAGCTTGACTAAAAATGATATAGCTTTTCTTCAGTATATCTATTTAATACATCTTTCATGTGGTCCTGTTGATGTGATAATTGGCTAGAGAGGGGTTGAAAATATATGTAATTTACTAATGATGTGCTAATAAAGTAGACAAAAATAAAGACATGCAGGACGGTTGCAAATTTGTTGTTATTCAATTTCTCTGCTGTGCTGTTTGACACATTGAAATTTATCGTCTAGCACTGCAGACAAGACTAAGCAATGCCGTTTTTTTTTTTCTTTGTTTTAGACATACTGTACATGTAAAAGAGATGAGCATGATCCAAAAAACTCAATATTAATGATTTAGGCTGGGTTCACATATATGCGAATTGGATGTGGGTTTCCCTGCATTCAATTCGCATGACATGCGAGTGTGACCGGCTCTCAATGGACCCAGTTCACACAGGTCCGGGGTGGCCTCAGAGTGGATTGAAAAAGGGTCCTGTGTGAGTTTGGGTCCGGTTCAGGTGGAAGTCCAGACCTGAATTGCACCTAAAATGGAGAACAGACACGCACCGGTCCCCAGGCACGAACCCACGGCCGCACATACAGTATGTGAACCCGGCCTCAAAAGCCTTCTTTCTATTGAGAGTTTTTACTGCCACTATAGATCAGGCATCGTCCAACACTTTCCATAGTTTTTCACTTACACGTATGAGGTGCTTTTATCACAGGGGGAGCTCCAGCCATGTGGGCATTGCCCTGTAGGCCTGGTATTATTTGAGAGAGGGTAATTATTTTGTTTTTATATTAAATACATAAGTTGAACTACTATTACAAAACAGTCAATAAGTGGTATTGCTAGCCAACATAATTCTATTAAAAATCAGACACAAACGTAATTTCACTATTCATTCCTTTTAGATATTTACGGGTAAGTTAAAATTTGCAGAGTTTTCTACATAAAGTGAAAAAATTAAACAGCAATATGCTGCAATTTACCCTATATAATGTATGCAAGACCTAACAATGACATTCTTGTATGTTCTACCTTTTAAACTGTTAAATATATTAATAAAGTTTTACACCTCCTTATTCTCCCAGAAATCTTGTGTGCTAATAACTTTATTTGCTTTTTGCCTCTTCTTGTATCACTTAGCATTTTTCCTAGATTTTTCTGTGGACTTAAACCCTCCCTCTATTTTATTGCATTGAGGGGAGGGGGGAGTTCTATAGTCCCTTCCCCTGTCCTACCCTATCCTAGGATGACAGCAATGCCCCTACATAGATATGGTATGGTCAGTGAGTGTTGTCACCTTAGGACAGAAATTATGTTACTGGCAGGATCACAAGGGGGACATAAAGGATTAAAGGCCTAAAAAAAGGAAACTACTGCTGTCACCACATCCAAAGAGTGGTAAGCAATAATATATTACATTTTTTTCCTTGGGTTTAAATGTGCTTTCAGTTCAGTGTAATTAAAATCTAGAATTGATTAGATCTTTATAATCATTTACTGTGTGGACGAAAAATCTGTTTAATTTTTAACTTTAGTGTAGTTATAGTAGTATTTCTTGAATAGGATGGACAGTTTACTGGCTTCTCTTGATGAATGGAATTGCTCATTAACATAAGCGTATGCTTCACCCATTTGGGGCAAAGTGACATATTTACTATATTTGTCCCCTCCCCTCCCCAAAAGTGTATGCTTGCTTTCTATCCTCACCTCTATTGCTCCATTCAGCTGCTTGGAGGAAGCCCTAGCTTACATGACTGTGTAAGCTCCCAACTACTGTGATAGCTCCCACTACAGTGCCTTGAAAAAGTATTCATACCCCTTGAAATTTTCCACATTTTGTCATGTTACGACCAAAAATGTAAATGTATTTTATTGTTTTTTTTTTTTGTGATAGACCAACACAAAGTGGCACATATATGTGAAGTGGAAGGGAAAATGGTTTTCAACATTTTTTACAAATAAATATGTGAAAAGTGTGGGGTGCATTTGTATTCACCCCCCGAGTCAATATTTTGTAGAACCGCCTTTCCCTGTAATTACAGCTGCAAGTCTTTTTGGGGATATCTCTACCAGCTTTGCACATCTAGAGAGTGACATTTTTGCCCATTCTTCTTTGCAAAATAGCTCAAGCTCTCTCAGATTGGATGGAGAGCGTCTGTGAACAGCAATTTTCAAGTCTTGCGACAGATTCTCAGTTGGATTTAGGTCTGGACTGTGACTGGGCCATTCTAACACATGATATGATTTGATCTAAACCATTCCATTGTAGCTCTGGCTGTATGTTTAGGGTCGTTGTCCTGCTGAAAGGTGAACCTCCGTCCCAGTCTCAAGTCTTTTGCAGACTCTAACAGGTTTTCTTCTTAGATTGCCCTGTATTTGGCTCCATCCATCTTCCCATCAACTCTGACCAGATTCCCTGTCCTTGTTGAAGAAAAGCATCCCCACAACATGATATTGCCACCACCATGTTTCACGGGGGGGATGGGTTGTTCAGGGTGATGTGCAGTGTTAGTTTTCCGCCACACATAGCGTTTTGCTTTTAGTCCAAAAAGTTAAATTGTGGGCTCATCTGACCAGAGCACCTTCTTCCACATTTTTGCTGTGGAAGCACATGGCTTCTCGCAGACTGCAAACGGGACTTCTTATGGCTTTATTTCAACAATGGCTTTCTTCTTGCCACTCCTCCATAAAGGCCAGATTTGTGGAATGCATGACTAATAGTTGTCCTGTGGACAGATTCTCTCACCTTAGCTGTGGATCTCTGCAGCTCCTCCAGAATTACCATGGACCTCTTGGCTGCTTCTCTGATGAATGCTCTCCTTGCCCAGCCTGTCAATTTAGGTGGACGGCCATGTCTTGGTAGGTTTTCAGTTGTGTCATACTCTTTCCATTTTCGGATGATGGATTGAAGAGGTTCAAAGCTCGGGATATATTTTTATAACCTAACCCTGCTTTAAACTTCTCCACAACGTTATCCCTGACCTGTTTGGTGTGTTCCTAGGCCTTCATGATGCTGTTTGTTCACTAAGGTTCTCTAACAACCCTCTGAGGGCTTAAACTCAGTATTTATACTAAGATTAAATTACACACAGGTGGACTCTATTTACTAATTAGTTGACTTCTGAAGGCAATTGGTTCCACTAGATTTTAGTTAGGGGTATCAGAGTAAAGGGGGTGAATACAAATGCACACCACACATTTCACAGATTTATTTGTAAAAAAGTTTGAAAGCCATTTATCATTTTCCTTCCACTTCACAATTATGGGCTACTTTGTGTTGGTCTATCACATAAAATCCCAATAAAATACATTTACATTTTTGGTTGTAACATGACAAAATGTGGAAAATTTCAAGTGGTATGAATACTTTTTCAAGGCACTGTATGTAGCGTAAACAGTGTAGCATATAATCATTTTTCTTCTGCCTGGTTTCCTTCACTTAGCGAGTGTGAAACAATTATTTCACAGTACATCCAAGTAGTAGAATACAATTAACTACTCTGTTCACTTTTGAAAACATGCAGAGTGTGCTTCCCTGAAGCTCTAAATGCTGGTCCCTCTTTCCTATGATTGCCACCCAATCAATGTTTCACTCAGGCTACTTCCCCAAATGCTACAGTTTCCCAAAAAGAGGGACCATGACCAGAAGAGGGTTTCTCTTTTCAGGTTGTAAACTGAGTTAACCTTGCACAGATTTGCTGCTTTTCCAACACCCGGAAGCTCCCTAGTCACTGCCTATTTCCAGATGGTTGGGCAAGGAAATCTTTAGCATCTGTCTTTCCCTAACAGAGTGGGGTTCCTAGCTACACTTCCTACTTGAGGGCCCCGTCATGACACAGATGGAGCTATTTAAAGCAAGCCTACCACCAAAATCTTGTGGGAACTTGGTATCTAATCAGATCCAGGCTCTTGCAAGACGGCTATGTGTGATTTATAGGGGAAGACATATTTGTCTTTTGCATATGTCAAATTCGCAGTCACCTGAATGCTTTACTAATACTGTTTTATAAAAGAAACAACTACTAAGACAAGATTCTGAACCACGTTCATATTCAGAGCTAAAAAAAAGTCAAATGTAACCAGTTAGAACCTAAAACTCCTACAAGAAAACAATAAATCTGTGTTTAATTACACTCTGGGTATTTAGCGCTCACTCATACTAGTACTTCCTATGCAAATTACATATTTATATGCAAGTTGATAAAATGCATTAGATATCTTGTGTACTGTTAACCAGCAATGCTCTACAAGTGCTAAATGTATTGTAAAGTGAATCTCTAGAGACGTTTTTCCTAAAACAGAGTGGAAAAGGTTTAATCAGAACATTTGTCTTCTGCAAATTTATGGTGCCATAGGAGGAACAACAACAATTAACCTATTACTTAATTTAAAATAAATTACTAAGACTCACAGACTTACATTGTGGTAACAAATGGCCAAGGCCTTTTATTTTTAAAGTCTTTCACAAAAAATGTAAACATAGTTCAGCCCTAGAGCTCGAACTATTAACACATACTTAACTCAATACGTAACTTAGCCCTAAAGCCCAAGTTACCCATTACTTGTTTAATAAATTAAACACAAACAACCTCAGCAATGTCAATAAAACAAAAGAAAGAGACAAATAATACCGACATAGGGGTGGGAGGGCGGGACAAACTCTTGGTCTGCTCCCGCTGACTGACGCTACCAACGGATTTTTGCCTTATTTTTATAGGTATTCAAGGTTTGAAATATTGTAACTATTAGCCAATCTTCCTGTCCGTTTACTAACTGTCCAATCCTTGAAATTTAAAAAATTTGACCTATCAGCATTACCCGCTCAACTGGCCAATCCTATTATTTTTATTGTTGTCCTGCCATGACCCCATACAAGCATGGCCAGTATTTCAACCTGCCATGCATTTCCATTCTATTTTTTTTGTTCTAGTGACAATTGTTAGTGAGACAGAAAGTAAGGGAAATCCAAAAATTTACACTTGTAACAGAACAGAAAAGGAATTTTTGTAATGGGCACACCTTATCTGGTGACAACTAAGAGGGGATTTCTTCTCACATTGGAGACATTTCCTTTAATTCCTGTTCTGTCTCCAGAACAGAAAACTAAAGGAAATCTTCTCAATGGAACACAAATAATATAAAAAATAATCGAGGGTCTAATTATCCCTAAAAAAAAAAGAGGTTCTAATTATCCCTAAAAACAAGTCTTGGCTAGTTGACTAGAGATAAACTTTATTAGACTATAGAAAACAAAAACATTCCATTATAAAATAAAGGAATACATGCTACTGGTATAAAAACAACAGGTATAAAATACTTTAGTAGATAATTTGCACCACTAAAAATGTCCTCCTATGCTGTAAACTGCACAGTGGAATGTGATATTAATATTTCCCAAAAGATCACACAGTGGAGGTGTGTACTCATGACTACATGTTACTTATGAGGCTTACACCTTAGGCAGTTATTTGTTACATCTGGTAATGATCTATTGCTACTCTTAGAAACTAATTTTGGCAGTGCCGTATGAAACGCCACAAAAATCTACATAGCCATAACCTGGGTATACTGTCAAAACACGCAGTCCTTGTAAACAGCTGATGTTTTGCTAGTTCAGTACTATAAATAAGTTTATAAGAGAATTCTTCCACAACAGCAAAGGAAACATTATTAAAGTGGTCCTTGCATCAGACACTGACTCATTAATAAGTGTTCTCCTGAATGTCTAATTGCTGAAGCACAGCAAGTCAGATTATTTTGACACCTGACATGCAATTAGAACATGGTCACACGGCTAAAGAAAGATTTTACACCTTTACAACCCCCCTCTTACATAGAGAATGAATAATTAGCATATTTCTTCTGCTTAGAATAATAATAAGGGCCTCAGATCAGGATTTGCCTAATGAGGTAAAATTCAAGTTGTTGACATTAATACATGTGACATATTTTTTCGGTTGTAAAAATAAGGCCTGGGAGGCGTCTTTACATCTGTGTTTTACGCCTCACTAAAAACAAAACTGCTCAGAGACATACAAAAGGCCCAGTTGGCCACATAGCTTGCATTGTTACCAGAAAGCTTGAGAGGTTACCTAACATAGTAAGTAGGGATGAACGAATCTGCCTAGGTTCCTAGAATTCTGGTTGAAATCAACAAACTCCAAACTTAGCAGTAAACCCTACTGAAGCCTATGGGAGCCTAATCTTACCCACTCTTAAGATTGATGGGTAATGTAATACCAAAAAAGTGCTTGGGAAGATGGGCACTTCCATGGGGGACATTTTTTAAAGCAAAGTGGTCTTTTTTTATAACATACAGTAACGGGTCCTTATGATATGACTTTGAGAGTCACATGAACAACACCAATACTTTAAAGTGGAACTAAACCCATTGATTTATTAACCACTTGCCTACTTTGCACTTAAACCCCCTTCCCATCCAGACCAATTTTTAGCTTTCAGTGCTCTCACACTTTGAATGACAATTGCGCGGTCATGCAACACTCAACCCATATACATTTTTCGTCCTTTTTTTCATAGAAATAGAGCTTTCTTTTGATGGTATTTATTCACCGCTGGGCTTTTTATTTTGTGCGCTATAAATGAAAAAAGACCGCAAATTTAAAAAAATTTTTAGTTTCTGTTATAAAATTTTGCAAATTAGTAATTTTTCTTCATAAATTTTGGCCAAAATGTATACTTCTACATATCTTTGGTAAAAATAACCCAAATAAGTGTACATTATTTGGTCTGCGTGAAAGTTAGAGAGTCTACAAGTTATGGTGCTAATCATTGAAAATTGATCACACCTAATGTACTGACAGCCTATCTCACTTCTTGAGACCCTAACAAGCCAGGAAAGTACAAATGACCCCCAAATGACCCCTTTTTGGAAAGTAGACATTCCAAGGTATTTAATAAGAGGCATGGTAAGTTTTTTGAAGTTGTCATTTTTTCCCACAATTCTTTGCAAAATTAATTTTTCTTTTTTTTTTTTTTTTTTTTTTTTTTTTACAAAATTGTCATATTCAACAGGTTATTTCTCTCACATGGCATATGCATACTTACAACTACACCCCAAAACACATTCTGCTACTCCTCCTGAGTATGGCGATACCACATCTGTGAGACTTTTTTACAGCCTGGCCACATACAGAGGTCCAACATTGAAGTAGCACCTCCAGGCGTTCTCGGAGCATAAAATACACTTTTCATTTCTCAACCACCTATTACACTTTTGAAGGCCCTGGAGCACCAGCACAATGGAAAAGCCCACTAAATGACCCCATTTTGGAAAGCAAACACCCCAACGTATAATCTATGAGGCATAATGAGTCTTTTGAACATGTCATTTTTTTCCGGGATCTTTCGGAAAATGTGGAAAAAAAATGAAAACGCATTTTTTTTACACAAAGTTGTCAATTTATAAGATATTTCCAACACATAGCATGTACATAGCAAAAATGACACCCCAAAATACATTCTGCTACTCCTCCTGAGTATGGCGATACCACATGTGTGAGACTTTTTTACAGCCAGGCCACATACAGAAGTCCAACATTGAAGTAGCACCTCCAGGCGTTCTCGGAGCATAAAATACACTTTTCATTTCTCAACCACCTATTACACTTTTGAAGGCCCTGGAGCACCAGCACAATGAAAAAGCCCACTAAATAACCCCATTTTGGAAAGCAAACACCCCAACGTATAATCTATGAGGCATAATGAGTCTTTTGAACATGTCATTTTTTTCCAGAATCTTTCGGAAAATGTGGAAAAAAAATGAAAACGCATTTTTTTTACACAAAGTTGTCCATTTATAAGATATTTCCAACACATAGCATGCACATAGCAAAAATGACACCCCAAAATACATTCTGCTACTCCTCCTGAGTATGGCGATACCACATGTGTGAGACTTTTTTACAGCCAGGCCACATACAGAAGTCCAACATTGAAGTAGCACCTCCAGGCGTTCTCGGAGCATAAAATACACTTTTCATTTCTCAACCACCTATTACACTTTTGAAGGCCCTGGAGCACCAGCACAATGAAAAAGCCCACTAAATGACCCCATTTTGGAAAGCAAACACCCCAACGTATAATCTATGAGGCATAATGAGTCTTTTGAACATGTCATTTTTTTCCAGAATCTTTCGGAAAATGTGGAAAAAAAATGAAAACGCATTTTTTTTTACACAAAGTTGTCCATTTATAAGATATTTCCAACACATAGCATGTACATAGCAAAAATGACCCCCCAAAATACATTCTGCTACTCCTCCTGAGTATGGCGATACCACATGTGTGAGACTTTTTTACAGCCAGGCCACATACAGAGGTCCAACATTGAAGTAGCACCTCCAGGCGTTCTCGGAGCATAAAATACACTTTTCATTTCTCAACCACCTATTACACTTTTGAAGGCCCTGGAGCACCAGCACAATGAAAAAGCCCACTAAATGACCCCATTTTGGAAAGCAAACACCCCAACGTATATTCTATGAGGCATAATGAGTCTTTTGAACGTGTCATTTTTTTTCAGAATCTTTCGGAAAATGTGGAAAAAAAATTAAAACGCATTTTTTTTACACAAAGTTGTCCATTTATAAGATATTTCCAACACATAGCATGTACATAGCAAAAATGACACCCCAAAATACATTCTGCTACTCCTCCTGAGTATGGCGATACCACATGTGTGAGACTTTTTTACAGCCAGGCCACATACAGAAGTCCAACATTGAAGTAGCACCTCCAGGCGTTCTCGGAGCATAAAATACACTTTTCATTTCTCAACCACCTATTACACTTTTGAAGGCCCTGGAGCACCAGCACAATGAAAAAGCCCACTAAATGACCCCATTTTGGAAAGCAAACACCCCAACGTATAATCTATGAGGCATAATGAGTCTTTTGAACATGTCATTTTTTTCCAGAATCTTTCGGAAAATGTGGAAAAAAAATGAAAACGCATTTTTTTTTACACAAAGTTGTCCATTTATAAGATATTTCCAACACATAGCATGTACATAGCAAAAATGACCCCCCAAAATACATTCTGCTACTCCTCCTGAGTATGGCGATACCACATGTGTGAGACTTTTTTACAGCCAGGCCACATACAGAGGTCCAACATTGAAGTAGCACCTCCAGGCGTTCTCGGAGCATAAAATACACTTTTCATTTCTCAACCACCTATTACACTTTTGAAGGCCCTGGAGCACCAGCACAATGAAAAAGCCCACTAAATGACCCCATTTTGGAAAGCAAACACCCCAACGTATATTCTATGAGGCATAATGAGTCTTTTGAACATGTCATTTTTTTCCAGAATCTTTCGGAAAATGTGGAAAAAAAATTAAAACGCATTTTTTTTACACAAAGTTGTCCATTTATAAGATATTTCCAACACATAGCATGTACATAGCAAAAATGACACCCCAAAATACATTCTGCTACTCCTCCTGAGTATGGCGATACCACATGTGTGAGACTTTTACGCAGTCAGGTCACATACAGAGGCCCAACATGCAAAGACACATAGCATGCACATACCATGAATTACCATGAATTACACCCCACAATACATTCTGCTGAGCAAAGGGTAAACAAAAGCTTACCTGTAGTTTTAGAAGCGCAGTTGTCCACAGGAGTTGAGTCCAGGCAGCAGGCAGGGACTTGGTCAGCAACAGTGCATGCAATTCTCCAGGCAAGGATACCAGTCCAGTGTCAGTGCATGCGGCAGGCAGAGGCATGATGGCAGTAAGTCCTGCAGGCAGAAGTAGGGCCTCTGTCGGGATAGAATGGGGACAGGGGTAGAGGCTTCTCCCACCCAAATCGCTTTGAAGCCTCCGGGATCCAGACCCTAATCTGAGAAGAAGAAAAACAAAAAAAATTGTTTTCTTCATCCATAAAAACATTTCTGGTCCCCTCACATATGCGAGACCCCTGTGGTATGAATCCCACTACTTCCAGAGGCAGGCAAAAATCGTGGTCAAACAGTCCAGGGTCAGTTCCAGAGCAGGCAGAGGTAGGTACAAAATCGGCAGGCAAAGGCGTGGTCAAATAACAGTCCAGGGTCAGTTCCAGATCAGGCAGAGGTATGAACAGAATCAGCAGGCAGAAGCATGGTCAAAAAACAGGCCAGGGTCAGTTCCGGAGCAGGCAGACATAGGTACAAAATCAGCAGGCAAAGGTGTCGTTGTATAACAGTCCAGGGTCATTTCAGGAGCATACAGTGGCATAAGGGGTGAAAGCGGAGGACTACGTTTACCATACTAATAATTTAGACAAGTATGGTAACGGCGGAAACAGTCGTCTACACAGAGGCCTGGTTGGGAAGGACACTGGGGACAATAATAGCGGGTGTCTTTTCGAATTCCTGCCTTGGGACACACCCTACATTTTTTCTGCCGTTTTTGGTCTCTTTGTGTGGGAGGGATTTTACTTGGAAAATGGCGTTCAGACAGTCTGCTTATTACGTCAGATCTAATGTTTTCTGGTGGGCCGTTTGGAAATATGAGGGTTGTGAAGATTTCCTCCAGGTAATAAAGGAAGGGTTGGGGGCTTTCGGTGGATTTGCGGTATAAAATGTAGGAATTGTATATGGCCAAATGAAAAATATAAATTGCTACTTTTTTGTACCAATGATAGGTACGTCTTGTGGGTAGATAGGGTTCCATCATTTGGTCGTTGAAATCCACTCCCCCCATGAATAAGTTGTACTCGTGTACACATGTTGGCTTTCGGACTGGGCCATTCCTTCGTCGGGATTCCACATAGTTGTCATTGTGGATCGAAGACAACATGTAGACGTCTCTTCTGTCCCTCCACTTCACAGCCAGAACTTCCTCATTTCTCAGACTCGCCGTCTCCCCTCTTCTCAGCTTGGTGTTTACTAGCCTTTGAGGAAAGCCTTTCCGGTTTTTTCGGACCGTGCCACATGCAGGAGTCTTCTTTCTGTGAAGGTTTCGGAACAGGGGCAAACTGGTGTAGAAATTGTCTACGTACAGGTGGTAGCCTTTTTCAAGGAGGGGGTAAATGAGGTCCCAAACGACTTTCCCGCTTGATCCCATGTAGTCCGGACATTCAGGGGGATGCCGCTGGGTGTCCTTCCCTTCGTACACCCTGAAGGCATAGGTGTACCCTGTGGCTCGGTCACATAGTTTGTAAAGCTTCACCCCATAGCGGGCCCGTTTGCTGGGAATGAATTGTTTGATGCCCAGCCTGCCGGTAAATTTAACAAGGGACTCATCCACACATATATTTTGGTCTGGGGTAAATAATTGAGGGAATATTTCTGAAAAATAATTTAGAAGTGGCCTAATTTTGAACAGCTTGTCAAATGCTGGGGAATTTCGGGGAGGGCACTGGGTATTGTCGTTGAAATGGAGGAACCTCATGATCATCAGATACCTGGCCCTGGGCATTACTGCAGAGTAGATGGGCATATGGTAGATTGGTTTGGTTGACCAATATGCTTGCAGTTCGTTTTTTTTTATTGAGTCCCATGTTGAGGGTGTGGCCTAAAAATATCTTGAACTCCTCCACCGTTAGGTCTCTCCACTCAAAGGGACGGGAATAAAAAGATGTGGGGTTACTCTGGATAAATTGATGTGCATACATGTTGCACTGGGCCACAATGGACGTCAGCAGGTCCTCCGTAAAAATTAAACAGAAGTAGTCAATTGGGGCAAAGTTCTCCGTGTTGACCTGGACTCCTGGCTGGGCAGTGAAAGGGGGGATGATGGCTTCTCCTGAGTTGGGAGGAAGCCACAGGGGGTTCAGAAGGGCATAGGGAAGGCTGGCGTTGGTCCTAACCCTTTGGGGGTGAGGTGACACCCCACTTGAGCTTGGCCTTTCTTGCCGAGGCACTGTGGTGCTGGTGGATGGCACTGCGGAGCTGGTGGATGGCACTGCGGAGCTGGTGGATGGCACTGCGAAGCTGGTGGATGGCACCGCGGAGCTGGTGGATGGCACTGCCTCCTCCTCACCAGAACGCCTTCGTTTGGCAGGCGGGCAGTATTCCTCCTCGTCGGAGTCGGTCTGTGTCCCGCTGCTAATGACCGGCTCGTAATTTACTTCGGAGTCAGACTCTGACTCCGAAGATTCCGAAGCAGAAAGCTCCCTGTCCATGTCCTCACTGATTATATTGAAGGCCTCCTCGGCTGAGAAAATTTTTTTTGCCATCGTTGGTGACACTGATGGGCACTGTGATGGGCACACTGATGGGCTCTGTGGGCACACTGATGAGCACACTTATGAGCACTGATGAGCGCTGTGGGCACACTGAGCACTGGGCGCACTGATGAGCACTGGGCGGCACTGATGAGCACTGGGCGGCACTGATGAGCACTGGGCGGGCACTGATGGGCACACTGGTGGGCACTGGGCGGCACTGATGAGCACTGGGCGGCACTGATGAGCACTGGGCGGCACTGATGAGCACTGGGCGGCACTGATGGGCACACTGGTGGGCACTGGGCACACTTATGAGCACTGGGCGGCACTGATGAGCACTGGGCGGCACTGATGAGCACTGGACGGCACTGATGAGCACTGGGCGGCACTGATGAGCACTGGACGGCACTGATGAGCACTGGGCGGCACTGATGAGCACTGGACGGCACTGATGAGCACTGGGCGGCACTGATGAGCACTGGGCGGGCACTGATGGGCACACTGGTGGGCACTGGTGGGCACTGGGCGGCACTGATGAGCACTGGGCAGCAGTGATGAGCACTGGGCGGGCACTGATGAGCACTGGGCGGGCACTGATGGGCACAGGTGGGCACACTGGTGGGCACTGGTGGGCACACTGGTGGGCACTGATAAGACTGGGCACACTGATGGAACACTGATGGCACACTGGTGGGCACTGGTGGGCACTGGTGATCACTGGTGGGCAATGGTGGGCACTTTTTTCGCACTTACGATCTCTCCTCTCCTCACACTGCAGTCTGTGTGTGAGGAGGGAGAGCTGGCAATGAGTGATGATCTCGAATGTTTACATTTGAGATCATCTCTCATTGGATGCCTCGATCGTGATGAATGGCCGCTGTGATTGGCCATTCGTCACGATCTGTGATTGGCTGTGTCCAAGGGACACGGCCAACACAGATTATCCCCGGTGCGCGCTCGCGGTAGCGCGCGGGGAGTCTGTTACTACCGAGGCAATGACAGATGATCTCATATGTTTACATATGAGATCATCTCTCATTGGATGCCTCGATCGTGACGAATGGCCGCTGTGATTGGCCATTCGTCTCGATCTGTGATTGGCTGTGTCCAAGGGACACGGCCAACACAGCTTCTGCCCGATGCGCGCTCGCGGGAGCGCGCAGAGGGCGTGTTTATGGGAGGCCGTTTAAAAACAGCCTCCCGAAAATTCAAGTCCGCGCTGCAGCCGTATATAGGCTGTAGCGCGGATGTGAGAAGGTTAAAGCTTAGTAAATGAGGTAAAGTTTCACTTTGGAAAGAATACCCAATCACATGCAAGGAAAAGAAAAATTGCTTGCACATAATTGGATGATGGAAGTCAGCAGAGCTTCTGTTCATTTACTAAGCTCTGGAGCAACCGCAATTGCAGAGTGCAATTGCACTTTGAAAAGTGCACAGTCTGTTTGCCTTCAGTAAATCAACCCCTGTGTGTGTGGGCAGAGCCCCCCCCCCCTTATTTACAGCACAGGGAGAGAGAGAGGAAGAGCTCAGTAAAAAAAATGTGGGCAACAGGCCAATGGTTTCCCTCCCGGCTGGGGCAGCATGAACCACTTCCTGCCTATATGCTAAATGTCACATTTTCTTGTGCTCCCAACCAAACTGTCCAACCATCAAGTGGCTGGGGTCATAACTAATCACATGTGCAGCACTACAGCAGTTGTAGATCAAACAGAAATTAAGATGACAGCTTTCTTGTCTGAAAAGGATGAGAGGGATTAGTTCAGTTTTAAATTACAAGTGTAGCACCCTTGTCCTAAACAGGGTTGCTAATAAATGTAGCTCTGCTAGGTGGTAGCTAGCCTGGCTAATTGGTAGTCTTTGTAATCACTGGATTTTCCTACTAAGCTTAGCTTAGCTGTGGTTTCTCCCTTTTGTCAATAGGTGGCACTGTTACCTTTGGCATTCGTGTGATGAATTAAAGTGAGTCTAGGTTATGAATATGTATATTTTTCTCAGCCAATCACACTGGTCACTGAGCATGCTGGGAGAAGGTATTTATTTGGAGGAAGTCAGATGATCTGTGTCTTTTCCACCCAGACACTTGTCTGGGTGGGTGGGTGTGTGAGGAACAGTTTCTGCTGGGCAGGCCTGAAGCCTGACGGCTAGTCATGTTATCAGGGCTCTGTAAGGGAGAGCCTACTCACTACCTGGAAGCATGAAGGAAAGGATGGAGGCCTGAGATGAAGTACCAGAGGTTACTCTGCCATGAACCAGAGAACCATGGAGAGCCTAGGAAAGCATCAAGATGGAATCATCCAGAGAGTTCCTGCACATGCTGTAAGTTGAATACTGTTGCTATAGGAAACAGTTTATGCTACAAAGTACAGATTGCTGATTCTAGCTTAAAGGCTCTTTTCTACACTACTATCTATCTATTCTACATTTTTGTCCAAGGAGTCTGCCAACCTGCTGTTTTTTGACTAAGGGTGTCCTGTGCCCCACCCCTCTCTTCCACATTTTTCCTGTTGTGAGAAATAAACTTCTTTTTGTTTAGGCATAAAAGTACACCACCCATGCCTAGTAACCTGGACCCTGGGGAGGAATCCCTTTCTCTGGGTGTTAAGAGGTGCGGTACACATGCTTGACAGATGTTCTTTTAAAGCCAAATTAAACCCATCGATTTATTGTTTTCCTAAACAGTTACATTTAGGGCATGCCAAGAATGATAACGGTCATAATTTCTTGTGCTCTCAACCGAACTGTCAAATAGCTGCTGTCATCTGCAGATCAAACAATGGCTACAATGGCAGTTTCCTTGGCTGTAGGAAGGTTTGGTTCCATATTAAGCTGTATGTGGTGTTATGGAAAATTATGATTTTCATGGACAGCGTCAGCAGCACCATATTCTGCCATCTGATATTTTAACTTGATTTAAATACAACAGCACCACCCCAAACTGATTAATGTCAGCTTGAAATCTTTAGGTAGTTTTGTTTGTAGCCTGCAACATCTTATTATTGGTCCAGCAGTACTAGACCTCAAATTGAATGATGGAAGTGGCCATAGGAAAACTAAAATTCTCTTATAAATTAGCCAATGGCAAAATAGTTTATAAATAAAGTGTGTGGGATTTGCTTTACACATAACCACATTACATTACTTTAAAAGTTTAATAAAACATCAAAACAGAGTGGAGAAAACACTTAAAAAGTAGAAACCCCCATTCCTTGAACCTCCTCCCATGGCTCCAACTATTCCCAAAATATTCAAAATATAGTGCTTGGTAGAAATTACCTAGTGCCAGGACAGTATGCAAACACTTAAAAGGGCAGCGAATAGGAAGATACAAGGAAAGTGGTTGTTCAACAAATAAATACCTGAGATTCAATTAAAATGATATAAAATACAATCTTTATTATAAACAAATTACTAAAAATAGTGAGTGATATAAAACAATGCATACAGATATATATAGAAATGAATGACACCAAAAATTGAGGTAACATCAAGAACTAGTAATAATCTTATGCAGATTTTCATATGTGTGTCATGATATAAATAATGCTGGTATCTTGATGACGACAACAGCCTAGTCTTGACATTTTTCACTAAACAGCTTCATCAGGAGATGAGTACAACAATTATAAAGACAGTAAAATCGTTTGCAATCATAACAATGTGGAGCAAATAGTCAGTTATGCATGCATAAAGGTCTGGTCAGGCCTACATCCCGGTGTACAGTATATCTATATGCAATGTTTTATCTCACCCACTATTGTGCATTTTTAGTAATTTGCCTATAATAAAGATTATTATATTATAAAGATAAGTGTTTTATATCATTTTAACTAGATCTCAATTCTTTATTTGTTGAGGAAAAAGGGCAGGCGGCAGCAAATGGAGGGAGAAATCATATGGCCTGGGGCAAAGGCAGGTGGCAGCAAAATATAAACATAGGATAATATAGCTATAGGCTGCACCAAATAAGTAAAAAAAAATCTGTATGCGTAAAAGGAGACGTAGAGATGCTGTCACTAGGCGGTAGTAGGTGGCAAGCCCAGCTGATGTAACCTTCTTCTCCTCTTTCTTTTAATTCTTCACCCCTTCCTACTTTACCTTTTCCTCCACCTCCTCTTACCTCTACTCCTCTTTCCCAAACGCCTTCACCTCTTCCTTCTCCAATGAAATAATGGCACCAAGAGTGGCTCTGGGAAGCTAAGTTTTTTCCCCACCAGTGGCTGATCATCCATGAAGTTGTGAAGTGGCTAACAAGGCCTTCCTCTTCTTACTCTTACAAGATGCAGAATAGCCATTTGCCAGCAAGTGCTGCTAATATACCATTTTCCTTCCCCTCTTCTGCTAATCCCACTAAGGAGTCAGCAGAAATGCAGGTCACTGCTATACCCAGGGCCAGTCCCCCAAGCTCTGCAGTGAGGACCTCTTTTAATGCATCTACTGCTGGAGAGCAGAGCAGCCACTTTTCTGAAGGTAATGCTAATGTATCCCTTTCCTCCCTCTCTTCTGCTAATTCCACCACAGCCCAGCACACTGACTAAAAAGTCAGCAGAATTACAGGTCATTGCTATCTTCAAGGCCAGTCCATTGAGCTCTGCAAAGTGGGCCTTTTTTAAGGCATCTGCTGATGGACAGCACAGCAGCCACTTGCCCGCAAGTGCTGCTAACTTACCTTTTTCCTCCCCTTCTACTGCTAAACCTGCCACAGCCCAGCACATTGGCTATAAGGAGTCAGCAGAACTAAAAGTCACTGCTATTCCCAGAGCCAGTCCACCAAGCTCTGTAGAGTTGGCCTTTTCTTTAATGCATCTGCTGCTCGAGAGCAGAACAGCCACTTGCCTAAAAGTGCTGCTTATGTACCCCCCTCTGCTATAGCCCTGCGGACTGACTACAAGGAGTCAGCGAAATTAGGAGCCACTGCTATCCCTTGGGCTGTCCTACAGAGCTCTGCAGTGTGGGCCTTTTTAATGTATCTGCTGCTGGAGCAGAATAAATAAATGTCCACAAATCACCCCTATGACTGGAATCTCAGTGCCATCTTTGAAAAACCTCTGGCTTTGCATCTGCTCCCATGCCAGCTCATAGAATCACCCTTGTATGTACTGTAGGTTTATGACCTGTGCTATGCCACAGTGGCAGGTACTCGGCTGATCCAAAAGGCTATCTACCAACCGCCAAGTATTTTTCCCAGAAGGAAATCCCTGCCCTCCACTAGCATTTGCAATGCAATGAAACAATGAAGCAATATGGAGGATGCATAGAGTTGGGTTGCTGGTTGTTAGAAGGAGGAGAAAATGGGGCAGGAGTCAAATTATTACTTTTTATTTCATTATAGTCAGATCACTGCAGGCATAGCTCCAGGTTAAAACCTATGGCCTTAAATTGCTAACCCTTCCAGGATGCAGGGGCACGGTAAGGAGGCAGAAAATGGAAGAGGGAAATTCAAATGCTAGGGAAAAGGCCAGACAGCAGCAAAAGTGTAGATTCCAATGGCCATAGGGTTTCTGGCCTTCCAGGGACTGTGAAACAAGATAGGAAGGGCAGAAACCTGTTCTTTGATAGTGCTAAAAGCCAAGCTCTGATCAAGACCTAGTCATCCCCAACCTGACAGCACTATTTTTATGGGGTTATTATTACAGATTTATGTTTTTAAAATGTTCATTATTTTTATTTTATATTTTTATATATTTTCCTCCAAAAGACCATACCTGCCCTTGTCAGACAAAGGTGGGCAGAGATGGCAAGGCTGTAACCAAAAGTCAAAAGTCTTACATGTAAATATATCCATGGGCTACTGGGTGTCAAGGATGTACTATTCGCTGGAGATAGCCCAAAATGCACTTGAAATTCTGGCCTGCCCAGCTGCACATATCATGCCAGAGGGGGCTTTAGGCTGGACATAGGCAGGTAGATTTTTATATTCTGACATCTGCTCTCAGTGTTGTCAGGATACACTGTGGCCACAGGTGATTGGCTGCAACCAATGATAGACAAAAGTTTTCTAATGTGTCAGTTCGACAGAAGTCTAACAATCGACTTCTGTCGAACAGGGATTGCCACACACTGATAGAAATGTGGCTGGTTCCTGCTGAACCAGCCACATTTCAGTCCATCTATTGGCATATTTAAATGTTGTAGGGAGATTTGTGACTTAGAAACTGACTTTTAATAAAATAAATCAGACCTGGATAACAGAGGGCTAATAAACACCAACTGCAGATGTCACTGATAAAACTAATGCATTTATTTTATAAATGTATCACTATCCCTGTAGGAGCTGCTGATGAATAGGGATTCCCCCACCCTGCACAGCCAGGCACACCAAATTTTCCAAAGGCTCACTGAGACAGTAAACAGTCCGTGCAGCTTTGTTTTGTTATGCTTGTTACAGGCAGGGACCACGGGCTCCTTTGGCTTGTAGAATAGTTCCAGTGTCCAGCTACTTCCCTGAGGCTACAGATCCCAGCACCACCTCTTCATGCACTGCCAGCCCACCTAGCTGCAGCTGCTTCTTTCACTAGCCCTCCTGGCTAATCTTCCACAGTTCTCCCAGACTGACTCTACAGCCATCCCAGAGTGCCACTCCTCAGTCCTCTCAGGCTGTCTCGCAGTCCTCCCCAACTGTTTTGCTCACCAGCCACCCAGCTGTCTTTTCCCTAGAGATCTCCCGGACATGTTTACTGGCTTCTGCTGTCCTCACTCTTGCTCCTGTGCCTCTAGACAGCACTCCCCTGTGTTTTGTGAGAAACACCTGCAACCCGAATCCCAGGCCTGAGGTCACCCCCCCCCCCCACCCCAGACTAGGGGCTACCCTTAAGGGCCTTTGATAGCCTCCTCAGCATTCCATCTCCAAACCTCCACCCAAACACCACTGCCCCTGCTGCCCTGACCCAGAGTGTTAAAGAGGTCCCGTTCCCTGCCAGCCCATTTGGCCAGGGATTGGTTTGGACCCTCATCAATACCCCAGGCAGCTCCTCCTAACCTCCCATTCTTCTGGAAGTTTCTCAAAAGTTTCAGAAAGTAGGGGGAGGTAACAGAGGTACTGCCTGATGAGTCATTCCAGCCTCCCTGAGTCACTTACCCTAACCCAAAATTAAAACACAGGCTTGACTGCCAGCCAAACCTAAATTTGCCTAGACTACAAAACCCTATGTACATTACCTAGCACACTACACTAGAGGGTGCTACATTTACATTTAACTTAGAAAAGATCAAGTGCGTTTTTGGTATATGGGGATACGGCAGAGGGTTGAGGTGCGCATGTGCAGTGTTTTTGGTACATGCTTTTTCCCCAATACTGCAATTCAGAGAACTGAAGTATAGTTTGTTAAAGTAGGCATAAACCTTAAAATCTCATATAAGCTTTATCACTTGGGAAGCCTATTTTTATTTTAATGGCTCACTTCTATGAAAATAACAGCTGTTAATACTAATATAAAGGCGTTTGTTTAGCCACTTTGTGTTATGAGATGACAACGGTCTGCCTGTCTCCTACATTTTCTTGCCTGTATATCACCCTGTCATATGCTCTTCAATAGGAAACTAAATGCTGCTGTGCTGATGCACATTGTCCAAGAATACTCCTCTGTTGTCACAATTTCAATGGTGTCACTGCAAGGAAAATATGCAAGGAAAATATAAAAATAGCATTCTTGCTTGCACATGATTGGATAATAGAAGTCAGCAGAGCTTCCCCTCATTTACTAAGCTCTGGAGCAACTGCACTTGCACAATCTATTTGCCTTTAATAAAACAACCCTTTAGAACATGCCAGTACTGTAGGGGGACCACTAATGTAGAGGGGGCACTTACAAATGACCACCAATGTAGTGAGAGGAAGGGAGAATGGAATACCAATGTAAATGGCGGCACTAAACACTGGCCACCAATGTAAAGGGGGGCACTAACCACTGACCACCAATGTAAGGGGTCACTGAGAACTGACTACGAATATAAGTGTGGCACTGAGAAATGACCTCAAATATAATGGGGGCATTGAGCACCAGCATAAGCAGGCATACTGACCACCATTTAAGGGAGCACACTGAACACCGACATAACTTCTGACTGCTGCTCTCCACCACAAGCTGTGTTGTGCAACTATATAGCCAGACCCCTGCACTCCGACTGCTTTCTGTACGTTTAATAGTTCTTACGCTATATACTGTAGATTTTATGCATTACATAATCCTGACTATTGCACTGTATATGCTTTGTTGTACATAACAGTCCTGATCACTCACTCAATATAAGTACATAACATAGTACTGATTACTCATTCAATATGCAATGTTGTATGTTAGTCTTCACTGCTAAACGCTACAGTCTATGCAGTATAGTCCTAATAACTGCAAACTATACACTGTGTTGTGCATTTTACAGTCCTGCCTGCCCTAATATATATGCTGTGTTGTACATTACTTTGTGCTGATCACTGCATTTGTAAAGACTATATTGTGCATCATACAGTTCTGATTGCTCATACGCTATGTTATACATTACATACTCCTTACCAAAATGTTAACAGTCTCCACAGTTGCTGGTTGCAGTGAAGTTCTTCTTAAAGGTATGATCAGATAAAGTGTTAGCTCTATGTCTATGCTCTGTGTGCAGAAAAGCCTATACACTGAGATTGACATGTGTCTGTAAGACTGTAACTTGTGGCCCAGTAATTTAGACATGGAGTTGAAATGTCAAGGCTGGGACAAAGGTAAGAAGAGTAGCAGCAGCTTTGTGGCATTATAGTTCTAAATATTAAGGTACCCTTTCAATAAAAAAAAAAAAAAATAGGATTTATTATTCAATATTCAAAGCTGAAAATAGTTACTGTATCGCTCAATAGCCACAAATGGCATAAATCCACTTTGTTGCCCTTATTTACCCTTGCAAACCTAACTAATACCTTGAAATACACAAATCACATTACGATTAAAGCACAAATACCCATGCCTCTTGTGTTTACAAAATATGTGCTTATCTCAGAGTTCAGATTTACTATTATTAATTACATGGGCATTTTTCACAAGAAAGTATGGGTTAAAAAGTTTTTGCAACAATATCAATAGATCAAATTCTGCACCAAATATGAAAACAGTGAAACAAAAAGACTAGCTGGTCTGTCTAGAATTCAATGAGTCCTAACTATGCCACTGGCTAGTCTGTATATATTTTGCCAATGTTAAGGCTCTGGCTCTCCTGTAGGTGAGCTTTTTCTAGAATGTAGTAGGGATCACAGAGTTATTAACAAAGCTGGTGGCCAGGAAGTCTGGTGAAGGTGAAGATCGTGGTCTGTTTTCTGGAGGCCTGGTGAGGGGTAAAGCCACACACAGAGGGCTTCCTCTTAAATTTGGAGTTAGATGGTACTGTGGTCTTCTCCTTTCCTGGGGTACTAGTCCTTCCTGCAGCCCTGCACCTGTTCTTTGTGCCTGCCCTGTATTGCTCTGCCACAATCTTGCCACTGTCAGCCCAGCACAAGTTCCTGGCACATCACCCAGCCTCTTTTTCACCCCTCTAAGCATGCACTGATTAGCTCTTCTCCCAAAATCTGGGCACTTTAGGAGGTGTAGCTGACCACAGCCCAGGGCTGAACCTTCCAGGGAGCTGCATTCCCCAACTTCCCCATTCCTCAACTGTGATTGAGTCCTGGCTTCTTTTGGGCTTTATCAAGATGGCTACTGTACCTCCTATGCTGGGGACACTTTCCCAATTTTGAAGAATGCCATTAATTATGTGTAGCACCCTCCCAGGTAGGTGCTAGAAGAGAGTATGGTTTTTGGGTCTTTCTGCTTACCAGGAAGATTACCAGGTAAATTTAGATTGCTCTTTGCCTACCAGGGAGCAGGTCAATTGATAGGGTCTGCTCATGGTGCTCAGGTGCAGGTCAGCTTGTCTGAATGTTTCACACTGGTCCAATAGCAAGGCCTATTGGACAGTGGAAGGAAACCTGACAAGTGAGGGCACAGGCATTGTTACAGCCCTGGCTATTGGCACAGGAAAGTGCCTCTTTGCATGCTGGGTGACTGTATAAATGACAGGGGCACATATGCTTGGGGTCTTCGGGTGGAGAGCGGGGTCCCGGAGGGAGGGGAGGTGTCTGCCCCTCCTCTGTAGAAGCTGTCATGCGGCCTTGGGTGGTCGACCTGATGGCCTGAAGTTAGAGAGCAGTTGAACCCAGGTGTCCTGCAGTGCTGACTGGAAGGAGGACACTGGAAAGGATCTGATCTGCCTAAAGTGAGTACAGATCTGTGTCATGGGGCCTGTCCTGTGAGGGCCATCCCTTCAACAAGAAGAGTCAATGGATGGGTGTCAGTCCAGGGGATGCTAGAGAGTGTCCTTAAGATAAAGTAGTTGCATCAAGTCTGCTGCAAGAGAGAGCAAGAAGACTTAATTCTTCCATACAAGTGGCAGTATGGTAAAAGCAGTGTGTCTGCTTCCATGAGTAATCTGGGGAGGCCACGTGAGAGTTGTCTACTGTGAAAGGTTCAGTAGGAGTATCCCACTAATTCCCTTCTCCTATCCAAGTTCCAACAATAAATACAAAACCAAATACCCTGGACTGTTTGTTGAGTAATGAGCAAATGGGAGTAAGGATAGATGTGTGAAAAATCCCCTAGTGACTGTCTGCAAGGTAATCAGAGGGAGGCCCAAGAAGTCATCACATAGCAAGCCCTTCGGGGACAGTGCTACATATGTTTACAATATGTATCTAGTTACATAGTTAGTCCAAACAATAGAAAAAGATAAATAAATTAATGGACAAATAAATAAACAAATAAGTAAAAAACAAAAAGCCATATTAAGAGTACAATGCCTAGAAATAAAAATGGACACATACTGATAGACAACTGAGTTTACTGTATACAAGATAATGATAATGAATTCTGCTTTCAGCAACTTCTTATGTGTGATTGGTTGTTGTAGGTCAGTATGCACTACCTCTTCTTGCACAGTCTTCCTAAATAAGACCTAGTGAATGATCTCAGAAAAGCAACACATGACCATAAGACAAAGAATGCAACAAAATCCTGACAAACTCATGACAATATGATGCATTGAAAAGCTACTTGGTATGTTCATGTCTTTTATGGTTAGTGATATTTCAAGGAGGTCTAACCACAGCTGACCTGTAGAAAAGGCTAGAAGAAATATTTTTCAGTTGTCTTAACAGATAAAGTAAGCAGCAATCACAATATGGTTTCGTTTCCTGGGTGTGTGGCTTTATATAAATACTTACTGATAGAATGGGTACAAAGGCAAATATTCATGTCTCAGAATGTTATGCAGTGAGATCACATGTACTTAGAGAAAAGCTACTAAGGGATTTATAACAGCTGTTTTTGTGCTCTACAGTGCTTGTAGTAAATAAAACATAACAATGTAAATTTTTAGAATCTAATGTAATTACTTTGAAAGACACATACTAAGATATTGGTGTGCCCAGTGCAAAGACCTCTTAACCGACTTATGTTTTTTTTCTTTGGGGTAATATGACGACCCCAGAAAAAAGTATAGTCCACAGGTGAGTTTGGGAGATGGGTGTAATTACACAAAGTGAACAATAAAAAACATTTCAAGCATACTTTCCAGCGACAAACAGACCACGTAAACTGTTTAACACTAATGTGAAAAACTGAGGTTCTTATTGCACACATTTGGAAATACATGTAAAGTCACACCGCCGCATTAATTCACTTCTGCAAAACGTTATCCCTAAGGGCTTGTTTACACTTGTTACAAAATGTGGCATTGGGCATGCTTTTTTAAAGCACTCTGAATGCCAATCAAAGCACATGTCTCTAAATAAAATGGTAAGCTTACAGCCTGTCAACATTTTGCGTTTGCTTTTCTTCAAAAATTATACCCAATGCCACTTTCTTGGTGCTTCATAGCGTCTCCAAAGCCTCCAGAGATGTTTATGAAAAAGTTTGCTATAGAACCTGCAGCTTTTGAGGGGCTTTTGTTTAGAGTGAGCTTTGCTTTGTTTTGCAGGTATTGCAGGTATAGATATCCCAGGATGCACTGGGAAAACAACGAGCGAACCATAAAGATGTCATTAGCAGTCACTTTCAGTGCATGTGTATATATTCTTGAAATGTCTGGTGCAGAAATCACATCTGGTGTGCAGCGGGGAGCAGCAGGAAGGTGAGTGGGGCAACTAGCAGACGTTAGTATGCAACATGGGAACGCTATAACAGAAGGTGAGGGGGGATAGGAGAGATTGGACTGAGCTGTGGAGGAACAGCAGAGCTGGCAAACTCTAGCAAGAGAAACTAGTAATATTTTATGTGGTGCACAGCATGGGAGAAATATAGTGGGAGGTGAGCAGGGACCAGAGAGGACCTCAGTTGAAGTCCGTGATGACGAAACGCGTCAGTGCTTGAGCGCGCGGCTACCTAGGCAACCCTGCTAACGTCCTACGTCACGCCGTCGATACGATCTGGAACCCGGAAGTCCGTTGCGGAGGTGTTCGGTCCTTCATTATGCAGCAGTAACAGCGGTAACAGCGGATGTGCGCTTCTGCCGTGAGGATCAGCGGGATTTCTTGGTACTATATTCTACATGCTGTTATTCTTTTTATCTAATGTGAGTGCAATACCTTTGGTTTAATAAATAAGATTTGGTTGTTACATATTACGCTATGGGTCCCCTGTTTCATTACATGTGATCTTGGATATGAGGAAATAAGGAAACTGGTGATCCCATTGACAAGCCCATTCCAGGACCGGGATGTGAGTTGCCATTTGGAAGTGGAGTTTAACCATATATCCAAAGCGCTTGACCTTTCTAATAAGGGTACGTTCCCATTACCTAGGGGATGCAAGGTGGTGTGGTGAAGGCTCTCTTACTACTTTTTGGTATTTGAAGAGGACTTTTGGGGACTTTTTGCACCACTCATTGTTTATTAGTAAAGAGACTCTAATAATAACCATTCAGATGTCGTATAGCAACAGTATGATCACATTCATGTAATATGATTTGTATTTTGATTGCTTCACATATCTGAGGCTCCTGGAAAAAAGAGAGTGCTAGCTCTGCTAGTGTATGTATGAGACTTTGTTTCTATATGTGCACCTTTATTGATTTCGTTTGTGGTATAGCAGCAGCTTGTTCAGGTATTCTTACTCATTTGTCCTTGGGTGGTAAGTTCGCCACCCATCGGATCGCATATACCATTAGCGCTGAGTGGGTGGGACAGAGCCTAGGTCCTGGTTTTGCTCTTTTCTTTTGGTTCTTCAGGCTCATACTAGTTTGCCTTCCACCGCAGCTGCCAAAGTTGCTTATTCCACAGGCTCCTTGTCCACAGCTACTCCTTCCATAGCTTCACCATCATACGCGAAGGAGTCACCTGCATTATTTGATCATAGTGTCAGTTACATGATGCTGGAGGATGCGCAGCAATTTGATTGCTCCGATATTGGTTCCCAGGTTGAGGAAGAAAATAACCTGAGTCTAGAGAGAGGGGATGACAATGACGGACAAGAAACTAGCAGTCATGTTCCCCCAGCTGCAGCCTACTGCCAAGTTTGCTCCAGTCACGAGGAGGGAGGGGATGATGATGAGATCACTGGCCATACCTGGGTGCCAGAGAGAATAGAGGAGGAAAGTGAGGAGGAGGAGGCGGAACAACTCCAATTGAGACAGGGTGTCCTCCAGGGGCCGGCTTAGAGGCAGCCACCCTATTGCATCACACCACAGAGCTCCACAGGTGCAGGGTGCTGCTAACTCACCGCTGACTTCCAAAAGTCATTGGTGTGGACTTTTTTAACACATGTGCAGCAGACCGCAGCATTGCTATTTGCAATCCCTGACTGAAGAGGATCCAGCGTGGCCAGGACACCAGCAGCTTGGGCACCACATGCTTGATAAGACATATAACGATCTGCCATGCAGTCCTGAAAGACCCACATCAAAATAAAATTCAGACTTCTCCTTGGGATCTCTACCCCTACTATACCTCAAGTCCACTCAAAAATCCTGTACTGAGAGGGATGATGGTATAGCAATAGGTGCCACAGGTACTTTCACCCAATCTGCTAGCAGTACACCACCTGTTGATATGACCAGCAGGCAAATTTCACTATCCCAGTTGTTGAGCCGTAAAAAAAAATTATGTTTCAGCCATCCACATGCTCAGCGTCTAAATGTTAGCTTGGCCAAATCGCTAGCACTACAACTGCTGCCTTTTCATCTGGTAGACTCTGCCCCCTTTTGTGCTAGTATACATTACATTATGCCTTTATTTTAAAGGTAAAGAAAAAAGGGAAAAAAATAGGCCTTACCTCTTTAAAGCCTAATTTAACTCTCTAAATGTATTACTGTTATGCATTAAGGCTGCATATACAGTACAGTAATAATATGCATGTTTTCCCCCTTTTCTTAATGGCTGCAGGAAGTAACAGAACAAGGATCTTAATAGCAGGATTGCTGGATTTTAATTTTTTTTAAATATGAAAATTTGACAGATTAAAAACAACTTTGGTAATGACAATAACATGGGTATGCCGTTCCTTCGGGAAACATGCGCCAGTGGCGTCACTGGCTGCTGCTTGCTAGAATATCTCCTAAACAGTGCACATTTAGGAGATATTAATTTTACCTACAGGTAAGCTTTATTATAAGCTTACCTGTCGGTAAAAATAAAAAAACAGTGTTTACTACCACTTTACGTAACTTGCTTTAGACTTTCTTTAACCACTTCTGGACCGGAAGGATTTGCCCCCTTAATGACCAGGCCATATTTTGCAATTACTCTTTAAAGTCAAGGCCCGTACACATGGGCAGAATGTCAAGAGAATGTCGGTACAAAAAATGCCAACTGACATTCTGCTCGTGTGTATGTCAATCTGTCTGACAGAAGTCGGCCGTTCATGCTGGAAAGCCAGCAGCCGACTGACTCCAGGTCAGCGCTCTCAGCCAATGGCTGATCAGAGTGTACTGAACACACCCCAGAAGCATAATTTCCTGGTTGTGTGATTGGCTCACCAATTTTCCCAGAAGTCTGCCTAACATACAAGTCAGATTTCAGGCATTCCCTGGAACAAAAATTTGGTTTGTGGTGAGATACCAATAGGAACACGTCTAAAAGGATGCAGGCCCATCAGATTTCCCCATTAGTGCACAGCTGATTGATCATTAGGAAACCACTCCCATTAGATTCACTCAGCACAGAGGAACAAACAGTGATTTCTTCAGAATACCAAAAGGTCGGAACCTGCAACAAAGTTTGTTATAATCCTTGCAATGTACATAGATCAGCCAGAGGGCAATGTTTTTTTCTCAGCAAAAGTGGAGTTACGCTTTAAAGAGTTACAGAAGAAGTTGGCAGCCAGGAACGAAAATAGGCATCCACCATGATATATGTGTCTCTGGGAAATACCAAACCCTGTTTTAGACAGCTTTTATGTATCATGCAAATTGTATTTTTTTCCCTTTTTTTTTGTTAGCAAGCTTTTGCACTAACAAAGCCAGATTAGCAAAAAGCTGTAGCTTTAGAAAAACAAGATTGTAAGTAGTCAAGTGCCTGTAACCATAACACGAGCAGACTAAAGTCTATTATTTATTTTGCAGTGTAACAACAGAAATAAAATGCAGCCTTTGAAATCATCCATAACGTGCTCCACTAGCACACTCTTCTTGTCAGCCTGAACACATAGATGGCGAGATGGATGGAAATGAAGGTCCCAGAATATTTCTACTATAAAGCACACAGATAATGCTGCTGTCACCAAAACACAGGAAGGAATGGCTAAGTAAAAAGGCATCACTTTTCCGGCTTTACTTTCCATGTTTTATGGTGCTTAAAAAGACCGTGTCTTTCGCTATTATTGCTCACAGAAATGTGTCAAGCAGACCGCCAGAGAAAGCCAGGAAGTTAAACCGAGTAGGCATGAAACATCAAACACTTTTAATACATATATTATTTTTGCCCCTAATCTGAGGTTATCATCTTTGAAAAGTACAGAAGATTTGGCTAGCAAAATTACTAGTTTCCAGGTTTGATAGAGAGAACGTAATGGTCCAAAACTTTGCATGATCTTTTTCACAATGACTTAATATTTTAGAAGTTGTATTTTTTTTTTTATATGTTTTTAAACTTTTGACAGAGGGAAAAGGCTTTGATTTTGAGAAACTTTTATGAGGTGGCTTTTTCTTTTGACTCTTTGGCTTTGTGAGTACAATGCTGTTTGAATTTAATGAAGCTATATTGAATTTTTAGCCCAAAAAGGTTTTGTATAGACAAGGGTTGAAACCCCTGTCAAGTGTTTATTGCTGAAAGACAACAACAAAAGAAGGGCTTACCGACCTTGTGCATTACCACTGAAAAAGGTTTATTGTGATCCAAAGACAACACACATTGTACTCCCAAACGAGTGATGATATAGCACATAAAAACACAATGCAACCGGTCGTCTTAAAAATAACCAGGGAACCCCTGTACTGGATGATTTGCTGGTGTCAGCAACTGTATGGCTAAACTGACGCGTTTCGAGGGAGGACCCTCTTATTTAGAGCCAAAACGTGCAACTGACTGTCAGTCAGTCAGAAGCATTTTTTGGCTCTGAGGAAGAGGGTCCTCCAAAGCATCAGCCCAGCCATACAGTTGCTGACACCAGCACGTCATCCAGTACAGGGGTTCCCTGGTTATTTTGGAGACGACCGGTTCCATTGTGTTTTTATGTGCTATATCATCACTCGGTTTGTGATTATAATGTGTGTTGTCTTTGGATCACAATAAACCTTTTTTTAGGTCAGTAAGCCCTTCTTTTGTTGTTGTCTTTTAGTGTATTTTGGATACCCTTGGTCCTAAAGGGGCAAGCAAGACCTAGAGCAGTGCATACCAATACCATATAAGAACACAGCAGGATAATTTATGAAGTGTTTATTGTTGTCTGTGTCCCTGCTGGGATACTCACTTTCTCTATTAATTCTGGTGACTACTATCTCAGGGACAGAAAGTGATGGGAAATCCAACATTTTACATTTGTCACCTAAACAGTAGAGGGGGAACTCATTCAGTGGGGACATCTGATCTGGTAACAACTGCCTAAAATGGGGTTTCTCCTCACTTTGGAAAGACTTTTCTCTTACTTCCTGTTGTGTTTCCAGGGCAGGAAGTAAAGCACAGGCCCCCAAATGGGGCATAGACCACAAATAAAAACTATCTGACAGGGGTTTTAATCCTTCCTTCTTCTATCCCAAAACTAAAACAAACATTTTTTTAACCGTTTATACATTTTAGGACCTGTAAATCCAATTTATATATAACGTGAATGTATAGTATTTGTGAACTGTTTCCTAATTCATCTATATTTTTTTTCATGTTGGAATTTGATTTAATTTTCAAAAATATGAAATGCTGCACGTAAAGATTTTATATTTACCACGTGCAGCCAGCCCATGGAGAGATGAGCAATAGAGCCCTTTAGGAAGTAGGCTTTTTAGTGATGTGCTTTAAACAGCCTAATCCATGATCTATAAACCAGGATATCAGTTTATGCAAATACAACTAAGTGACTCAGATTAGGGACACACCTCCCCTCTTTCTCTGCTAGCTAACGATACTCGTCTGAGTTTTCTATTTTGCAAGACCGACAACATGTGCAGGGAAGGTGCTGGTGTTTCTCATTAGAAAGTCCAGCATGCTCTGCAAACAGATCATTGTTTGGGTATCCTGTGCTTATTGGAAATGTAAAGGTAGGTTTAATACATAATAAAATATAGCATACACCAATTTACTAACTGGTATTTTGGGGAAAAAAATAAAACTAAACAGAAAACTTTATAATTTCTTTTTTTTTTTCTTGACCAGTTGGCGTCCACCCGCCACAGTTTTACTGCAGCAAGGTGGCTCGGCTGTGCGAACCGACGTAACTGTATATCAGTCACATGCGGGGCTAGGGGGCGCCCATGCCCGCTATCCCCATGGTGTGCTGATTCAGTTTTTGCCCTGGACCTGGTGATCAGATCTAACCAATCGGAGAACGTCCTGTGCCTGTGTAACGTAAGCACAGGCACAGGAAATGATGCAATCTTCTCTCCTGGAGCCCTTTTCGGTTCCAATGTGAGAGAAGAGAGCATCATACAGTGAGTACACATAGGCACATTTGTCACCCCCTGATCACCCCCAGTTAACCCTTTCACTCCCTGTCACAGTGTCACTATATACAGCATACAGATAATTTACTGATCACTGTATTAGTGTCACTTGTGATGCAAATTAGTATGAAATGCAGTTAGTGTTAGTTAGTGGCAGTCTCAGATAGGTTTTTGGGTACCTGCCATATATCCCCTAATAAATAATTATCCCTTGATCACCCCCAGGTAACCCTATCATTGCCATGTCACAGTGTCACTATTATAGTGTACAGATCTTTTTTTCTGATCACTGTATTAGTGTCACAGATGACATCAGTTAGCGTTAGCGTTAGTTAACATCAATCCAGGTTTCAGATTCAGATTGCCCACCGCATATTTAGTAATACATTTTAACCCTTTAATTGCTAGTGACACACACACTAAACACATCCATTACTAGTATAGTATCTGAACGGATCAATATCTTTCATCTGATCAGAACTCTACTAGCGTCCCCAGTAGTTTAGTATAGTGTTCCCAAAATGCAGCATTAGGAGGATCAGCCCCAACACCTGCCAGCACCTCCGCCCAGCCCCCAAGAAGTGCAGTATCAGCAGATTTCTGTCACTTCCAATACACAGCACACTAAACCGCAGCATTAGTAGAGTCAGGCCAAATTTATGATAGCACTAGCAGTTACATTTTTTGGTAGGAGTTCAAACAGTCCTTGACAACCAGGTTCTTTTATTACCAATATGAGTCACACCAGGTACCTATAAATGTATTGGCCAAAATGTCCAAACAGAGGTACACTAGTTAGGAGGCCTACACAATGTTGAGCATGACAAATGAGAGCGATGGGGAAGCCTCACTGTCAGAATCAGGCTCAGTATTCGAACCTGTAGAGAGCAGCAGCACCTTGACACATAGCTCTGACTACGGAGTAGTGGTCTCTGCTAAGGTCAGGCGGACCCGACCCCGTTCTTCTGTTGCTGAGGTGCAGCAATTGCAGGGTTCTCGTATACAGAAGAGTGTCAGTACTAGTGCTGCTCAACCTTCTGGTGAACTGGCAAGCACCAGCGGCCTAGTACATCCTGGTCGTAGTCAAACCAACACTGCAGTAACACTTAGTGATGTGGTGAGTCCCATAAGTGCAGATCAAGCTGGTGTGGTGGCTAGCAAAAGTAGTGTCCACCAAGAATTCGAAGACAGGCCCGTAGAGTCCATAGTGTCCTTCCTAAAGCGCTTGCAAATCCTGATTGGAAGCCCATCACTTCTGCAGGGCCCGTACTTCCCCTATTCACTGGCCAACCCGGAATTCAGGTGGAAACAGATAATTTTACTCCCCTTGAATTTTATGAACTGTTTTTCACTGAAGATCTGTACAGATCTATTGTGGACCAAAGCAATTTATGTGCCGATCAATTTATCGCCGCAAATACAAATTTGACCCTTGCCAGAGAATTTGCATTGAAAACGTATCACTGTTTCTGAATTTGAAACCTTTCTGGGCCTATCCCTCATCATGAGCATTACTAAAAAGAGTGAGTTGCAGTCATATTGGTCCACTGACGCAATTCATCATATGCCCGTGTTCTCTGCTGAAATTGGCCAGGACTAGATATGAGCAAATCTTGCGGTTCATGCATTTCAATGACAATAAACTGTCATCCTCGGGGTGACCCTGTACATGATCAGCTCTACAAAATTTGGCCCCTCATAAATCAATTCAACCAAAAGTTTGCAGCCTTGTATATGGCCCGACAAGCTGTCTGCGTTGATGAGTCCCTGATTACATTTTCTGTCTGCCTTACTTTCAAACAGTTTCTCCCCTGCAAGATTGCCAGATATGGGGTCAAGATGTATAAGCTCGGTAACAGGCCACAGGCTATACATGTAGTTTCCGGATTTAGGAGGGAAAAGATAGCAATGTGGAGCCCCCCAACTGCCCAGACTACATGGGGAGCAGCGGCAAGATTGTTTGGGACTTGGTGTCCCCCTTATTTGGAAAGGGGTACCATTTATACATGGACAATTATTACACAAGTGTCACCTTTTTGAATTTGCAAATGGAGCATGTGGCACTGTGCGACCTAATCAACAGGGCTTCCCCAACAGCTTGTAGATTCCGGACTTAGACGGGGGAGAGAGCCTGCTTGAAGTGTAATAAATTGCTTGCAGTGAAGTGGAGGAACACATGGAATGTTTTCGTTCTGTCCTCCATTCACGCAGATATGGCAGTTCAAATTGCAAAGGTGACTGGTGTTGTTGATAAGCCCCTCTGTGTCCATAAATACAACCTTAACATGGGAGGGGTGGACTTCAACGACCAGATGATGGAACCGTACCTAATTGCTTGTAAGGACAGACGCTGGTACAATAAAGTGTCTGTGTTCTTTTTCCAATTGGCTCTGCTGAACACTTATATGCTATACAAAGCATCAGGAAGAAGTGGATCCTTCCAAAAATTCCAGGAAGAGATCATCACAGCCCTTCTGTATCCAGAAGGTGCTGTGGCTCAAATGCACAATCATGAGCCGGCTGCATGAGAGGTATTTTCCAGATGTCCTCCCTGGTACCCCTACCCAAAGAACACCCCAAATAAGATGTTGTGTCTGTAAAAAACACGGATATATGCGTGACACCCACTTTTTTTGTCCCGTCTGTCCTGGCCAACCTGGTCTCTGCATCGGGGACTGTTTCCGTCGCTACCACACACTAGTAGAGTATTAGTATAGGGTACAGCATGGCAGAGTCTTGGGCACATTTTCAATCAGGGTCTCAAAAGATGTTAGATGGCTATCGCATTTTGAGAGACTCTAGCCTGGTACATTTAAAGTTTTTTTACATTAAGAGTCCATTCACACTAATACGACTTGTCAGGGGACTTGGTCAGCACTTCCTGTTTTGCTTATGTGACAGTAGGTGAAGGGAATCTCCCCAATGTGACAAAGATAGCAAAAAAAAATACTGACAAGGGTTCTAACCCTCCCTTACCTCATCCACAATAAAAAAAAAAAAAAAAATAAATAAAAAGATTTGCCTTCAGTTGTAGCATAAATTGTAGTATTTCAAAACAGGTGGCTAATTATTCCCAACAAAATCAAATAAGTTTTCTAATTCTATTGCTTACAAAGTGCGAGGTACACTTCTTCCTCTTGTGAGGTGTACAAAACAAAACGTGTGATTCCTGCATACCTTTGTGCACCTATACTTCATTACTGTCTGAAATAAATGATCATGCTTAGCTATGTGCGCCAGTTCTGTTGGCAGCACAAGCCATAATGTTTTGCAACAGCCAGACCAGTCAGCAGAAAGGCTCCAGGGTAGACATTATTGTCAATATTAGAGACTAAGGTCATGGGGCAGGTCACAGGGCTAATGCAGTTTTCAGTGTAAAGGGTTGGTGTCTGGGTGTATCATTTAGTGGGCTCCTATAATTTTGTTTGCATGTTGATATTATGCCATCATGAATCATGTAGTTTCACATAGTTGGCAGAAAGCATCAAAACGTCTTCCATCTATAAAACCTTCCCACCATTTACAGGTGCAGAATTCTGCCACAGTCTCTTGATTACTTTTCATTGTACCACCTAACCAATACCACCAATTTATTTAAAGTGACTTACAAAAAAGTGTCACAAAAAATGTTCTCAGTACCTGCAGCAGCCTGCATGTTCCTATGGCATTCTGATCAGAAATTCTCTTTCACTCCTCGGTAGTGTCAAAGCTTATTTACCCCATGTCCTACTTTAGCACCCTTTTGAACATGTGGCAAACCTGTCCAGGTTCAATTAGCCAAGGGGTTAGTGAAACTGAACTTAAAGGGAAATCCTTTTTGAAGGCCATGGAGAGGCAAATTTGTCTTTAAATTCTGAACTTTTTTAAGGTTAATAGGTAAACTACTGTAAAAAAGGCACAGGGAGTTGGGCATTGCCATGGGGAACACATACCAATGCAAAGAAAGGAAATAAATATACTGTCCAGTGGGGAACGGGTCCTTTCATCCAGCTCAGAGGGCAGCATTGAAAATGAACAATTTCTTTTAAATAGCAAAAGGAAGAGTAAGTGGAATTATATGCAGTAAAGAAGCCACCCTCAGAGAAAATTTCAAAGAGTTGTATTCATAAAATCAAGAATTTTATTACAATTAGGTCAAAGAAGCTAGGGAGGAATAATCTATTAAAATATATGAAAAAAGTAAACAGTTCAGCTTTCCTAAAATATCAGCCTCTCTCTTATATCAATTATATAAATAAAAATATAAATACAACAATTGTGATGTAGAAGTCAGGAGATAGGGTGGTAATTAAGCCAACGTGTTTCACAGTTGTGGCTTCCTCAGGGCTTCGGGAGATTTTGTTGAGTAGGGGAAGAAAAGGGGTGAAAAAGGGTAGAAGGGAGGGAAAAAGGGGAGAGGGGAGAGAAAAAAAGGGGGGGGAGGGAGGAAAGAAGTTAAAATTAAAAATACTGTTTGTTGGGGAAAGATTCTTTTCATTCAACTTTAAAGGGCAACATTGAAAATGAACAATTTCTTTAAATTACATAACTGGGGATGTCTGTCTAGTAAACATTTAATAACTTGTACACTAGACAGATTTGTAGCCATAAAAAGAGATATGAACACACTATTAATAGTGTGGGATCATTTTACCCTAATACTGTTTACGCTTTTTCCTCTTATCAAATTACCACTGCATTTACTGAGCAGGAGAGAGGTAGAGGATATTCCAGTAATTCTGGTTGCTCTGAATTGGCCAAGGGGAATGTGGTACTTGGACAAAACCAGATTAGTGGTGGACAATCCTCGGGCTCTTCCACAATGGCCAAACCTACTTTCACAGGGTCAGGTATTCCTTTCCACTGTACAGTAACTGGATTTGACAGCCATGCTGTTGAGTCCAAGGTCTTAAGAAACAGGGGGGCTTCATACTGACTATTCTAGAGGGGGAGGGGCACATAGCTTCTCCTATAAGTAAACCATTTGCACCATGGGACCTTAACCTAGTGTTGTCAGCTTTCAGCTTTCTCCTTTTTGAACCTATGAGTAACATCTCTCTCTATGAGCTTACCAGAAACGTAGTCTTTTTGTTGACCATTATTTTGGCCCAAAGAAAATTGGGATTGGCAGCCTCTTCTTGTAATGTGACATTCTTCATTCTACACAAAGATAAGAAGATCCACATCTGGAGTCCCCCACTTGTGACATATCTGTTTATAATTTTCTGTGCGTGAGAGCCATTCCCATGGATCTAGCTGCTGGTGACCTAAATTGTCTGCCTTCCAATTCTCCACCCAGATGGTGTACCGCCGAGAGCACTAGAACAAAACGTTCTGCCAAAGACACAGTGTGAAATGCCTTGTTGTTTTCTGCTTGATCTCTTGTACCTCCCTGATGATTCAAGTAGCTATGGTGGTTGCATCATTAAACTGGATCCTGACAGTATGACCCTGAAGTTGCAAAGTCCAGTGTTGTAAGAATAAACAAATTGCTCTGAGTTCCAGTATGTTGTTTGGAATTGTAGCCTCCCTTGCTGACTACATACCCCAAATTAACAGGGACCTCCAAACCTCACCTCAGACCATAATACTGGGATCCATATTTAGAATATCCCAATGGAATGGCAGGAATTACTTCCATTGTTCCAGCATCAAGCTAAGAATCTACCAATCCAGAGACCTTTTGGCTTGGGTTGACAACCTCATTGGGAATTCTAGAAACTGAACACATTTGTCCCACACTGACAGAATCCTGCATTGAAACTTCTTTGAGTAAAACTAAGCATTTGATACCACTTTTAAAGGAGATTACTATTAGACCCAGTACACTCATGCAAAAGTGCATGGTGGACAATAGCATGCTTCACAATACCTGCACCTGGGAATGAATGCTGCCTGACCTTACCACTGGAAGAAACAACTTGGATTGAACCATGTCCATCGAAAAGCCCAGATACTCCAAGCTTTGTGCCCAGATACTCCAAGCTTTGTGGAGATAAACACCAATTTGTAAATATCCAAGATCCAGCCAAATATCAGCACTACCTGCACTGTCTCTTGAATGTTTGTGGCCAATTTCTGCCTCAACTGTTTTCTTAATAATTCTACGATTCTCAACAAGCTTTATTCTTCTTTCTCCTCCAGCTAAGATCGGGGCTAAAATCTTAGTGAATATCCACAAACTGGCAATGCTGCCCTGCTACCACAAAACATAAGTAACACTGGAGAGGTAGATAGGCACATGCAAATAGGCATCCTTTATGTCCACCGATTCTAGAAAGGTTTATGATTTCAGGGGAGCAATTATTGCCTTATTGGAATCTATGTGAAACTTCAGCACCTGAAGATATGGATTGAACTCCTTTAGGTCCAAAATAGGATGTACCTTGTCATCTGATTTTGGACTATGGATATTTTAGAATAAAACATCTTGAAGTGCCCTTTCTCTCACACAGAGATTTTTTTCAGGGAATCTCTGCTGACCAGCACTTTAACCACAACATAAGCTTCATATGACCAGACAAAGCAATGTGTGGTGTCTGGCAAAAGGAATGCCCCAAAGCATCTACACAATAACGCAAAACTAGTAGTACAAACTCAAACTGTTGACTCACAGAAGAGGGAGAAGCAAATGAACCTGGGTTTTGCTCATATCTGAAGTGCTTGACATACAACGTACCTCCATTGCCATAATTAAAGGCTAAAAAAAAAAAAATGCCAACTAAGGAAAAAGAAGCCTTAAAAAGTGTTTAAAATCTTTTATCCATGAGGTCTAGAGATGTATAGAACTGTTCGCCGGCGAACAGTTCCCGGCGAACTTAGCATGTTCGCGTTCGCCGCTGCCGGCGAACATATGCGATGTTCGGTTCGCCCCCCATAAGACATCATTGAGGCAAACTTTGACCCTGAACTTTACAGTCAGCAGACACATTTCCAGCCAATCAGCATACCTCCCTCCCACACCCTCCCACCTCCTATAAATAAGCAAGGGCAGCATCCATCTTAGATCATTCTGAAGCAGTGTGTGTAGTGAGAGTAGGGAGAGAGCTGCTGCTGCTGCTGCTGCTGCTGCTGCTGCTGTTAAGCTAGGGACAGTTAGTCAGTGTTCCTGGTCTTGCAGTGTTCTTGGTCCACTACTGCTGTAATATCAGCACCCCAAAAAGCCCTTCTAAGGGCTGGTATTTGTGTTTTTTTTTTATTTTTATATATATATATATATATATATATACCTAGCGTCCCCAAAAGCCCTTTTAAGGGCTGGTAATTGAGTTGTTTCTTCTTATATATATATATCTATATCTATCTAGTGTCCCCAAAAGCCCTTTTAAGGGCTGGTAATTGAGGATTTTTTTTATTTATATATATACATATATATATATATATAGTGTCCCCAAAAGCCCTTTTAAGGGCTGGTAAGGTAATAGAGTTTTTTCTTTATATATATATCTATATATATCTATTGTACACTACAGTTGCCTGCCCGCTGTGTGTGAGAGGCCACAGACCTACCACAGACTGTACTGTGTGCACACCACACTCATTTCGGGTGGCACAGGCACAGTACCTTGCATTTTAAAAAATATTTTTTTTTTCCTCTGTCATAATTGCAGTGAGTGCTGTGTCAGGTCCACAGAGTGCACTGTACCCACTGCAGTGCACTGCCCACCACTGATATATATACGGTGGCACAGCATCTTGTTGCAATAAATTGAAAAAAAAAAAATTTTTTTATTATTGCAGTTGCCTGGGCTGCCAGTTACTGTCAGGTCCACAGAGTGTACTGTGCCCACTGCAGTGCCACTGTGTGCCCACCCACCACTGATATATAAGGTGGCACAGCAGCTTGCAAAGTAAAAAAATATATATATATTTTTTAATTGCAGTTGCCTGGGTGCCAGTGACTGCTGTCAGGTCCACAGAGAGTGTACTGTGCCACTGCCCACCCACCACTGATATATAAGGTGGCACAGCAGCTTGCAAAGTAAAATAAAATATATATTTTTTAAAATTGCAGTTGCCTGGGTGCCAGTGACTGCTGTCAGGTCCACAGAGAGTGTACTGTGCCACTGCCCACCCACCACTGATATATATGCCTGCAAGAGAAAAAGCCAGCCGCAGAGAAGCCGTATTCCTGAAAATATAAGAAAAATGCTGTTTTTTAGAGGTTCTGGACATGCTACAGAGCTGAAACTTGACAGGTACACTTTTTAGACCCCCCAGACACTGAATACAAAAAATGACATGCCTGCCTAAAAAAATGCCCGCTAAATGCCTGCAAGAAAAAAAGCCAGCCGCAGAGAAGCCGTATTCCTGAAAATATAAGAAAAATGCTGTTTTTTAGGGGTTCTGGACATGCTACAGAGCTGAAACTTGACAGGTACATTTTTTAGACCCCCCAGACACTAAATACAAAAAATGACATGCCTGCCTAAAAAAATGCCCGATAAATGCCTGCAAGAGAAAAAGCCAGCCGCAGAGAAGCCGTATTCCTGAAAATATAAGAAAAATGCTGTTTTTTAGGGGTTCTGGACATGCTACAGAGCTGAAACTTGACAGGTACACTTTTTAGACCCCCCAGACACGAAATACAAAAAATGACATGCCTGCCTAAAAAAATGCCCGATAAATGCCTGCAAGAGAAAAAGCCAGCCGCAGAGAAGCCGTATTCCTGAAAATATAATAAAAATGCTGTTTTTTAGGGGTTCTGGACATGCTACAGAGCTGAAACTTGACAGGTACACTTTTTAGACCCCCCAGACACTGAATACAAAAAATGACATGCCTGCCTAAAAAAATGCCCGCTAAATGCCTGCAAGAAAAAAAGCCAGCCGCAGAGAAGCCATATTCCTGAAAATATAATAAAAATGCTGTTTTTTAGGGGTTCTGGACATGCTACAGAGCTGAAACTTGACAGGTACACTTTTTAGACCCCCCAGACACTAAATACAAAAAATGACATGCCTGCCTAAAAAAATGCCCGCTAAATGCCTGCAAGAGAAAAAGCCAGCCGCAGAGAAGCCATATTCCTGAAAATATACGAAAAATGCTGTTTTTTAGGGGTTCTGGACATGCTACAGAGCTGAAACTTGACAGGTACACTTTTTAGACCCCCCAGACACTAAATACAAAAAATGACATGCCTGCCTAAAAAAATGCCCGATAAATGCCTGCAAGAGAAAAAGCCAGCCGCAGAGAAGCCATATTCCTGAAAATATAAGACAAATGCTGTTTTTTAGGGGTTCTGGACATGCTACAGAGCTGAAACTTCACAGGTACACTTTTTAGACCCCCCCAGATGCTAAATCCAAAGAAATTTTTTATTTTTATTTTTTTTTAATTTTTCCAATAATCGGCTCTCTATCAAAAAATTATAATTTTTAAGAACTTTTTTTTGCGTGATCCCTCTCCGGCATGCCACAGTCCAGGTGTTAGTCCCCTTGAAACAACTTTTCCATCACTATTGTGGCCAGAAAGAGTCCCTGTGTGTTTTAAAATTTGCCTGCCTATTGAAGTCTATGGCGGTTCGCCCGGTTCGCTGGTTCGCGAACATTTGCCGATGTTCGCGTTCGCCGTTCGCGAACGGCGAATTTTAGGTTCGCGACATCACTAATGAGGTCTTTAAATACTAGTACCTCATCTACTGAAACTGTCAATGTCATAATCAGGTAAGCAATTGTTGGTTCAACCGCTGCTAAGGCCCGTTTTTGTGAAATTCTTCTTTTATGGGATATAGCTGCACAAACCACTTTGGAGGAATAAGTCTTTCCCATGAGCAACCGATATTCAAAGAGAATATCCTGTAAATAATAATGTAAAGGAAAAGACTTGAAAAGCAACCAATAATAATAATAAAGAAAGTCAGAAAGGGGACTGATTTCTCAAAGCTCTAGAAAATGTTAATTAATGTACAGTTTCCTAACTAATCTCTCTTGTGCAGTTTGTCAGCTTTTCCTTCTACAGCTTCCATTTCACTGACATTATGGCTGCTTTGTGCTCTTCCTTCCTCCTCCCTTTTATAGAGTGGGCTTGCTTATCCTAAAGCACCAGAATTGTCTCTTGTATGCCTGATGGCCATAGGGCATGGGCCATACAGTGCATTGTGGTTTGAAAAAATTCCCACAGCAGAACTGCACTAAAATGTGCTGAGACAAAGAATCTCAACCCTCTAGGATTTGCCTTCAACCCCTGGTAGCAACAGACCAGAGCCTCTTTCCTACTAGTAGTACACAACTGTGGGAGAATCATTGTCTTGTTATCAGCAACAGTCTGAAGACAGTCTGCATTGTCTACAGCTTAGGGCGCTGCTTTTATAATGACAAGCATTGGACATTATTAGCTAACGGTCATGAGTTGTTCTTTGTTGTTCTTTTTGTCTGTTGCTATACCATGATGTGTCACGTGGTCATAATCCATAGGTTGTGCTAACTTTGGACTTGATAAAACACAGTGAACCAACACCAGCAGATTACATGCGAGGCACAGAATCCAAGTTGCATGAGGTCCAGTGAGAATTTTCCACAGTCAGTGATGATTTGGGGAGCCATGTCACCTGGTGTTGGTCCAATGTGTTTTATCAAGTCCAAAGTCAGCGCAGCTCTCTGCCAGGAAATTCTAGAGCACTTCCTGCTTCCCTCTGCTGACCAGCTCTATGAAGAGGCTGATTTATTTTTCCAGTAGGACTTGGTGCCTTCCCACACTGCCAAAAGTACCAATACCTGGTTTACTGATCATAGTATCACTGTGCTTGATTGGCCAGAAAACTCTCCTGATCTAAACTCCATAAAGAATCTGTGGGTTATTGTCAAGAGGAACATGAGAGACACAAGACCCAACAATGCAGATGGGCTGAAAGCCACTATAAAAGAAACCTGGTATTCCAAAACCCCCTTAGCAGTGCCACAGGCTGATCGCCTCCATGCCACTCTGCATTGATGCAGTAATTCATACAAAAGGAGCCCTTACCAAGTATTGAGTGCTTATTATACTGTAAATGGACAAACTTTTCGGTAAGCCAACTGTATTTTCTGTATTAAAAATCCTTTTTTATATTGGTCTTATGTAATATTCTAATTTTCTGAGATACTGAAATTTTGGTTTTCACTAGCTGTAAGCCATAATCTTTAAAATTAAAAGAAAGAAATGCTTGAAATATATCACTCTGTGTGTAACGCATCTATATAAAATATGAGTTTCACTTTTTGTATTGAATTACTAAAATAAATTAATTTTTTGATGATATTCTAATTTTATGAGATGCACCTGTACATGATTGTTAAAGATCCACTGCAAGGTCCTCTTCTACCCTGTGTGTGAACAGATATTAATCTTAATTTATCTATAAAACCCTGAACCTTCCAACGCCTTTCTAGAAATCTTCATTTATTAAAAAGGACAATTCAAAGTGAAAAGGTTTCACTGTCAGGAAGAGAGAGTTAAATGAACACCTGTTGAAGAAATAACCCCTTACGCAGAAAGCGTTTTTTAGAACAGTGAAAGGTAAATGACAATGAGAAATTGGTCTATTAAAAGAATAGCATTTTCGCGCATCAAAACAAAAGATTGATAATAGTGTAAGAGGCTAATTTTCGAAATAATTTCCCTGTCAAGAGGGAAACTAGAATAAAAAGCTCCTTCTGTGATTTAGAAAAAGAGATGGCAGGATTGCCAGCTGAAACAATACATGAAAAGTTACGGAAATTTTACAGCTAAGGTGAAAAAAATCTGATGGCAGATAAAGAGCATTAGGACAATCAAGTCAGAAGAGGAAATGTTATTGATGGGTTTTTTTTTTTTGTTTTGTTTTTTTATCTTTTTTTTGTATCTTTATTTCTTTATTCAATAACTGCTGTCTAAACTGTTTTGGCTTCTCTTAAAGACACACCAACATCAAGATTCCAAACTACAGCACAATTTTTATTTAAAGTAGATGTAAAACTTAACTGGATGACATTTGCTGAAAAACGCTGTTTTCCATTTTTCTGAATATTTTTTTTTTTTTACACAGCATTGATGTTGATTTTCTGCAGCCTCTTTATGACTATCTGATGAGTACATGCATGTGCTCCATGACATTGACATGATATAACAGCTGCATGACATGGGAAGGTTTTCAGAGTATCAGCGTGAACACTTATAGTCCACACAGAAAGAGCAAGATGACAACTCAGGATACCAACTAGGAGACGAGGACAGAGCATTATCACCATGAACAAGGACCATCATAGTGCGATTACCAGATATTATTTTGAAAAAGATTTAATAAATTTAAAATGGTTTTTAAAACATGCTTACTTAGATACTTAGATGGGACTTTAGTGATTTAGTTTACATTTACTTTAAAGATTTAAAGAAACAATGAGAGTCTGAAGCCAGCTGCCGGTTAGGCATATGGGTGTATCCCAACAACATTTTTGGGGGACATCCAGAGTCTGTGACATCAGCCGACAGCGGGCACTCCTGTGACCCACAAGAGAAGGATGACAAAACAAGCTTTGCTCATACTTCTCTTTTAAAGGATAAATAAAGCTAAAGCTCTCTGTCAGATTTTTATTGTTGTCTGTGTACTCACCTCTTTTATTTTGTCCTGCTGATCATTGTACCTGGGATTTGAAATAAGGAAAAATACAACATTTTGAGTTGTCACTTGAAGAGGAACAGAGTAGAAATCTTCCTAAAAGCGCACTTGTGGCGACAACTGTCTAGGAGAGAATTTTCCCTTTTCTTTGAAGAAATGTCCTCTCACATCCTGCAGTGTCTCATGTCACAAAGTGAAGAAGAATCTCTCAAATGGGTCACAAATGGCAATAAAAACCTACACGGTATTGTAACTATCCCATGATCAATCCAAAATGAAAAAAATAGTGTTGGTTCGACATTATATAACACTATATCTGTTTTCCATTATTGACCAATTAGCCACAATCTTCATTCATGTGATGTGTTTGCAGTCCTTCAAAAATGTAAATCAAAAGTTTGAGAGTAGAAGCCCTTAATCTCCCTTTGTCCTTGACACTTTATATACACATAACAGCAAATAAAATATATGGATGATAGGACAATCCCAATTACACCACCAAATGGCATATGATGATGCTTATTGATGCTTATGGTGTGAAGATCTGTTACATATTGCACATATTGCACAATAGGTCTTTTTGGTATTTCTATATTTTAATATATTGATAAGGAAGCCTGTAGTCCCCCTACAAATGTGCATAGTTTCATTTGTAAACTATGTAATTCTTGTTTCTATTAGAGTTTTCTGTTAAACTGCAATACCTGATGATCTGTTGACTATTAAGAAAATGCAGCAGATGATATGAAAATCTACCAACACACCATAACATTTTGTTTGTATGTGTGTTTTTTGTCCGTTTTCTTCCGTTGGCTCACTTCTACCTGCTCAAAAAATTGGGTTTACAGACTACAGACTAAGACTGGCCACACGGTATACAATTTTCTTGTACGATTTTCCTTTAAATTTACCAAAACCACATAATATGAGGTCAAACCTAAACATTTTCAATTTGTACTACATAGTTGAAGGAAAATCTAAAGGAAATTGAATATAGATTGTAAGCTCTAACGAGCAGGACCCTCTAATTCCTCCTGTATTGAATTGTATTGTAACTGTATTGTCTTCCCTCATATTGTAAAGCGCTGCGCAAATTATTGGCACTATATAAATTCTGTAAAATAATAATGATATTAATAATAAGAAGAAAATTGTATAACGTATGGCCAGCCTAATTTCTAAAATCTGCTAAAATTTAGTCACAGATAAAAACTGAATACATTTTTTTTTGTGTGATCTGCCTAGAGTTAGGTTTCTGAACACAAAAGGCTCCTTACACAAAAGGCTCCTTTTGTTAGTTACATTAGGTATTTGCTTAAGACTTTGGTAAAAATGTAATTATATTTTTACAACATACAAAAATTACAGAGGTTTACTACAATTTTCTTTTTTTATTTATATTAGACTACCTCTGCAGATGTAAAAGACTTTACTTTGTGTCAGAGCAGACAGCTATACAACATTAGGATATCCAACGACTGCTACTTGAATAGAATAAAGGGTTAAATAGCTAGGGCTACCCAATTACTTTCCAAACGCTATCTATATTTTAGGAGGTGCCAGCCCCAGACCATATAACCTGCCAGAAGTTTTATAGGCAAAACGTTAGGTGATAATGTATTGATGTCTTACATTTTACACAAAGCCTACTGCCTTCAGGGTTAGACAACAAGTTCAGAACTGACTAACAGGGTAATAAAAAAACCCACAACAGAAAACAGCTTTATGGCCCTCTGTTGACTTGTGCTTTTCATTATATTATCTCACCTCAGACGTCCTGGTTCTCCATGAATTTTAGAGAGACCTGCTGCAATTCCACTACTTTCATGCCCTTCACATGCACCTCTGTGCTGGTGTGTGTACAAAACGGGTTATATATCTTTCCCAGCCAATGAAAGAAATATGTACCACTGCTATGGTAAACAGAGACACAGGATCATGCCATAAGGAGTGCAGGCTAATATTGCACATTCCTATCTATTGTAAGCCATTTAGGTTTTAAGACTTTGCTTATGATAGAAGGCAAGGGTAACTTGGGTGCTTTATTACAGCATTTCACAAAAGTGAGTACACCCCTCACATTTTTATAAATATTTTATTATATCTTTTTATGTGACAACACTGAAGAAATTACACTTTGCTACAATGTAAAGTAGTGAGTGTACAGCTTGTATAACAGTGTAAATTTGCTGTCCCCTCAAAATAACTCAACACATAGCCATTAATGTCTAAACCACTGGAAACAAAAGTCAGTACACCCCTAACTGAAAATGTCTAAATCGGGCCCAGTTAGCCATTTTCCCTCCCAGGTGTAATGTGACTTGTTAGGTTACAAGGTGCCAGGTGTGAATGGGGAGCAGGTGTGTTAAATTTGGTGTTATCATTCTCACTCTCTCATACTGGTCACTGGGAGTTCAACATGGCACCTCATGGCAAAGAACTCTGAGGATCTGAAAAAAAAAATTGTTGCTCTACATAAAGATGGCCTAGGCTATAAGAAGATTGCCAAGACCCTGAAACTGAGCATACAGCAGTTTAACAGGACAGGTTCCACTCAGAACAGGCCTCGCCATGGTCGACCAAAGAAGTTGAGTACACATGCTCAGCGTCACATCCAGCTTGAAGGGGTGGGGGGGTCAGCCTGTCAGTGCTAAGACCATACGCTGCACACTGTATCAAATTGGTCAGCATGGCTGTCGTCCCAGAAGGAAGTCTCTTCTAAAGATGATGCACAAGAAAGCCTGCAAACAGTTTGCTGAAGACAAGCAGACTAAGGACATGGATTACTGGAGCCATGTCCTGTGGTCTGATGAGACGAAGATAATAAACTTATTTGGTTCAGATGGCGTCAAGCAAGTGTTTCAGCAACTAGGTGAGGCGTAAAAAGACAAGTGTGTCTTGCCTACAATTAATCATGGTGGTGGGAGTGTCATGGTCTGGGGATGCATGAGTGCTGCTGTCACTGAGGAATTACAGTTCAATGAAGCTACCATGAATGCCAACTTGTACTTTGACATACTGAAGCAGAGCATGAGCCCTTCCCTTTAGAGACTGGGCTGCAGGGCAGTATTCCAACATGATAATGACCCCAAACACACCTCCAAGGTGTCCATTGCCTTGCTAAAGAAGCTGAGGGTAAAGGTGATGGACTGGCCAAGCATGTCTCCAGACCTAAACCCTATTGAGCATCTGTGGGGCATCCTCAAATGGAAGGTGGAGGAACGCAATGTCTCTAACATCCACCAGCTCCGTGATGTCATCATGGAGGAGTGGAAGAGGACTCCTGTGGCAACCTGTAAAGTTCTGGTGAACTCCATGCCCAAGAGGGTTAGGGCAGGCCTGGAAAATAATGGTGGCCACACAAAATATTGACACTTTGGGCCCAATTTGGACATTGTCACTTAAGGGTGTACTCACTTTTGTTGCCAGTGGTTTAGACATTAATGGCTGTGTGTTGAGTTATTTTGAGGGGAAAGCAAATTTACACTGTTATACAAGCTGTACACTCACTACTTTACATTGTAGCAAAATGTAATTTCTTCAGTGTTGTCAAATGAAAAGATACAATAAAATGTTTACAAAAATGTGAGGGGTGTACTCACTTTTGTGAGATACTGTGTATGAGCAAATATTTTTCTAAATTTGTTAAACAGGAATAATTTGAGTATCAAAGATATAAAAATATCGCAATGATACTCAGCCACATTAGATGCACACACACTTTGGTGTAGAGACACAATCCAACACATTAGCTTGATCTTATATTACAGAATCAGAATCAGTTTTTTTTTTTTTTTAATATATTTTTATTAAACATATGAAACAGTTACAAGGTCTGTCAAGTATGTCAAGGCCTGCAAGAACTGTATTTTTCGTTTGAAGCGTAACTCCACTTTTGTTAAGAAAAAAACACTCCCCTCTGGGTGATCTATGTACATTGCAAGGATTATAACCTTTGTTGCAGATTCCTACCTTTTGCTATTCTAGAGAAATCCCTGTGTGTTTGTCTGTGTCTATGTGGGAAAGTGAGTCTAATGGGAGTGGTTTCATAATTGTCAATCAGCTGTGCAGCTGCAGAGCACTAATGAGGAAATCGGTTGGGCCTGCATCCCTTTAGGCATGTTCCTATTGGGAGTATCTCACCAAAAAATGACATTTTTGTTGCAGGGAATGCCTGAAATCTGACTTGTATCTTAGGCAAATTGGTGCACCAATCACACAAGCAAGAAATTATGTTTCTGGGGGGTGTTCAGTACACATTCTGTGTACAGAACAACTCCAGGTTGCCATATTGCATTGCGTTTTCAAAAATTTACAGTGGCTGCAGATTTAAAGGATTCAATTACAATGTGACTTGTGTCGCAATTGTATACGCTATATTATTTTTTCTTTATTTGCTATTTTTTTCCCCACAAAAGTGGAGTTGCCCTTTAAAGCTTAAAGGGTTTAAAATGGCATTCAGTGTACTTTTCTAACGACTTTACTATATATAGTACATAATATGCTATACTATACAAACAGACAATGGGGTTGATTTACTAAAACTGGAGAGTGCAAATCTGGTGCAGCTTTGCACAGAAACCAATCAGCTTCCAGGTTGTTGTTTTTTGTCAAAGCTTAAAAGATAAGTTAACTTTTTAGAAAACAAATAGTAAATGCACATTTTTTTTTTTTTGCAGGTAAAAAAAAATATGCATTTTTTTATTTATTTTTGAGCCTGTAAAGCATTGCACCAGTGATCATTAGAACACTGGTGCCGTATAGGTCTCCAGCAGATCTGCCAGTGTATCTGTGTCCATACATCCCATACAAGCAAGCAGCTACAATCTGACAGGAAAAGAGAATGAACTACCACGGAGCTCAACAGTGCCGTGGTAGTTCAATGGAAAACTATAACCCGACAGCAAAAAAGGCTGCTGGATCTTGTAGTTTTCCATTAAAAAATGACACTGTGAATGAGTGACGCGGCCAGGCGGGTGCAGCCCCACTCGGCCTTGTTCTTTTTGTCAGATCAGGGATTGGGGAAGTGTGGGGGCTGGTCTGTTGGTAACATGTTACATGGTACAATCATATTCAGGGTGAACCATGTAACATGGTACAAAAGGTGAACTTATCCTTTATTTGAACAAGCTGAAGTTAGAAGCTGATCATGCACAGCTGCTCCAGATTTTGCACTCTCCAGTTTTAGTTAATCAACCCTAATGTCTCACAGTGAGATCTGTAAACATTCAAAAGCCTAAATAGTACAAACAGCGCAAAATGGCAATTCAGGATCCAAGTGTTTATGTGTGATAGCTTAGGGCAAGACACTGTTCTTAAGGCCCGTACACAGGTGCAGATTGTCGGCCGAAAAGATTCGATTTTCGGCTTGTTAGTATGATGCTTCCGACAGCCGACAGCGCACTTTCGGCCGAACAGAATCTGTCGTGCAAGCATTAAAATTTTTGTATGCCGACACCAGAACGGCCGATTGTTCGCCAGTCAGTACAGAATTCGGCCGACAGACAGCAGATTTGCAAGACTGGGCATGCTCAGAAAAGAAAAAAGACTAGGAAAGTTAACCATTACATGACATCCCTTCTGCAGTCGGCTGTTGTTGGCCGACAAAATTCGTGTGCAGTCTTTTGCAGTTTTCAACAGACAAGACAAAAGACGGCCGATCGGTCGGCTGACGATCGGTACGTGTGTACGGGGCTTAAAGCAGCAGAAAACACTTTAAAAAAAATAGCTGGGCCTCCCGCAGGGCAATGCCATATTAGACTAGTACACACCGAATACTAGCACAATATGACAAACGTGCTTTTTAAATGGAGCCCTCTAATGGCACAGCGTGCCACAGGTGCTTCCATCCTCGCCTTCCTTCTGGGTTTGGGCTCTCCAGCCATTTGAATAGATGGTCCGCAATAATGTCACTCCTTCTCAGTATGGAACTCTGTGCATTGACTGCACAATCAATGTGCCCTAAATGCGGAGCGTGCTGTGTATGCGCAGTGACGTAATTGGCTTGAGCCAATGTGAATATCTCCTAAACTGCGCACATTTGGGAGATGTTCTCTGTACCTACCGGTAAGCCCTATTTTAAACTTACCAGAAGGTACAAGTTTTTTAAAAAGTTTAGGTCTGGTTGTTCCAGTTACCAGTGATCTGTAAAGTCTACATGAGAGGAGCAGTTGAAACAAATAATGTCCAAGATCTGAGGGGTCTGTAGTGATTTTCGCTGCCCATTTCATGACTTGAGAGTTGTATAAGTCTTGGATTGCGGGTAGGTCAGCACTGATCATTTTTTTCTGCAGCCCTAATTGTGTGGTATAGTCGGTTCCTTTCCTGTTTGGATGCCAAAGCAAACCATACAGTGATGGAGGCGCAAAGAACAACCTCAGTTACTGCAGTGTAAAATTGTATCAGCAGATCTTCAACTTCCTGAGCAGACGCAGGAAATACATTGTTTGCTTTGTTTTGTTGAGGACTAAGTCAATATTTTGTCACTATTGTCCAATTCAGGTCTATGGAAATTATAGATCCCAGAATTTGAAGGTCTCCACACTTGACACAGAACTCTTGATTATGGTGAAAGGGGACAGTGTGGTGGGCTTCTCCTAAAATCCACTAATATCTCCAGCACCACAGGACAAGCAGATCTACTTCATGTCTGTATGCTTGCTTCTTGCCATCTAGGATGATTGATGAAAATTGCCACATATTTTAAAACCTTAACAGACACATGACCTGATGTGTACTCATTGTTATAGAGGGAAAAGAGTAATAGGGAAAGCATTGCCATGGGTGGACATGTACCAATGCAAAAAAAAAAAAAAATATATAGGGTTTTTTAAGTGATTTTGAGAACAACAATGAAAATACACAAATTCTTCTAATTAAATAAGATGCTTGTGAAATGTCTTAAAGCTGTATGTGGTGGTATGGAACAGTATGACTTGTATGGACAGTCTCAGCGCCAGCCTATGCTGTTGAATTTATTTTTTTTTCTTTTACAATTGGCTTTGTTTACAGATTGAAGCACATGAATCGGATTTATTTCAGCACAAAAAAAAATGTTTTTTTATTTGTTTTCCATGTAGCTTTCACATCAAAAGGTAATTGACCCATTTTGACGGGTGAATAGAAATTAGCCAGCTGTTCCTATTCCTATCTTCACTGATGCAAAACTGTCTTGCTGCTGGCCATTTTCCTTGAACCTTCCATTAAGGCCCCTTTCACACATACGATCCGTTCAGTTCATCACCTCAAAATGTATCCGTTTTTCATCCGTTTTCATCCATTTTTCATCCGTTTTTCATCCGTTTTCATCCGTTTTTCATTAGTTTTTCATCCGTTTTTCATCCGTTTTTTTTTACATCCACTACCAATGCAAAAACAAATGAAAAAACAGACCGTTTGTCCGTTTACATCCGTTTTTCGTTCGATCCAGTTTTTTGAAGGATGAAAAATTAGGCATTCATCCGTTCCAAAAAACGGACATTGTCGGAAGCGGATGAAAACGGATGTTAATGGATGATCATCCGTTGTCATCCGTTTTTACATAGAGATGCATTGATGTCCGTTTTTCATCCATCAACGGATGGGTGAAAAAAGGACAAACGGACCGTATGTGTGAAAGGGGCCTAAGAATAAAGAGATTGCAGATAATACAGAAGTGTAAAATTGTCTAGCAGCAGGGCAATTTAATGAGTGAGGATGTCCTAGAGAAAAAGAGTACAGGCAGGTGTTATACTACAAGAATTAAGAAACTGCAGATGATAAATCAGTGTAAAATTGTCCTGGAGGACAGTTTTAAATAGCAATGCTAGGCCTAAATGTTACCAGTGAAAAGAGGTTGGGGTTTTACTACAAGAATTAAAATACTACAGAGTATTCAGCAGTGTGAAATGGGCCAGCAGCAGGACAGTTTTTAGTAATATAGTTAGTTTAGTATAGTAATAAGGGATAATAGGCCTAACTGGTGTATGCCTAACTTATATTTTATCTATGGAGATAGAGTGCATTGAATGGGAGTGATATAACATGAGGTGGTTTTAGTGTCCACTGTTCTTGCACTATGTTATTTTTCTCCTACAAATCATGCAGTGGTGTGCTGTGAACAAAAGCCAGCTCCAACATTAGATGGTCAGTAACACGTTAATGCTTCAATTTGAGCACCTCAAACCTAAAAACAAAGAATAAAAAAAGAAGGCTGCAAAGGGATTGAGTGCTCAAAGAGATAGCAATCAGAAAAGTTTCTCAGCTGACTCTAATCTCTTCCTGTGCAGTTTGTCAGCTTTCCCTGCAACAGCTTCCAATTCACTGACGCTATGGGGGAGATTTACTAAAACTGGAGAGTGCAAAATCTGGTGCAGCTGTGCATGGTAGCCAATCATCTTCTAACTTCAGCTTGTTCTATAAAGCTTGACAAAAAAAAACTGGAAGCAGATTGGTTTCTATGCAGAGCTGCACGAGATTTTGCACTCTCCAGTTATAATAAATGAACCCCTATGGATATTTTGCCCCTCCCCTTTTATAGTGAGGAGCTGGCCTAGCAAAAGCCCCAATATTGGCTTGTTTACATCCATACAGTGCATTATGGTTTTATAAAATCTACACATAATCTACTCATAAATTTGCAGAGACCAAGAGACTTGAACTCACAGGATCTGCCTCAAAACCATGATAGTGGCACACCCAAAACTCACCCCATTCTTCAGGTCAGGTACTAATGTTGGATGAAAAGGCCTGGCTCGCAGTCTCCGCTCTAATTCATCCCAAAGGTGTTCTATCGAGTTGAGGTTAGGACTCTGTGCAGGCCGATCAAGTTCCTCCACCTCAAACTCACTCATCCATGTGTACATCAAGTAGGAACAATGAAAACTACATTGGTAATATGACAGCCCTGATGGCAGAGTTGCATAAAGTACTCGAAACCCATACTTGAGTAAAAGTACAAGTGCTCGATCAAAAAGTGACTTGAGTAGAAGTGGAAGTGCTCAATCAAAAAGTGACTTGAGTAGAAGTACTAACGTATTCAACATTTTTTGTACTTAAGTATTGCAAGTAGTTTTTTAAAAAATTTTGCTACTCAAGTACTGAAAGTAAAAGTACCAGTAGTTTTGAAAAAAAATTGCTACTCAAGTACTGAAAGTAAAAGTACTGTGTTATGTAGTTATTAAAGAAAGAAGTCAAAAGTTTGAACATCATATTGTTTTTTATTATTTCAAATGCAGCTTTTATTTATACACACAGTAGCATTTATTTTCGTATGCGCTGATAATACACATGTTTTGAGCTTCATGAAACCTGGCATCTACTGTTCTGGCAGTGGTAATTTTTATAATAGTAACGAGTAACTATGCAGCACACAAAAAAAATATCGGAGTAGAAGTATTGAAATCATCGAAAAAATGTAGTGAAGTAAAAGTGGAAGTAGGAGAAAAAAATTCTACTCTAGGAAAGTACAGATACCGCCTTTCGGTACTTAAGTACAGTAGTGAAGTAGTTCTACTTAGTTACTATACATCTCTGCCTGATGGTAGATTGTGGAGTAAACATATATTCATTTTATCATGGCATGAACATTGATAGAGTACCATCTGACCAATACGGAGTCTGCCTTGAATGCTTGAAACATTTTTAAAAGCAAGACTGTAAATCCAATAGTTAATTCAGCATGCCGGTGCCACTAACTAGGCAGCCATATCTCACAAATATGCTAGATGATGGCAGTTCACGTAGACATGTGAAAATGTGAAGCAGAAAAAAAAAAGATACAGTCATAAATCACAACGCAATGCATATATCTAATTCTGCACATATTGTGCCTGGCTGGATTTAGGATTATAGTGCTGTTGTGTATAGGTGACATGACCACTTTAAAGCATATTAAGATGTAGCGATATGCAGAGCATTGCCCCTGCCTGTAACTGCAATATTTGTAATACATATTGTTTTAGTGAAGTGGAGGATACGGATGTGAACAGGACCAGGAATCTATGTAATTTAGTCTTCTAATCATTATAGACAATCCATTTCTTTTGAGTGTCAGGTGCTCCTGAACTTGAGCGAGGCAGCCGTTAGTATCACTGCAGGTCAAACAAGCTTCTTACGGCAGCAGATAATAGGTACAAGATTGGCATGACAGAGAGAAAAGTACAGTAAACAAACACGTTGAATTCCTGTTCTGCCTAGTGAGATCTGGGTCTTTTCTTGTAAACACATCTTTATCGATCTAACAAAAAGATACATACCTCCCCTTTTCTGGACATCTCAATGAAAATTGCTTTTCATCTAAACACATCACAGGCAGTAGTGGAAGAGTAAACAATGAAGAGCATATTAAAGATCCAAACAACCTAAAATATAAATTGCCTTTTCATACAAGTGCTACTAGTGCTATTCACAAATGTGCATGCCAATTGCTCTTCTTTGTATTAGCTTTCAATCCTTACAGGAACACTCAGGTCTTCCACAAGTTCATGTCCCCATGGAAGGAATGCTGTCTTTTTTTCCTATCTGAAAAATTGTTTAGGCTGGGTTCACACTAGCTGCCGCGGCACACAGTGGGGGTCCAGTGCGTCACGGTTCTCCATTTCAGGCCTGAAATTTTGCCTGAATTTTGACCTAAACTGAGCCAAAGATGCACAGGACCCCTGTGCAATCCACTCCGCAGCCACCACAGAGATAGCATATATGTATAGCATTTTTGGGCACTCCTGAAAAAACTTGAAGGCACCCTGATTGAAAAAGGCTTATTTATGGGATACCAAGTAACAGAGAGAAATGATTAATAACTAACACAGCAAAGGTCTGGGAGATAGGTGCATCAAAACAAACCCCCATGGAATATGTACAAAATTAGATCATGTAAGGCATATAAACGACGAAATAAAGAAGCACATACAGTATACCACACACACAGAACACCCCCTGGGACTCAGGAGAGCAGCAGGGCAGAACTTCCTTTTTCCTTGTATTTAAAATAATCCAATTCTCCATTAACTAAAGTATGCTATACCAAGTGGTCAATTTAAAATGGAGAGTAAATACCACTCTGCTGAACAAACTAGTATTACTCCACATCCTGCCCTGCCTTTTACATTGCAATCATAGAATGCAAACCACAGAGCCTTTACTGTCCCAAAGAGTTCTCTGTGTTTGAGGTATATCTAAACCTGAACTGGATCATATACACCAATCAGTATTGGTTATAACATGATGACCATTGACAGGTAAAAGGGAATATCCCTTGTAATATAAATAAGCAGGACATGTCCCCTTTAATGTGAGATCTGGGGTCAAAAAGACCTCAGATCTCACATCTACACTTACAAATAATTTAAAAAAAAAGTATTTTTTTTTTAATTTAAAAAAAAATGCCCTTAAAGGCCGTTGGGCGGAAGCTCCAGTCCTCCAAGGGCATCTTGCCCTCACTTGACTTCCTGCCCAGTACCAGAGAGGATCGGAATGATTTCCCTGCTACTGACAGGTCCGGTAAGTGGGGAAAAACGACCAGAAAGCGGCGGGGGGGGGGGGGCACCTCTCCCGCCACCCATTAATGTGATCCTGCGGTGTATGCGCCTCTAGGACCACTTTTATGTGAAAGAGGATCGCGGACCGTGTAGAAAAATATCGGGGTTATGGCAGCTATCTGCTGCCATAACTCCAGTATTTAACGTCAAAGTAGCGACGTAGATTCACGGTGGGTGGTCCAGAAGTAGTAAATCCTGTATTATAATTATACTTTAGCTGAAGTAGCGTGATTTCAAAGCTGCATTTTGTGTGAATCAGGACTTAAAAGGTTTTTAATGTTTTTTTTTTAGAATAAAATATGAATCTGGGTCTGCCCCCATAGCAAGCCGCTTGCTATGGGGTCAGACCTGCGGGCTTGCTCCTGACCCGGGTTGTGTGTGTCCATAGAGACACATAGGGTGGGGTGTCTCCTCCCTCACTGGATTTGATTTACAGCAGAAGGAGCGATCTGCTCCCGCTGTTCTAAGCGGGATGTGAGACTGCGAGATCAGGAAGCCAGAAAGAGAGGACCCTCAGCTGCGAACAGCGCTGGATTGATACATGAGTTAGGTAAGCATTAGGGAGGGGAACAGGGGGACAGACAGTCAAGGTTTTTTACCATAGTGTAGAAAAAAAATGTATCAATTTCTTCCACTTTCCAGTGCTGCTGATCTTGTAATCACTTCATGTCTACATGCACTTGCTCCAGTATTGACTTCATATTATTGCTCTGGACCTACTTTTCGATAATGAGAGCAGTGGACTATGCCTGTACAGTATTAGCACAGCCACTGGTAGTCTCCAGCAGGAGCACATATGAAATGGTGACAACAAAAAAGGAGATTGGAAAACAGTTGTGACCCTATAACAGCAAGTGCATGAACCTTCATGGCAGGATCATCAGGTATTCCTTTAATAACAATTAAAGATTTAAAATGGACTAAAAACAACTTTTGATTTTATTGAATGTATTCAAGCTTATATGAGATTTTAGTGATTGAGTTTACATTAGACATGTGCAGTTTGTTTTGTTCCGAACTGAAATGCGGATGAAATTTCCGAATTACAATAGTAACAAATTTAAACGAATCCGAAATAACCCAAAAAAATTCAGCCGAAATTTGAATTTGAATCGTTTTCAAAGAGATTCAAATGCTTTCCGAATTCAAATTGTTTTCAATAGGTGTGGACTTGATGTTCGAGTCGAATGTAAGTTCGACTCGAACATCAGCTTGTGTACGCCGAACACGCAAACAAATGGGGCTCTCGACGGGAAGATGCTCTGCGCTGGTGCAGTGATTTAATTACTGATGATTGGCCAAAGCATGCACCTGACCTGTATGCTTTGGCTAATCACAGCAATATGTCCTGTCAGAGCCATGATTGGCCAAAGGCAGGGTGCCTTTAGCCAATCATGGCTCAGGAGCTAAGTCCACACCCCACACTATATAACGCTGCTGCTTACACGACAGCCGTGTATAGTATGTGATAATAGAGATTAGGCAGGTAGTTAGTGGACAGTGAGTTGAGTTAGTTTAGTGCAGTCAGTGTAGTGTTCAGGTTATAGCCCACTTTTATAATGTATAGATATGTTGTAGTCCTGGGTCCCCTCTCAGTGCTCACGTGATGTCAGAAGGGGCTGTGCCTCCAGGTGACATAACCAGATGGCCCCGCCCCTTGCCTAGAAAAGAGCTGTCAAAGCTCAAGAGCGTCATTCGGCGGGTATGCATCAGAAGAGGCGGAAGTGTCTTTCAATTTTCTTCTTTTTTTTGGGAGCAGTGAGCGTAGTGATTCATGATAGATTTACCTCAAGGGACACTATTTTTTTTATTTTTGCATAAAGGACTTCAAAAACTGTCTTTTGTGTTTATTTTTTTGTACACCTTTTTGGTAAATGGGTAGGAGTATGATGTTCCTTGATAACCATTCACATAGGGGGAAGGAGGCCAGGATCTAGGGGCCCCCTTGTTGAAGGTGGCTTTAAGATTCTGATGAAACGTACATCGGTCGCGGCGTGCTGATGTCACCAGAGCGGGACGAAGGACGGGCGGAAGAGCCGACCGGCCGGGGGCTTATGTGCACCTTATTGCTCATACCTACCCTACATTTTGTAAGTGCAATACTTTATTTTTACTAATAAAAAAGTTATGGTTTTACGCTATTGATTTCCATATTTTCTTCCACGTGCTATTATGATCTGATGGTGGATGTCCCTGTCCCTGGATGAACAGCGGAGAGCTGCTGCTGAATACCCATATTAGTCTAGATTGATATCTTGGGCTTTTTTTACACCTAGATCTGGTAAGCAGTATATACCACTGGTGGAGGTCAATACACATATTGGTGGATACTATTATCCCTCACATTCTTCATTCACAGTTCTTGGGAACTTTTGGGTTATTGAGATACTCAATATCTTTATGATTTATTGGACATTCATTTATCTGATCCATATATTTTGGACACTTGCATTTATGTTCATATTTTCACTATTTGAGTGATATAAGTGTATCACTTTTGTCTACATAGCGCAGCTTATTTTATTTTATTTATTTATTTATTTTTATTTGTTTTGGGTGCTGTCACACTTGAAGCTGCTGCTCACTTTTGCACTTTGCGCGGTTACATTTATATTTATTCTTGTTCCCGACAACATGGGGACAAGGTGCTTTGGGGGGCACCCCAAAGCACCCTCCCCTTGTTGAGGGCAAGCGGCCTGGTATGGTTCAGGAGGGGGGGCTCGCTCATCATCCCCCCCATCCTGGCCTGCCAGGCTGCATGCTCGGATAAGGGTCTGGCATGGTTTTTGGGGGGGACCCCACGCCATTTCTTTTTTTCAATTTTGGAATGGAGTTCACCTTAAAATCTGTAATAGACCCAAAGGGCCTGGTATGGATTTTGGGGAGACCCCACGCCATTTTTTTTTCAATTTTGGCATGGAGTTTCCCTTAAAATCTGTACTAGACCCAAAGGGCCTGGTATATATTTTGGGGGGGGGGGGCCCCATGCTGTTTTTTTTTTTATTCTGTCATAGGGTTCCCCTTAACCATTTAAATACAGGGCACTTTCACCCCCTTCCTGCCTAGACCAATTTTCAACTTTCAGTGCTCATTGGCATCTATGGGAAATATTGGCCAACTTGACATGGCACTGCTCCCCATCTTGAACATTGGCATCTATGGGAAATATTGGACCGCTTGGCATATCATCTGTATTGCTGGGAGCCGACAATACATTACAGCCGTGAGCTGTAAGTTTAAATTACATTTTTTCCTTTAGAAATGTCAGTATTGCTGCAGCAAGCTACATACATTGTACAGATGTGCCACTTTACAGGCACATTAACGTGACCCCCAGGCTCAAAAAAACTATAGAATAAAATAGAATAGAAAGAATATAACCATTTCCCAAAATTCAAACATAATTATTTTGAATTTGAGTTGGATAGAATAGACTAGAATAGAAAATAATACATTAGAATAGAATAGAAAATAACAAAATAGAGAAAAACAACAGAATAGAATAGAAAGAATATAAATAACAAAATAGAAAAAAACAACAGAATAGAATAGAAAGAATATAACCATCTTCCGAAATCTGAATTTTCAAATAGAATACATTTGAATTTGAAAAGAAAAGAATAGAATAGAATAGAATAGAAAAGAATAGAATAGAATAGAATAAACAAATAGAAATTAGTAGAAAATATAAAACAATATACAGCACCTTGTGAAAGTATTCGGCCCCCTTGAACTTTGCAACCTTTTGCCACATTTCAGGCTTCAAACATAAAGATATAAAACTGTAATTTTTGGTGAAGAATCAACAACAAGTGGGACACAATCATGAAGTGGAACGAAATTTATTGGATATTTCAAACTTTTTTAACAAATAAAAAACTGAAAAATTGGGCGTGCAAAATTATTCAGCCCCCTTAAGTTAATACTTTATAGCGCCACCTTTTGCTGCGATTACAGCTGTAAGTCGCTTGGGGTATGTCTCTATCAGTTTTGCACATCGAGAGACTGACATTTTTGCCCATTCCTCCTTGCAAAACAGCTCGAGCTCAGTGAGGTTGGATGGAAAGCGTTTGTGAACAGCAGTTTTCAGTTCTTTCCTCAGATTCTCGAATGGATTCAGGTCTGGACTTTGACTTGGCCATTCTAACACCTGGATATGTTTATTTGTGAACCATTCCATTGTAGATTTTGCTTTATGTTTTGGATCATTGTCTTGTTGAAAGACAAATCTCCGTCCCAGTCTCAGGTCTTTTGCAGACTCCATCAGGTTTTCTTCCAGAATGGTCCTGTATTTGGCTCCATCCATCTTCCCATCAATTTTAACCATCTTCCCTGTCCCTGCTGAAGAAAAGCAGGCCCAAACCATGATGCTGCCACCACCATGTTTGACAGTGGGGATGGTGTGTTCAGGGTGATGAGCTGTGTTGCTTTTACGCAAAAATATTACGTTTCGCATTGTTGCCAAAAAGTTTGATTTTGGTTTCATCTGACCAGAGCACCTTCTTCCACGTGTTTGGTGTGTCTCCCAGGTGGCTTGTGGCAAACTTTAAATGACACTTTCTATGTATATCTTTAAGAAATGGCTTTCTTCTTGCCACTCTTCTATAAAGGCCAGATTTGTGCAGTATACGACTGATTGTTGTCCTATGGACAGAGTCTCCCACCTCAGCTGTAGATCTCTGCAGTTCATCCAGAGTGATCATGGGCCTCTTGGCTGCATCTCTGATCAGTCTTCTCCTTGTATAAGCTGAAAGTTTAGAGGGACGGCCAGGTCTTCGTAGATTTGCAGTGGTCTGATTCTCCTTCCATTTCAATATTATCGCTTGCACAGTGCTCCTTGGGATGTTTAAAGCTTGGGAAATCTTTTTGTATCCAAATCCGGCTTTAAACTTCTCCACAACAGTATCTCGGACCTGCCTGGTGTGTTCCTTGTTCTTAATGATGCTCTCTGCGCTTTAAACGGACCTCTGAGACTATCACAGTGCAGGTGCATTTATACGGAGACTTGATTACACACAGGTGGATTCTATTTATCATCATTAGTCATTTAGGTCAACATTGGATCATTCAGAGATCCTCACTGAACTTCTGGAGAGAGTTTGCTGCACTGAAAGTAAAGGGGCTGAATAATTTTGCACGCCCAATTTTTCAGTTTTTTATTTGTTAACAAAGTTTGAAATATCCAATAAATTTCGTTCCATTTCATGATTGTGTCGCACTTGTTGTTGATTCTTCACAAAAAATGACAGTTTTATATCTTTATGTTTGAAGCCTGAAATGTGGCAAAGTTCAAGGGGGCCGAATACTTTCGCAAGGCACTGTATTTCCTGGGTAAGCTTGGAATGGTCTGGACAGAGTGAATATGAACAAATACAGAAAAATGCTAATATGAACAACTGTAATGATATGTATCATACAATATTGTCATATTAATAACTGATGATGTTGCATACATGTTTTTGCCTAACTGACACGTGTAAGCAATTTTTAATGAGATTATTTTTAACCATGTACTAAATAAAATATGTGAACTTTTATATTCAAAATTGTTTGTTTTCTACTTTATGGCACCACTATAATCCCATCATAGACCTGTTGTTTCGTATACATTACTCCAGGGATGAAGTGCATGACATGACGTTATCACCCAGTGTAAAAATCCTTCCATAACAATACAATCATTTTCCGAAATTCGAATTTCAAATAGAATAAATTTGAATTTGAATAAAATAGAAAAGAATAGAATATAATAGAATAGAAAAGAAAAGAATAGAATAGAAAAAAAACAATAGAATAGAATAGAATTCAAAGAATATAACCATCATACAAAATTCAAATTTCGAATAGAATAAATTCTATTTAAATTTGAATGCAATTTGAATGAAATTTGGCAAATTCGAACTGATTAGAATCCGATTAAACAAAACAAATTCTGAAAGCGAAATAAATGAATGAAACTAATTTAACTAAAATAGTAATTCTAAAAAACAACAGGAAATCAGCTTTGCTCAGCAAAAATTCTCAGTCTGTTTACAGAAATCTACCTAACATATTTATAGGCTCAGTTCACACTACCGCTATGCGATTTTGGTATGATTTTCAGTGTGATTATGTAGTACGACTTTGATGTGACTTTGGACATGGTTAGCATATTGTATGGAACCAAATCGCACTGAAATAACACCAAAGTAACACAGAAAACTTTTCCAAAATTGCCCCATACAAAGTCACATTGATGAAAACGGGCACCTTTGAAAATAATGTGATTTCCCTTGTCATGCAATTCTGTCGCATCAGAAATTGCACCAGTGGGAACCAACACTAAATGGTTCTTTCATTAAATAAATATCACAATTTTGGGATAATGATTAGGTGTACCTATTCTCTAGTATCTAAACAGACACATATAACATACAAAAAACTGAAAGTATACACCGATTCTAAAGTCATTTTTACTTGTTGTCATATTAATGCTAATAAATGCTGATATTGATTAGTTGAATTAAACATTGATTTTTTGTAATTCTTGTTTATTCTTTCTGGTGCCTGGTTACCATGTCTGCAGAGAGATGAATTATAGCAACCCTAGATCTGAAAAACTGAAATATTGTTTTTGAGTGGGTTCCTCCTTTAGTCATCCTATGACTTCCTATACATTTCTTCCACATATGCCGAGATGCTTATAGGAAGCACGGCCTATTCACTCAAGATTGCAATGTTTTACAAGTGGAAGGGATTCCTGTAGCCACACATCTGTGGAGTTCCTAAGATCGATGTAGGAGTGGCAACCTCAGCCTTGACTCCAGCCAGAACATATCTCCAATGCGTTTTGCTTCGCCCCTCAGGGCTTAGTCATGGGGAACTGCAATGTTTTAACTAGGCACTGCGGTAGTGCACAAGCCCACTCAATTCCCTGTTGTTGAAAACTGTAAATCAAGGAGCCACTTTTATAATGTAGAAGTGTTCTCCCACTGCAGATTCCTTGCTAGCTCTCGCATACGGAAAGCCTGATGGATTAATGTTGGTAGTAAGATGTTTTTCACCTTTACCTACTTGGCCCCGCTCTATAGCCAAAAGATGGCTACAGCACAGGCTTAACATGCCAGGAGGGCATACATGGATGTCCTACCATTCTTGTGTTGCCCACGGACCCCATGGCAGCACGCTTTGTGATCGCAGAGTCCTTGGGACTCTTCTGATCACAGATTGGTAAAGGGCCAATCACAGTGGGCCCTTTACCACATGATCAGCTGTCAACCAATACCAGCTGATCATGGAAGTAAACAGAAGCCAGTTATTGGCTTTTTTCTCCCCTCATGCTGTCAGTATGAAGAAAATAAGAAAGCTGTCAACCGGTTCCACACAGTGCATATCAGTGCTGCCAGTCAGTGCCCTGCAATGCTGCTAATCAGTGCCCACCAGTGCCATCTATCAGTGTCCATCAGTACGAATAAACAGTGCCCATCAGTGCTGCCTATTAGTGCCCATCAGTGCCTCATCATCAGCGTCTCCTGATCAGTGCCCACCAGTGCCACCAAATCAGTGCCAATTAGTGCCACCTATCAGTGCCACCTCATCAGTGCCCATCAGTGCTGCCTCATCAGTGACTATCAGTGAAGGAGAAAAATTACCTGTGTGCAAAATTCTATATAAAAATATGAAAAAACGCTTTTTTTTGTTTTTTCAAAAAACTTTTTTGTTTGTTTAGCAAAAAATAAAAACCCAGTGGTGATTAAATACCTCCAAAAGAAAGCTCTATTTGTGCGGAAAAAATGATACATTTTTAATATGGGAACAGTGTTGCATGACTGCGCAATTGTCATTCAAAATGTGACAGCACTGAAAGCTGACAGTTGGCCTGGGCAGGAGGGGGGCAAAGTCCCCAGTAGGCAAGTGGTTAAATCTTAGAAGTTTGAATCTAACTTTTGAAGCAGCAAGAAAAGGTAGAGAGAGAGGCGAGCTATACAGGAAACAGCTGATTTAGGATTGATGATACAGCTTATAGTACATGCTAAAACTTTCTACCAATTAACATTTATGAGCAATCAGGCTCCATGTGATCTTTCATGAATATGAATTAGGGGTTTTTATATTGGTATTGGGCAAACATGCTTTATATGCTTGTTCTATGACACACAATGGGAGGTGAAGCAGTGATTGGATCGATAATAAGTATGAATTAAAATACTCACCTTTCTATAGTCAGTGACGAAACAAGGTCTCACTTACCTGGTCAGCGACAGAGTGACCCATGGAGACAGGTATTTCTCTGCCCTGTTTAGTGATCCTATTGCCATTAAATTATTGTGAGGAAATTGTTACAATGCCATGGCCCAAGTCTTTACATTATATTACTAAATAAGCCCCCATGTTAGCGATCGAACGATATTGTTTTTTTAATACCGATACCGATATTTTGGTCATTGGATATCGGTATCGCCCGATATTGGCCGATATTTTCAGACATGCAAAAAATGTTTTTTATTTTTTCTAAAGGTACTCCTTATAGAGGGACCTGGAGGTCTAAAAGACCCCAAACCCCTCCTCGGCAATGAAAAGCATTCAAAACGCCAAGTTTGGCTGTTTTGAATGCTGTCAGTTTTTTTAATTCAGGGCCGAGTAGCCGGAAGTGATGTGATCACTTCCGGGTTTTTTACATGGAGACTGGCGCATGCGCACTTGCGGCAGGGATACCGGCTTTCACAGGGACACATCTTCATGCTACACCGGGTCTTCTCTTCGGCGGCAGCAGTGGAGGTAGGATGCCCGGGGTCTCCCAGTGGGACGGGAGACCCAGGTGAGGCGTGGAAGGCGGCGGGAAGGGGGGAAGGTCCTCTCCCGCTACTTGTAAAGACAGCCGAGAAGCTTCTCAGCCGCATCGGTTGTCATTACAAGTCAGCCGAACGTCGGCTATGGATACCGATACCGGGGTGATGCCTCTACCTGCAGGCATCACCCCAGGACCAGTGTTGGTCATCTTACTTTAAAAAAGTAATTAGTTACAGTTACAAATCACTTCTCCCAAAAAGTAATTGAGTTACTGACTCAGTTACCACATTGAAAAAGTAATTAGTTACTCAGAAAAGTAACTGCAACTTTTTTTACTATTCTATAATGCAATTACATTCTATGAGATCTTTAATATTTGTGGCGGGGTGGCACACTGTGGGGGTCTGAGTCCTGAGTCCTCCTGACTGTGAGTAACTGTATTTTGTTTTGTTTTTTGGTACCTGCTGCCTGGAGTGGCTGGCTGTTGGTGGTGTGGCACACGAGTGGTGGCAGTGTGGCACACTGGTGGTGGTGTGGCACACTGGTGGTGGTGGCGGTGTGGCACACTGGTGGTGGTGGCGGTGTGGCACACTGGTGTTGGCGGTGTGAAACACTGGTGGTGGCGGTGTGGCACACTGGTGGTGGTGGCGGTGTGGCACACTGGTGGTGGCGGTGTGGCACACTGGTGGGGACGGTGTGGCACACTGGTGGTGGCGGTGTGGGTCTGAGTCCTGACTGACTGTGAGGGGTTTTTTTTGTACCTGCTGTGCTGGCTGCTGGAGGTGGTGTGGCCTGGCAGGCACTGGCACACTGTCCGGGTCCGTCTGGCTCCGTCCTCCTCCTGGGGCTGGCACGCTGTGCTCTCTGCCTCTCGAGCCCGATATACCTTGATATGATTAACCCATTATGAGATGATGGCTGCAGAGGGGCGGAGAAGATGGCTGTGGAGGCGGAGATGACGGGGAGATGCAATTCTCTGGCAGAACCTGCCTGGCTACATATCCATGGAGGGTTCTGCAAACTATGGAGATGACTACAGCGGGCGGAGGCAGATTGTTTTTCATGCTATGGAGCTGCGGTAAAGAGTACGGGGAGATGCACTGCTCTGGGGGGGGCTGGTGGCTACATATCCATGCAGGGTCCTGCAAACGTCAGGTCATGTAATTGCAGTAACGCAGCCGAAAGTATTACAGGGAGAGAACGAGTAATCTGATAGATTACTCGTTACCCTCAAAAGTAACTGCGTTAAGTAACACCGTTTACTTTAACGCAGTTACTTCCATCACTGCCCAGGACATGCACTTTCCCTAAATATCGGCAATATCGGTAACCTCAGTGGCAGATTCCAATATATCGGGGAAAGTGCATATCGGCCCCCGATATATCGGTGTTGCCAATAATCGGTCGATCTCTACCCTATGTTAGAATGATTTATTTTAAAAAATCAACTTACTTCTTAAACGAGCATTGTCCCCATTTGAGACATTATGCAAGGGGGGATCATCTATCCCACATGCACTATCTTTTTTTATGCAATGTTGGGAGAAACAGTGAAGGAACTACCTCTGCTGTATATACGTCAATGGGAATATGATCTCAAAGTCTCCTTCACCCCCATACAAATCAAAAAAATCTTATCAATGGTACATAGGTCTTCCCTGGCCAGCAGATATCAGGAAACTAGTTACAAAATTCTTACTCGCTGGTACAGAGTCCCTGCACTCCTGCATAAAATGGATGGGTCGATTCCAGATTGTTGTTGGAGATGTGGTGCTGAGGGAGGCACAATGATGCATATTTTTTGGACATGTCCCTCTTTGAGGGATTTTTGGAGGGAGGTCGCTCTGGTGATTAAGGAACTTACCTCGGTGGAGGTGGGCGAGGATCCAGCACTGTGCCTACTTCACCTTACGAGCAGTGATGGAAGTAACAGCATTAAAGTAAACGGCGTTACTTAACGCAGTTACTTTTGAGGGTAACGAGTAATCTATCAGATTACTCGTTCTCTCCCTGTAACGCCGATGCCGCTACTTTCGGCTGCGTTACTGCAATTACATCTACTGCCACCAGATGGCAGTAGATGTAATTGTAATTCCCCCCCTCTCCTCTATGACTGCTGTCTGCGGTACAGGAAGTAGAAGAGGAGGAGACTCAGCCAAGGAGACACTCGGCAGATGATGATGGCTGCAGAGGGGCGGAGATGATGGCTGTGGAGGCGGAGATGACGGGGAGATGCAATGCTCTGGCAGAACCTGCCTGGCTACATATCCATGGAGGGTTCTGCAAACTATGGAGATGACTACAGCGGGCGGAGGCAGATAGTTTTTCATGCTATGGAGCTGCGGTGTGGAGTATGGGGAGATGCACTGCTCTGGGGGGGGGCTAGTGGCTACACATCCATGCAGGGTCCTGCAAACGTCAGAAGTTGGGGCTGCAGATGAGTGTGCATTGGGCCTGTTTAGTAGTGGGATGGGAGTTAGTTGCTGGATGGTGGATGGCAACCCCCAACTCCTGACGTTTGCAGTGCATCTCCCCGTACTCTATATGACAGCTCCATAGCATGAAAAACGATCTGCCTCCGCCCTCTGTAGTCATCTCCATAGTTTGCAGAACCCTCCATGGATATGTAGCCAGGCAGGTTCTGCCAGAGCATTGCATCTCCCCGTCATCTCCACCTCTGCAGCCATCTTCTCCGCCCCTCTGCAGCCATCATCTCATAATGGGTTAATCATATCACGGTATATCGGGCTCGAGAGGCAGAGAGCACAGCTCAGCCCCAGGAGGAAGACGGAGCCAGATGGACCCGGACAGTGTGCCAGTGCCTGCCAGGCCACACCACCTCCAGCAGCCAGCCCAGCACAGCAGGTACCAAGAAAAAAACCTCACAGTCAGTCAGGACTCAGACCCACACCGCCACCACCAGTGTGCCACACCGCCACCACCACCAGTGTGCCACAACGCCACCACCACCAGTGTGCCACACCGCCACCACCACACCGCCGCCACCACCAGTGTGCCACACCGCCGCCACCACCAGTGTGCCACACCGCCACCAGTGTGCCACACCACCACCAGTGTGCCACACTGCCACCACCACACCGCCGCCACCACCAGTGTGCCACACCACCACCACCAGCAGTGTGCCACACCACCACCACCACCAGTGTGCCACACCGCCACCACCACACCGCCACCACCACCAGTGTGCCACACCGCCACCACCACCAGTGTGCCACACCACCACCAGTGTACCACACTGCCACCACTCGTGTGCCACACCAACAGCCAGCCACCCCAGGCAGCAGATACCAAAAAACAAAACAAAATACAGTTACTCACAGTCAGGAGGACTCAGGATTCAGACCCCCACAGTGTGCCACACCGCCACAACTATTAAAGATCTCATAGAACATAATTGCATTATAGAATAGTAAAAAAAAGTCGCAGTTACTTTTCTGAGTAACTAATTACTTTTTCAATGTGGTAACTGAGTCAGTAACTCAATTACTTTTTGGGAGAAGTAATTTGTAACTGTAACTAATTACTTTTTTAAAGTAAAATGATCAACACTGCTTACGAGGGGATCAATTAGGAAATATAGGAAGTCTTTGATAGCCCACTTACTCAATGCTGCGAAAGCCTGCATTCCAACAATGTGGAGACAGACATGTCCCCCTACGCGACAAATGTGGACTGCAAGAGTAAATGAAATACATCGCATGGAACTCCTAACCACAGCATTAAACAATTCTGAGGAGCAAACCCGAATACGCTGGTCCCCATGGTTACAATTCACAAGCTGCAATGAGTATATACAGCTAAATCTGTAATTCTAGGGATATCTCCCTTATTTGTATAAGGAGTGAGCCTCTAGATCCCCCTGACTCTGCCGGAGACGATGGGGGTTTTTTCCTTATCTTTTTCCCCCTTTTTTTTTTTCTTCTCCCTTCTCTCTCTCTCTTCCTTTCCCTTTTTTTTTCTTCCCTCTTTCTATCGGTCTGTAGGTGGAGCCCCCTGGGGGGGACAAATGGGATACGTACGGAGAGGTAGAAGGAATAATACATAAAATCTGTTATATATTCTTTTTTTATTTTTTATTCCTCTATAAAGTTAAATGAAACTTGTGATTGCCCTGACAACAACAGCTCTATTTGGTTCAGATGTTTGCTTTTCTTTTCTTTTTTTTTCTTCTTGGAAAAAACAGGAAAAATGTTCTCCTTGGGTTTTTTTTTTTCTGCACAAATATAATGGATCTAAAATTATACACTAAAAGATTTCACAATATTAGCCACATATGACACATATCATTAAAAATATTTACACTTTATTTTCTTTTATTATCAAAGTATAATGGGGAATTATCCCCTCTTTCCCTTTTTTTTTTTTTTTTTTTCTTCACTTTAAGTTTGGAGTTTGTGAGATCACTTTTCATGGATTGTTTTACACTTGTTGTGTTTAATTTTATTTTTCACGATTGGAATTGGATTACATTGAATTGTATTGAACGTGATATTTTCCTGTTTTAAGAAACATCTGAAAAATGAAATGTTCTGTATCCTTAAAGAAAAAATTTAATAAAAATGCTTTAAATGAAAAAAAAAACTTACTTCTTAAAATGGAAAAGTGGATAACGGGGAAATTTAGGACTAAATAGTTTTCATTCCAACCTGCAGTAACGTCAACTACTCAAATTCAAAGGGACATTTCTAATTTTTTTTCTTGAATTCAATTGCATATAGTGAGCAGGTTATAGTGAAAAAAAATATGACAACTTAAATAAATTAGTCGTCTTAAAAAACTCCTCTTAGGTGAACTCAGTGCTTCCCAGTAACACAAGCTTTAATGCATTTAAGATGTATTACATTTGTATATCACTCTCTATATATTATCAGTCTTTAAGGTTTGTGCAGATCCCATATTTCTGTAATTTTAATCTATTTGCTTTTTTTTTAGAAAAACGATTTTATATTTATATGTATCATGATACCTCGATAATGATAACAGAATTCCAGTCGGTTTATGTAGATAAGAAAAATGTCATAATATCATGAATCATATTTCCTTGTCGGAATTGAATCTTTTAAAATATGCATGTGTTTCTTTTTTTCCAACTCCATGTCAAGGTCTGATGCTGTCTTGCAGATTGTGCCAAGACTGTTGTTGCTTGAGCTCTCCTGATTTTTTTAAGCAATCACTCTACTATTCCATGGGTTGAATTTCCATTTTCAGACTTAAATCTTGTCTTATCCCCCCCTTCTTCTTAAGTATGCAAATTACAAGAGGTTATTGTTCTAAAGTGAAATTAAATAGCTATGAAAAAGCCAGACCATTAATAAAATTTCCATAATATCCCCGGGATATGCCAGCAATTTCTGCAGTTGTGGATAGGAGGAGGAGTTGGAAAGGAAAGTGCTATATTTACATGGCATTGATGTAATTAATTGTGTAAAACACAGGAGTAGATGTGTCTGAAGGGGGCTGGGGTGGGAAATTCTCAATTTGCTGTCATTTATTTTCCTTTTTTTGCTGTAGATATATAAAGCAAACGAATGTGCCATTCATTAATAGAGGAAAAATAGAAATGTAGATATAACCTAACATAATGCTGACCCATATATTTACCAAGGCCCATAAATTGTTAGCTATTATCCTAAAAAATATCTTAGAGAAATTGAAGAATTCAAGTTCACTCCCTCCCTACCCTCTTCATTGGTACATAAAGCATACATAAAATACAGCGGGTTCAGTGAAAATCTAATGCCAGGCTGCTCCTGCAACATGGGTACCACCCATTCAGGTCTATGAAACATTAGTGCCTCAGTGTGAGTAGCCTGGCACTAGACTTTTAAGGTAAGGAGGACATATGTAAGGACCTGCAGAGGGGATGGCACATATTAGGGGGATAGAGGGAGGGGGCCTTTTTATTTTTTTTATGTGCCCATACACAAGAGTATCCAATACCAATTTGTTTTTATAACACCATTTGTTATACAGGAGAGAACTGCATATCCAATTCTTTAATTACTGCACATACTGTATATCTGGTCATGTTATACATTGCTGTTTAGGATTGCTTGTTTTATCATTTGCCTTTTAGAAGTTTAAATCTTCCTTCTTTAATTAAATTTCCTCTGTGTTTTGAGCTCTAGCCTACCAGCTGAATGCTCTAGTCTCTATTTACTATATATATGTATTGCTGTAAAGCATCATATTATGATCTTTTGACCCATTTGTGTGTTCATTGGTGTCAAGATTTTCACAGATTGGAAAAAACTTCTCAATGATATTAAGGGTTTCATTCTGATGGAGTCAACTGTCTGTCAACATCACTGAGGCTGTAAATTGTTACTACCCTAGTTATGACTGCATGTTCTAGCAATTACACTTTCAATGCCTAGACTGGTGAGGCAGTACATAAAACAGTAACATTATTGATAGGTCAGTCCACCCAAAAGTGATATTTCTGTCCTGATTTATTTTGTGTCCTGGATATGTAGCCAAGTGCTGGCTATTTTGCTTTTCCCATCATTGGACATTCCTTAACGACGATTGCATTGACCTTTGTTCTGTCTAGTGCCCAGCATTGGGATTATGACATCATTTCCTGATTGAAGAGAGAGAGACCAATACTGAAAAAGGGGATTGTGGGACATGTAGTCCAGAAAATCTGGGATTTCAATGGATCCAAAGCTGCTGCAAAATTCAAGCCCCAGCTGTATGGAAAGAGAACGAATTCTGGGTGAGCAGATAATTAGAACTGTCTAGGGAGAGGCTTGCTGTCCTGGACAGCACAGAGGTCAGTACCAGAATCCCCAAGAGATATAAGAAAACTTACTTTGGTTATATATGTCTTGGTTACCCGCTCTGGGAGGAGTTGATTCTCCATTTGCCAAGGTTATTTTGCTTCATCTACATATTGTTTGACTTCTTTTTTCTTATATAATTTTTCTTTTTTTTGGCACAAAGAAAGTATTGAGTATTTAAAAGACTGCAAACAATTATCACAGAGTTAAATCTAAAAAGAGTACGTATCTTAAGGAGGAAAAAAAACCTCTGATGTTTAACAGTTGACACTATAGTTATAGAGAGAATGAGTGAACTATGTACTAAACCAGTTAAGGTAGGAAGCCGATATATATATAAAAACTTTATATGTGGAGGGGGCAGGCATTACCCAGTTGCGGTTAACTTATACAGGATATCGAGTTAAGACATAATAGTAGTACTGATAAACATGGAAATATTTTGGTGTAGGATAGTCAAATGCCCATAGGGTAATGATAGAAGAAGAGAGGTAAGGGATAGGAGTTTTAAAGGGTGAGTAGAAGGGAACTAGGAAGCAAACCCAGGGTGGCCAGGACTGTTCTCAGGAGGGCAGGGGCAAAACGCTTTTGGGAATAAATGCCTAAATATGTGTGGTTGCAGGTCCAGTTATATGAGGGGTTACTGAGGTAAGGAGCATTGAGCACCTGTCAGCCAGGGGTGCAAATGTTTAAGAAATTTTGGAGTGGTTAGGTGTGCTTTAGCAAAGAGGTGTTTTGTACGACAGTGGTCTTTGAGATAGCTGCTTATAGCTTGGGGGAGGGGGTTGGGATTCGTCCATGCCCGTGCTAGAGATAGGCATGCCACTATCAAAACATGTGTGACGATAGGGTGGTATGTGATTGGCCAGGCATTGAGTCCCAGCCCGAAGAGAGCTATCTGTGGAGTCAAAGTGATCTGTATGTCCGAGATTTCTTGAAGAAAAGTAGAGATCGACTCCCACAAAGGTTTCAGATAAGGGCAGTCCCTCCAGATATGATTGATGGATCCTTCTAGACTGCAGTTCCTCCAACATTTAGAGGGTTTGTTTTAGTAGATACATCTTGTTTGGGTCTAATACCATTGATCATATATTTTCACCACTGACTCCCAATGAGTTACATTTCTAGAGAATATGGTAGGAGTTTGTGTTGCTTAGTACCACATGCAGGAGGGTTTTGAAGGGTCTCTTCCCAATAGTCTATAGCAGGGGATTTGAAGTCAGGTTCAGGTTTAGAGAGCAGGTTGTAGATGAAAGAGAGGTCTTTGATTTTGGTGTTTGGCTTGGTGTAAAATGTGAGCAGGTCTCTGGTTGAAGTTGTAGTAGAAACAGCTATCTTAGATAGGATATGTCTTATGCATAGGTATAGATAAGAGTATTTGTTGCTTAACTAATACTTTGAGGAGAGCTGTTGAAAGGAATAAAGGCATTGCTGAGAAAAAAGTTCTCCAATATGTTCGATCCCTGCTTCCATCCAAGGCTGTAGTGAAAGATCAGGAGACAGTAGTTGCAGCGAGCTGAGAGGTAATTGTTGTAACACTTGTATGTGGAGGCCTCATGATCGTTGAAAGAGGGATTTCCATGCGGATATAGTTGCATTGACTACGGCCAGATAGGAATGTGGTGGATGGTAATCAAGTCATATGGCACTAAGAAGCAGCTTAGGTGTTGTGGAAATTGCAGAGAATTCAAGTTTAGACCAAGTTGAGGGTGAGCAAGGTGACCACAAGCATTTAGCTTGGTCCAAGAGAACCGACTTGTAGTATAACTTAATATCTGGAGCTCCTAGCCCTGCATAGGCCTTACAGAGATATAGAAGAGAGGCTATTTTGAGAAATCTTGAGGAATTATAGGCAGGGGTAATGTCCTAAAGAAGTAAAGCAAGTGTGGTAGGAGGAACATTTTTGCTAACATTATGCTTCCAGCCCAAGAAACTTTAACTGAAGACATTGCAGTGTTAATATCTTGGAGTTTTTGAATTACAGCAGATAAATTATTGCATAATAGGTTGGAAGAGGGAGAGACTAGTTAAATGCCTAAGTAGGTCATAGAAGAATTTGGAGCCCAGGAGAAAGGGGAGAGTCTGGATATGTCATCCTTATCAGTTTGCGAAAGGGAAATCCCCAACATGGAGGAGCGGTTCAATTTGTAGAGGGATACTGTGCTAAAATGATCTAGTAGTTGAGGGGGGGGGGGGGAATGAGCACACTGGGTCAGTTGGGTCAACCTGGCCCACCTGTATACCAGAAATGTTGGGGTCAGATAACTTGTGCTAAGGGTTCGATCACTGAGGCAAAGATCAGGGGTGAAAGCAGGCACCCCTGACTAGTGCCACATAATGTGGTAATGCCACATTTTACCAGAATCTCTTCTAAATATTTCCAACGGACCCTATCAGACGCCTTCTCTGTGTCAAGAGATATGAGCAGAGAAGGCGTTTTGTGGTGTTCGGCCCAGTGAATAAGGTCAAGCAAGCTGCTCATGTTCTGTACATGTGGTCGACGCATGCAGGTGGGCCCCACCTACACACAGTCTCAGAGCTGCTCTTGGCATTCTCCACCTACACCCTGACTGAATTCATATACAAGTACGAAACCTCATATCACATCCTCCTGCGCCTAATTACAGTAATACTTTAATGCACTGAGCATAATTTACACAGGCGTATGCTTTCACATGGTGCTGGCAAGGGGTCAGGGAGTTCCACCAGTCACCCAAAGCTGTGATTAGACATGTGTGGTTCGTTTCGTTCTGTATAAATATTCGGACAAATTTTTTGTTATTTGGAGATTCAGATATGTCCAAACATCCGAATTACAGTATTAACGAAGTTTACGGAATGCTCCGAATAACGAAACAAAATTTGTCTGAATTCTAATTGAAATTTGATTTGAATTTCACCTTGAATTCCATTTGAATTCAAACTGTAAACATATTTCTTAAATCAAAGACTGTGTTTGTTATTAGTGTACCATTTCAAAATAATGCTGTTTTTGTTAAGCCAAAAATGATTTAAAGAGTCATTGTAATCATGTGATAAAGATTTTTCTTTTATTCGTTTACTTTGCCGCATTCGAATTGGAAAAAAAAATCAAACATTTTCGATTTAACCAATTTGAAATGTATCGATTTGAATGTTTCGGATTGAAAAAATGGGAAAATTCTATAAAAATGAAAAAAAGACATAAAACTAATTCCGAATATGAATTCTGAATATGAATCCTGAATACGAATTGAACAAATCAACCGAATTTAACAAAACTAAATACCTAGATTAACGAATCTAAAGGAAACAAATTTTTTCGTCATGCACATGTCTAGCAGTGCTATACTGGGACCAGGTTGTGTTGCACGAGGGGGTTCACTGTCACCATCAGGGGGTGAATTCCTTTCCCAAACCACCACCAGCTTCTGAATCAAACAGGTTTGCACTAATAAACAGCACCTTAACAATAAAAGTCAATGCCATGGCTGTACCTTGTCAGCACTCTACTCTTCTTCTAGCAGAACTTCACTCAGAGGCATCTTGATTCAGAATTTACTTATTTTACTTTGTTATAAGAATAGCACAGCATCCTATTCCAGTGGTATCAGTAGCATTCCAAGTCATGATAGTAACTATTCAATCAGTACACTTTTTACATTAGATGAGTCCTAGGCCTCTTTCCTGCAGTCCTCTCTGAGCCCCTTCCTATGAAGGGGAGAGCACACACAGTCCTCCCTTGGATACTCTCTTCTCCAGGTCCAGGCTGTTTGCCCTAGCACCTGACTCCACCCTTGGGATAAAAAAAAAAAAAACAAAATAACTATTGCTACCCCCACTAGGAGGAGAAACAATAAAGGGGACCTAACACCTGCCTACAAAGCTGAAGAAAAAGGCTTCGTTCCCACCTCATCGAAAGCAGTGGGGGACCACTGCCAGGCAGGCCACTTTACTACAGTGCCAAGCAGTCCAGGGTAAATTCGGAGCCTCTTCCTTCCACTGTCTTCACTAGAAAAGACATTTGGCACAACTTATACTGCACTCTGCAGTCATCCTTCCTATACCAAGCAGGGTGTTCCACACACAATATTCTGGGGAAAATCTAATGATGCTTGCCTTCACCCAGCCTGACAAGTCTGTAGACGACCGCAGGGGCACTTGTTACTACAAGCACATAACCGATTCCCTCAGTGTGAGCATCTTCATTTTTAGGGCTTGTCTCCTTATGAAATTGTATTACTCCAATACAGTATAAATATACATTTATAGCAGTTATACAATATGTGTAACAATATATTGTGTAAAAAATATAAATATATTTATGCACATCCACCATTTCTTCTGCTTCCAACTTGTGCCAAGCCTCCAACCTGGAAGAACAGGCCCCTCCTAAAACTTCAACATCTAGATTATCAAGAGGGACAGATTCCTGTACCACGCCTTATAATCATGTGCACCTATAAAGGGGACGTGTCACCCCTTCTTATTGTTTTCAGAAGAGAAATATCTGCTAGAGATCACCTCTGTTTATTTAGTAGTTCCTGCCTAAACTGTCCAGCAAAATGAAACAAGAAAAAATAGAAAGAACATACAGTACTGTTAGAACAGTGTCCTTTAAGAGCGGAGAATGGAATCCACAGCAAGAAATAAGGTAACAGATCCCCAAGATGCAGGATTGGGGTGCACGTGATCAAGCAAGCAGTTCCACAGAATGAAGGGTACCCATATACTTTAACAAGACATGCTAAAAGAAAGAGCACACGGACATTTTTTTCTTTATTGAATAAAAGAACAAAGTGGCAACTCACAAAACTTCACAAGAGCACAGTGCATTCCAGGCAGGGAAAGTTAGTCATATGCACCCCCCTGGCCAGTCCAAGCAGCAGTCCTCAACTCAAAGGGGGGATGTGCAAACTGTAATGAAGAAAAGATTAGACAGACAGAGCATTTTGAGATTATAATCTTCTGTTTAAAAGGAGGCTTGAAAAATAGAAGTAATTCCTCGAAACATGTTGCCTGGAGTCACCAAACAATGCTCCATGTTTCACACCCAGCCTGCTACAAGATTTTATCCAGCCTGCAACTAGGGTCAGTGACATACCTTCAATGTTCACTGGCTGATTATTAAAGTTAGCAGAGGCTGCCTATGGTCTCAACTTCTGATGTGGGGACCCAGATGAAAGCAATAAAAAAAGCAAAAACCATGAAGGTGACGGTATGATGGCGGGCAGTGTGTACAAGACAGGAGTGTGGAAGAGACATGACAGTGGACAATATGTACAAGAGAGGAGTAAGAAGGGTATGACAGTGAGCACTATGTACAGAAGATTTTGGGGGGTATGACGGTGGGCAATATGTATAAGAATGTAAAATGGCTGATTTCCCACTGAAGGTAAAGTAGGTACAATTACTTACTGGTTTTCTTTAGAAATTTCAGCATCTCCTAGTCAGGTGTCACCAAACAATGCACCACAGGTTACACCCAGCCTAATACAAGATTTTATCCAGCATCCAATTAGGGTCAGTGACATATCTTCAATGTGCACCGGCTGATGATTAAAGTTAGCAGAGGCTGTCTATGGTCTCCACTTCTGATGTAAGGTGGAATCTGATTGAAACCCTGATGTAAGGGGGGGCTCTGATATAAGGGGGAATTCAAATGGGGACCCAGATGAAATGGAAACCCTGGCAAGGATTTTTCCTGACTTGCGATTATTTGTAAAATATACAATGCAGCCCTCATACTGAAAAGTTTAGAGATCCCTGTTCTATTATATAATAATATTCTACATTTTATTTAAATGGAAGCTCATTTGTAAGAAATGAATCTCAGAAATGCACATTTATTCCAATTTCTATTTTCAATATTTCAACTAATCTGTACATTTTTTGTGCCATGGCAAGTTCCACCTAAGTACCAAAAAAACTTTTTTTTCTGAAGTTGAAAAATCACTTCACATGTTCTCCATTCACCACAAGATTCTTCCTTTCTGTGTCTAGACATTTCACACCCTGTACTGTGCTATATCTGATGTAAGGTATGAGTGACAAACCAAACAAACATGCATGGGGCTCGCAATTTAATGAATCACAGCATGAACCAGGAGAAATAACTCTTTCAATTTTAATAACTAAAGGTATCCATAAACATAAGATGATAGTTGTTCAGGAAATGATTGTATGTCTGTGGGTACCCTCATCCTGTGCAGACCTCCTGGGCCAACTGTCCACAGGAAACAATTGATCATCCAAGATTAATTTTCATCATGGAAGCCACTACATTTTTTTTCTATTTTGAGGAGAAAATAAATAAATATTGTGTTTTGTAAATGGGATTTTGGCTGATATGCAATAATAATATAATATTATTGTTGATCAAAATAAAACTGTGATGTAGTGGCCAACAATGTGTGTTTTTTCTAATATATATATATATATATATATATATATATATATATATATATATATATATATGTTTTGCCAGTTTATATACCTTGAATTGCACTCACGGTTAGTAATAAATGGGTTTGGAGAGTCCTTGAAGAGGAAGAATAAATAAAACCATAACAGACTTTACCAGATGACCCTTGTTGTACACTAGAGAAGGCAGGCACTAAACATGTTTGCACACATAAACATGCATTTTCAACTCAGTCTGATTGCAGATACTGTATATACTGTATGACATATTTGGTGGCCAAAACAACTGTGGAACAGTCATATTTTCCAATCCACCATGTAATGCCAATGGATACCTGAACAGACAAGAGAATTGATGAGTCCAACTAAAGCTATACATAGAAATGAGAAGACTATTGCATGCAACCACCAAAAGATCTTTTCCTGTGAAATATTTTTTTCCACAAACTCTAAGGCTATGATGATATTTATGGGTATAAGGGATGAAGAGTAGAGGACACAACTGACATTGCCTTTTCTTCAGCGAAAACAATAACAACTGGTTGAAAGAACAGTGTAGCCTATCACTATTACCCTCAATTTCTGTTGGACAGGGATGTCTGTGGTGGCCTTCTGGTATCAATAGATATGAAATGGTGCTCAGAAGCTCCAGGATCTATACAGTCATTCTGCAGAATAAATGTATAATAAATATGCAGGATTGTTTTGGTTAAGGGTATATAACACCCTAATCCATGGCCTTATCTTGCAAAACAAAAGAGGCTTCAGAGTTCCTATAGTGCCATAACTGGCCAATTTAGGTATGCACTATATTATGCCTATAGAAACCTTAGCAGATGAGAGAAGCATCTGTACATTTAGCTATAGGACAGTGGTCCTCAACCCTGGTCATCGGGGGCCCACTAACAGGCCAGATTTTAAGAATTACCTTGGGTAGATGCAGACTAGAATACTGCAATCACTGAGCAGCAAATGAGATCACCTGTGATGTAATTTAGTTATCTTGCAAACCTGGCCTGTTCGTGGGCCCCGAGGACCGGAGTTGAGGACCACTGCTATAGGACACTGAAGCAGAGTGTCTAGCCTAGCCTAGAAAAGTCCTGTTTGGGATTTACACATCCCTCAGGCTCCTTTATTATATCCTTTAAAACCTCTGATCCTCTGGTCCACTCAATGTTTTGCACCTCTCCCTGTCACGCAGTTTAGGTTCACCTGAGGCACACAGCCAGTGCTCTTCAGCCTGGGGACCAAAGAGGTTGAGTCTGGTTACAAACTACAAAACTATGTACGTGGAGACTGACAAGCAGAAGACATTGGAAGTTTGATAGGTTTGTACTGTTGAATAGTTAGCACCAGGTTTTATTTTTAAAGTTTTTTAACTATTTATTTTGGAGCACTGCACAGCCCCCGTAAATTGCACAAATAAATGCACCACTGTGTTGTCAAGGTACTACTGGACTCGCCTCTTCCCCTAAAAAAATTGCTCACCCCAGAGAGAATTGCAACTGCTACCTACCCCCCAGCTCACAGAGACATATGTGCAGTTTTATCTCACTTACATGTCCTGAAAACTCCAAACGTATTCTCCATCTTCCGAAGTTGTTTAACCCAATTATGTTGAAAGTTGAGGGGCAGCATGTTGTCTGCTGAACTGATAAATTGTGGCTAGAGTAAAAGAAATAGAGATCATATCTTAAATATAGCAACCAGCTTTACTGCACGAACTGGACATTTTTTTTAAATGATATTAGACCCACAGGCTAATATTGTATGCTTTGATATAATAGACTATAACTTTTATCTTCGTAAATTCCAAGTTTCACTTCAGTTGGATTGGGACTAGAGAAGTGGCTCCATCATAGAAAGCCCTCCCCAGCTTGTGTATAACCAACGTTTGTTAAGTCCATTGGAACTGTTTGTAAATTATAACACTGCTATAGTGTAGCTGAAGTAAATAATACCTTTTTTTTTTTTTTTGCAGATTGAATCATTCTCAAGCTTTCTTAAGGTTACCCCCAACATAATCCCAACTGTTGAATACCTAGTTTCTCCAAGTTTATCCATGATGAGTGGGTCTTCTTATAAGGTAAGAATGCAACAGCAGACTGAAACGTCTGCTTCATGAAGCAGAGAAAGACTCCATGGTGGTGTTGGGATTTTTGTACTGAAAGAAATCCTAAAGAAATAACTCCAGGCAATAAATCATCTCATTCCCTGGTATCCACGCACAACTGAATTTTTTGTTCTTGGTCAACTGTAGCTGACTAATCTTGGACTGTCCAGGTACTTCTGTGTGGTCTGCTGGCTAATTTTGGACCTGCCATTTCCTACAAAAACAGTCTCTGTGGAAAAAGTTTGAATGCTTGGCTTAAAACTTTTGTTCATAGTCTAAATTATGTATGCACTACACACTATAAAAGCAATATGATTATATACGAATGTGCAAATAAAGCTAAAAGAAAAGAAATAAGGTAATATTAAATAAAGTGTGGCAGATACATGACAGACATGCCTGACTGATAATAACTAAGAGCGTGGATAATTACCTTCTGACCATCACATACAGAATATCAGTTCCATGCAGGTGTAGGTTTCATCTAAATCAAACTTCAATTTAATAGCTGAGCCACATGCAAAACCTCTTTAATTTTCAGGGAGTAGATAATAAGTGAGATATACTTATCATGTCTTGCAGGACTCTATTTCAGGACTGTGCTTCTAGAAATCACTCCAGTTATGGAAGTTAAAATTGATACAATATCTAAAATCGTGTACATCCAGAGGGCAATGATAGCTATTTTCACGACGGTGACTTTGCAATTACAACATTATCAAGCAACTAATTTCTTTCTTCCCAAGTAGCCACTTAAAAGAAACTTTGGGAAGCGCTAATGGAAGACTCTAATTGAGGGCCAGGATTCATCTCATTTTCTTTTTTTAACAGGTGGTAAAAACAGACACAGCAGGTAATTCACACTACCTCAAAAACTGTCAGTTTAAGGAGACAACTAATCATGGAAAGCTTCCAGTTGCAAATTATCAGCTTCAAATTAAATCCACAGCTCTCGCGCTCATAAAAAAACACTACCTCCCCTCTGTGTTGTGGGATTTGGGGTACTTGAGAAACAGTTTACAAATGATTATTCCCTTTAATGTATCACCTGCATTGTATAGAAGGGACTTTATTTCCAAACAAGCAGTGTGAAATGTGTCATTGTTGCAATGTATTAAGCTCCTCGGAGCCACAGGGACGTGAACACATGGCTGTTTAAATAAGGGATCCAAATATTTCTGATTCGCACAGCCACTTATTTTACTAAACCATCATGTTTAGTGGTGATTTACAGCATAATACTGTATGCAGTGGTAGCTAATCAGTGATATTATTTTTAGTTGTGGTATACCCAATACTGAAGCAGAATTATAGGCAATCAGTGCAGTTAAAATACATAAATGTTTAATGCTTTACCTGCCAAAGGCTTGGTAAATCTGTTCAGCCAGTGTTGTGATCATTCTGCCATGCTATATAGCCAGGTAGGTGAACATTTTTCTTTTTGGTTCAAGAATTCAGCTCCCTATTTCACCTATGCACTTCTAGCCAAATCACAGGGTAATGAATCAGCACATTCACCTTTGTCCAATGCACAGGAAGGTGATCCAGATAGCATTATAATTAAATCGAGAAGCAGAAGAGTGATCTCGCTCTGCAGTGCAGCAGACTTGTGTAAATTACAAATTTGCCTGAACAGAATTACAAAAATTACAAATCCATTGACAGGTAAAAATCCAACAATACAGTGCATCTTGAAAGTATTTACAGCACTTCACTTTTTCCACATTTTTTTTTTTTTTTGTTACAGCCTTGTTTCAAAATAATGTAAATTCATTATTTTCCTCAAAATTCTACAATCAACACCCCATAATGACAATAAGAAATAAGTTTGTTTGAAATCTTTGCAAATTTATTAAAAATAAAAAATGTAAAAATCACATGTATGTAAGTAGTCAAAGCCTTTGCCATGACACTCAAAATTGAGCTCAGGTGCACCTGTTTCTACTGATCATCTTTGAGATGTTGCCAGGAACTCGATTGGAGTCCACCTGTGGTAAATTCAGTTGATTGGACATTATTTGGAAAGGAACACACCTGTACAAGTTCCCACAGTTAACACTGCATGTCCAGGGCAGGACTGGGAAAAAAATTCATCCCTGGAAATAACTTCATACCAGCCCCATAGCATTATTATACCAGCCCAAGAACATAACATCATTATTTTCTTGTTCATAAAAGGAAAACCATGTATTTTAAAGCACATTTGAAGAGAATATTATACATAAGTCAGATATCAAAGCACATAGGTCTTTATATAAATATATAATGTATAATATATATAATATTACATAAATACATAAAATGTATAATATATATAATATATATATAATACATTCAATCAGGTCTATAAACAACAGCTTGCAGCAAGGGATTTATCCATCCACTTTGATTTTTTTTATAGTCAGCCTGCAAGCTAAGCAAGAAAATCAGTGTGTGGCCAGCTTAAGACAACTTTGTTCAAAGGATGACAACACTGCTGCATGATTTCATTGCAGAACAAGTAACGTTATCATTCTGGTAAAGTAAGTAGAATAATAATGGCTTTACTGGCAGGATCAATAGATAATATTAGCACTGTCAGTTTACATACCGTTTTACATACTATTCGTTCACATTAGTTCCTGTCCTCAGGGAGCTTATAATCAAAGATTAGTGATGAGTATACCTGCTTGGGTGTTGATCTGAGGCCAGGTTTAGTGACCATGTCCAAATATCCACAATATGCAAATTGTAATGCAAATCCCATTAAAGTCAACAGGAGTTGAATCTTGAAAAATGGCCAATAGGCAATGGATTGTTGAACAAAGGGGATGGGTGGCTGAGCACTGTCCTGGACAACATGTACTAATGCAAACCTTTTTTAATACCATTCTTGTGGGAGCAGAGATTATAGGGCAATATTAAAAATACACATTCTTTTAAATAGCACATTTGGGAGATGCTGTAAACCTGCCTGTGAAATAGTATATGCATACAAGATTCCCCTCAACATCCATACCAGACCCTTATCCTAGATGAGGGTCATATATAATTTTTGAGGTGTCCCTCTACACATTCTCTGTCAAGGGTTGAAATGATATTCCGTTCTTTGCAAGGTCTGACAAAGTTGGTACCTCTATTAGAGCGAATATATTTGACCGAGCCTCTAATCAAAATTAAAGGGTAATTCCACTTTCGTGGAGAAAAAAATTGCAAATAAAGAAAAAAACAATTTAGATTATACAATTGCGAAACAAATGATATTGTAATTGAATGTTATTAAAAATTACCTTTCCTTTTCAATCTGCAGCTGTTGTAATTTTCTGGAAATGCAATGCAATATGGCTACCTGGAGCTGTTCTGTACACAGAATGTGTACTGACCACACCCCAGAAACATAATTTTCTGCTTGTGTGATTGGCTCACCAATTTTCCCAGAAGTCTGCACTAAGATACAAGTCAGATTTCTGGCATCCCCTGCAATAAAATTGTCATTTTTGGTGAGATACTCCCAATATAAACACGTCTAAAGGGATGCAGACCCAGCAGCTGTCCTCAGAGCCCTGCAGCTGCCACAGCTGCCACAGCTGATAGATAATTATGAAGCCACTCCCATTTGACCCACTCAGCACAGAGGAACAAACAATGATTTCTTCAGAATAACAAAAGGTAGGAATCCGCAAAAAAGTTTGATAAAATCCTTGCAATGTACATAGATCATTGGGAAAGTTTGATAAAATCCTTGCAATGTACATAGATCATAGGGAATGTTTTTTTTTTCTCAACAAAAGTGGAGTTACGCTTTAAATGTCTGACGGCATTTATAAAGCTGGATGTGTCTAAGGACTCAATAACTTCTATGTGTACAGTCCCGATGCACATGCAAGTGGACATGACAGCCCAACGTTTGCTGTTACAACTGTCTCCTCTAGTTTGCCGTGTGTTGACAGAACAGGGCTCAAACACACCGAGACCGACATTTGTGAAGGGAGGCTCTGTGCTGAGTCGGCCTGCAGGGAGGTTAGCCAATTTCTGAGTTTGAAACATGCCACTAAGCTTACGACAAATGATGCATTTAAAAATAATTCTACTCCAGCTGCATGTAAGGCCCCTTCTGTGAACAAACGCCCTTGGTGCTTAGTCTGTACGTAGTAATGGTCCACAAGTAGATGAGCAATATGGTAACTAGTGATGGGCCAAACAGCCCCCTGTTCGGTTCGCATCATCTGATGACCCCATACCATCTGTTTCTTCTCCTTTTTTTATCAGCCACCCCCCTGTCCTGTCCAAAAAGAAAGCACATTGAAGAGGCAGGACAGGGGGAGTCCACAGACACATAAAGGAAAGACAAGGTATGCAAACTATAAAGATTTTCAGCTTATCTAATCATACTCTCACCACACCTGAGCAGTCCCTTCTAGCCTAGACCTTAACAGATTCATTAACAATATCACGGTAATAGGTTATTAAAATATCCAGGCCATCAAAAACACTCCCAGACACCACCATGAAAACAATGGCAGTAATCCAGATCAGGATAACCTTATAGAGCCAGTACTTGAGTCTACAACATTGGACGAAAGGGCACTGGATGACCTTGAACAGTTATATACTGAAGACCCCCGAAGAATACGTCCAATTTTTAACTCAACATCTGCCCACTTCTCTACCGACCCAACACACATCATTCCGTCCTAAATCTGTATTTAACCCCACAGTTGCCAAAGGCCCCTACATCCAAAGTTTCTACCAGGTTTTTTATGCAGACATTCACTGTATGTGTCAACAGTCCATCCATTGTATACATCCGTCTTCCAATCTTACACCCCCTGAAACAGCAGCCCTCAAAGAGTTTACCAACAATCCAAATTTAGTTATTAAACCTGAGGATAAAGGGGGAGGGATCGTGATTCAAAATTGGTCAGACTATTTAAGTGAATCCACAAGCTACTCTCTGATAATTGTACATACTTACCAGTGACCCCCTCCCCCTATTTTCATCAGAAGCGCATACCCTGATAGATAGAGCCGCTACGAAAGCCATCATCACTCCTGTGGAAGTTGCCTTTTTGAAACATGAATTTTACAAAAGGCCATACTTCTATCACCTGCCTAAGATGCCACTCATCGCCCCAGGGAGACTGATTGTGGCATCACTGGAAAGTGTCACCAGTTATTTTTCTATCTATATTGACCATTTGTTGCAACCTATAGTAGAAAACCTTCCCTCTTATATTAAGGATAGTATTCATCTGCTTGATTTGTTACATGAATATCCTTGGCAACCCTCTTACCTCTGGCTATCCCTAGATGTGGTCTCATTATACACATCCATACCACACCATATCGGATTGCAGGCCGTACAGTTTTTCCTCAGTAATGACCCACTCCTTAATCCTCGCCAAGCACAATTTCTACTGGAAGTCATAGAATATTTGGAATGTTTGGGGGGACTGTAGCTCCACAGGACTGAGTGCAAAACCGTTAAACTTAAACAAAAAGGCTTTTATTCAGCACATAAAATAAAATAAGGCTTCCAGCAGCACACCAGCACAAAAATACAAAATAAAGTTTGCTTATCTTCAGCACAAAGGAAAAGTAAAGCACATACGGTTTGTAGATGAATCTTCTCTGTAAGGTTTAACAGTCCTTATTAAGTCCTGTTTTCTGCAGCCTCCAGCCAAAACGCACAGCTTCCCCAGACAGGTGCATACACCAACTCCTCCTCACCACCACACCTATCACTACTTCCTGTCTTTTAAGAGCTGCTTCCTGGAGGTTCTTAACCCTGTGTGCGCTGGAATCCTCGTAGTCAGAGGTGGAGACCCCTTCCCACCCGAATATCACTTCAGGGTCTCCGAAATTCCGGGTCCCAAATATCTCTCTATTAACCCAGAGAGAACTGCGAGTCAGTCCTCTCCTGTTTCAGACTATTCCCGAGAATTCCTCACCCGTCCTGGGTGACCCCCTGAGTACTGCCACACTTCAATTAAAGGGACCATAACCCAAATATCGGGGCTATATAACACCCGTCCAGGACCCAACCTTGGCGTCCTGTACACCTTACACACAATTACTTCGAGTGTAATGGAGACTCCTACATTTAATACAGGGCACTGTTATGGGAGCAAACTTTACCCCAGTTATGCCAATTTGACCATGGGCCACTGGGAACATCTCCATATTTGGCACAATCATCCATTTTCTTCCCACTCAGTATTTTATGGTCGCTATATAGATGATGTGTCATCATCTGGAATGGCCCAGAATCCTTGATTCCCCACGTTTCTAAAACATTGCAATAACAATACCATAGGATTCTCCTTTACATCAGTTTCCAAAAAATTGTCAATTTTAGATTTGGAATTGTACCACCATGATGACTCCATTTGTGCACAGAACTACAACAAGCTCACCTCAGGCAACTCCTATTTGCATCATAGGAGCTGTCATCACCCACGATGGATTAATAACATCCTCAGAAGTCAAATTTCAACAAAAATTCCAAGAAAAAGGGTACCCAGATACCATCATGGATGAGGCTTTTCAATCTTACCTAAACAAAGATGTCAGGGGGGATAGAGAAGCCCGGACAGAGGATGGCCACCATCACCAACAACCTTTATCACCAAATTTCACACAGAGTTTAGGGAAATGGAGCACATTCCTCCAAAAACAATGGCCTTTACTAAAGGAAGACCCACACCTACATCAGTCCTTACTGATCGTCCCATTATAACCTACAGACAAGCAAAAAAACCTCAAAGCCCAAATAGCACCCAGTAAAATGAAATCGACTTGACCTTCTACCAGCGCCTCTCTTACATTCTTTAATATTAAGGGGCTGTATCAGTGCCAAAAAGCATTGTATCTCACGTGTAAACACGTGACACATGACCAAAAAGAATATACATCTAAAGGCAAAAAATACCCCATACCTGACTTTTATACACGTTCCTCTGAGTACCTAGTTTATTGTCTCACATGTCCCTGCGGCCTACTCTATGTAGGTCGAACTATATGTATGCTCAGGAAACGGTTTGTCCCTAGACACTTCACTGAATACCATCAACAGTCCTCCCAAGGCTTACAAGTTTGGGTTATAGAAGCCATCTCTAAGAGTCTCCATACAACAGAACGTTATAAGTGACATTGTGCAAGAGAAAACTACTGGAAATTTACTTTAGACACTCTGTCGCCGGGTGGCCTCAATGAGGACCTTGAAATCAATACCCTCTTATAACTTGTTCATTGAGGTATACATGGGTCTCATTTGTGGACCTATGTTCCTCCTATCGTTCCATTCTTCCTGTAACTATGTGTACTGCTGATGTGCGCATGTGTATCTATGTTTTTATGTATATGTATGTGTGTATATATATATATATTCATGTGTGTAGGTTAATACAACACCTTACTATCATTGTCTACTATAACATAACATTTGTTCTACTTCTACATTTTTCCCATTGAGTTAATTTCTCTTCATTTGAAATCCTGTCCTTATACTCTAGTTATTACCTATTTATTTATATCCATATCTATCTTTATTATTATTACTATTATTATTTTTATTATTTATATTAACATTTTTATTCATAATTTATATATTTTTTTTATATAATTATTCCTTTTTTTTTATTTCCCATTTTTTCTATATATTCTCAGCTCCCACAGATGGTATTATAAGTCCGTAGTGGTTTTTTAATACACATATTTTTATAATATATTGTTTGTTATATATTCAAATTGTTTGCATGTCTTGTCTGGTATATTGTGCCCATTCATGTATGATTTCACAAGGTCATAGCCACTAATAGCATTTGCTTATTTACATGGCACTGATGCTCACTGCCCGCCCCCGCCAGGGTTATAAGCCCATCTCCAAGAGCCTGATGAAAGAGCACCCATGCTACGAACGCGCTCTACTCCTGCTGACCCTGCACCTGGAAGTGACATCACCCACGCTTTCGAGTCCTCTCGAGCATTGCCTAGTGCCTGAGCCTGGAGAAAACTCTGGAAGCCACCAGCACTACAGACCCGCGGCAGCCACCACCATCTGGATCTCGCCTCCCGGGGGCAGAGCAGATGAACCTTACCACATATCATGCTGGTTTTAAATCTACTCTTGTGAGTGCAAACTGCTATATTTCTGAATAAACCCTTCATTGCTACACTTAGATGGCGCTGCTTCTTCTCCATTCTTATGTTCCATAACTTTTTATTGCTCCAGCTGGCAGCCACCAAGGACAACAACCCTTTACTTATCATGGACCCTTAACTGTTTTTATGACCAATTTTGATTGCATTTTATTGGTCCTTTTCTAGAGTGCGCCATATATATTTGTTTGTGTGGGACTGTGGAACCTTGCGCTTATGGTGTATGTGATCCTTATAATTAAAGTGATTATGTTTAATGCTAAAAAACGTGGTTTAAGCTGCTAGCTGCAGTGAAAAGTGCTAGTGCTCTTTTTAGATTAGTGGTCAGTGATTGCAGCGCTGCTTTAGGAAAATTGTGCAAATATGCTTAAAATAAATAAACAATTCATAAACAATTCATATAAATTCATATAAAGTGCTCCAACTGAGTATAAATGTCCATATAACAATTCTCCCGAAATAATAAGGTGCTTGGGTGCTTGATCCGTGCTGTATGCGGGGTTGCCCCCTTTGGTTATCTACTTACCACCAAGTGGTTAATAGCAGGCATGAAATGATGTTAGACTTTTGCACACAGCTTCTCCGGTATGTATAGGGAAATTGTTGCTGTAAAGATCCTCAGATGCAGTGATATATCCCGAGTATCCTCATAAAAGAAAACTGATCATGGTGAAGATCGTTTAAACAAAGATTTATTGAGGTAAACAACAGGGGTTATACTCACAAACATAGTACAATCACATGCGAGATTACAAAGCACAGCACGGTGGTGCGCTGATCCCGCAGCGTGCGTTCCACCGGCCGGAAATCACGTGGTATCCGCTCGACCAATCGCTAGACGCGTTTCGCTGTAAGACACAGCGTCATCTGTAGCTCGATTGGTATACGCTCGATTGGTCGAGCGGATACCACGTGATTTCCGAGTATGTAGTGTATCCTATATTTAGTGCTGGCGGCTTTTTCTCTGTATGTAATATACCTTTAGCGTAGTGTTCTTATTTGTTTTTTTGTAACTCAGTAACATATAGTAGGAAACGCTGGACAACACATGACTAGTTTGGATTTTCTGAAGGCCACAGCACATACTCAGTTATATTTATCCCTTTTCAAACCTTCACCTAATTGATGTTCCCACAACCACTCAATTGTTTGTTGTTATCTAAAGGCAATCGGTTGCATTATTGTCTGAAATACATTTGTAATCGGACATATCATCTAAATCTTGCATACTTCATTACGAGTCAATGAGTCTTTGTTACGGGTCTCTCATAGTTTTTACAGACCCAAAGGTTAACCCGTGTCCCTAATGGGATTTCAGCTACAACGTATCCATCTAATATAATTTTTCCTGAATAATGTTCTCCTCAGTGTACATATTGCAGGTTGTGAAATAATAAAAAAAAAAAAAATCAGAGCAAGCGATGTCCCAAGGTTATCCATCCATGTCATTCCTAACCTGTACAGGGTCAATCGTCTTACAAGGCTATCACAAAGGTAATGGAAAATTTACCTTAACGCCTATGAGAACTTTTATTGGCTAAAGAATATGTAATAGATGTTTCCAGCATAAGTATAAGGTGATTTACAAGATTCAAAGTTTCCTGTGTGATTTATCCAAGCTGAGGCAATGGAAAGTGGAGGTGTTACTCATGTCAGCAAGTCAGATTCCATCTATGTCTCTTAAGCAGGTCTAAAATTAAAGCTGAGTTAAAGTGGTTAAAACCTAACTCCAGGAAATTATAAAATTACTCCCCATAGTGGGGCTGCGCCAGCACTGCTTGTTTTATCTAGGGGAGAAGAGAAATGTCTTTACTTACCTGATTCTCCACACCTCCAGCAGATGGCAGAACATCTGCTTGGTTGCAAATGGCAGCATATCAATTTTTTTTTAATTTTCTATTCTTCCAGCATTTATGCAACAGCCCCAATGTTACTTAAAGTGAAACTAAAGGCAAAACCCTTTTTTTCTCTGATACAAGAAAGAAGAGTTATAGCCATGGGCATCCGCAGAACTTTTTTCGGGGGGGGGCATCATTTTAAGGTCACCCGTGCTCCGCCCCTTTTTGAAAATGTTATGAGGGGGAGGGGCTTAGTCATTATCAAATAAAGCGCAGGCATGCAAAGGTTTGAGAATCCGTCCGGATTTCATGGGCAGGATCGGATCGGATAGCAGCAGGTGTCAGCAGAGATGTCTCCGCTGACATCCGCTGCTCCATAGGGTTCATGGAATATCCGATCAGGTCCGCCTGAAAAACTGACAGGCGGACCGGATTGGAAAGCCCGTGTGAAAGGGGCCTAAGACACCAATATCCCATTCCCTAGGATTAATATCCTTCACTTTAAATCGCCCCTGGCCCTGACTGCTCATGCCATTTGCCATTGGTTCTACATCTTCTTCTGAGTCTGACATTCTGACCAGTGGCGGCTGGTGCTCCATTTTTTTTGGGGAAGGGGCAGCAAACAAACCCCCCCAACCCGCTCGCCAGCCTCACACTTATCTCATCCAGGTCGCAGATGGCTTCCCCGCCTTCTCCTCCCAGCCAATCCAGATGCTTCCTGTCCTGATTGGTTGGGAGGAAAAGCAGGAAGACAGTAGCGAATGTTCATACCTCGTAGAACTCTATGCATCTGGTGCCCCGCATGATGGAGATTAGGGGCCGACACATAGAGATTGGGGGGGAGGCACCCCTGCACCCCTTATGGACTGGCCACTGCTGTTTGGCATCCTTACCTTGAGCACAAGAGGAACATATACCGGAAGTGCTGTTCTTTCAGTAGTATGTATGCATTGATGTGAAATCCATCATAAGTCTTGGATGATGTTGGACCCTGTGTCAGGTCTCTGTGAAAGGGCAAATCAAAACACGCTAATGAAAAATCTTGTTCACAGGAGTGAAGTGACCCATGCCTGGTGCCCAGGCTTTCAAGCTCTGGATATTGGAAGGAAAGCAGTTATTGCAGATAAAGAAATTATACTCCAGCGGAATAAATATTTCCTGAATCCAGATTTATTATGCTTATCAGTAATAGATGACATCTACTGCCAATCAGCCATGTTGAATATGGATATTATGTCATCACGGGCAAACAAAACTATTTCAGATTTCCATGCAGTTTTCGGCAATAGAAAAGTCTCAATCCTGCTGGAGTAATATTTCTATTTCAGGCACCATCGGATATCATAATTTACCCTCAGATCAGGATGGTGTGGATTCAGACTGATTTCCTTGGAATAACTTTCCTCAACTTCAGACACAGTCCTCCCCAGACTCCTCAGTCCACTACTCACTCAGTGACAGCTCAGCTGTCTATATAGCAACTGCGACTCGCGAGTCAATGACAGCGTGGCTGGCGTGCCACTGCCCAGCTGAGAGACGCCTTAGTGTTGTGTTCCACCATGGGATAAGAAGCCGGAAGTGACGCGATTTTTCGATGATACTGAAAGCACCGCCCTACGCTCGTCCAATCACATCAGGACAAATTTAAAAAAGCGATGCTAAAATGAACAGTGGGAGTGTTCAGGGCTCATCGCTCTGTGCCCCGAGGACAATCTACAAGCAGCCAATAAAGCTCTCAGCCTCAGTCACGATTGTAAAAACTTTATGCATCTAATACGCACCTATTAGTCCGGCCCCCCAGAGCACACTTGAACAATTCATTTTTTTTTAAATGAAAATATTAGGTTGTAAATTTTGGAGGGGGCCCCTGCACCCCCTATCGACACGCTGCCACTGATTCTGATAATCAATAATTAGACATTTATTTCTACTGTACATCTTCTGACAATCAATTAGACATTTAGTTCTACATCTTCTGACAAATTGTCAGTAGAAGATGTAGAACTAAATGTCTAATTGATTGTCAGTGACAATCAGACTTACTTCACCACCGCTGCTCAGGTCACGTGTGTGTCCCAACTCCGAGTCCCACTTCCTCTCTCCAGGGCAGGCTGCGGCTCCTCTCCTCCATGGGCCGCAGCTCCGCCCCTTCTGACTGACGTCAGCAGGGAATCCCCGGCCCGCCCCCTGCAGCTGTCGGAAGGGCAGCAGAGGATTAAGAGAGGAGGGAGCCAGAGGCGGCGGGCGGATCGAGTTGGTTACTTGGCGGCAATCATCACTGCGCTGCACGGAATGAAACAGATATTGTGTGCATGGAATCAACAGTCTGGGGAATAAAGCGGATATTCCAGGGGGGGGTACTCACCCCCCCACCCCCTCCTTGTGGACGCCCATAGTTATAGCCCCTGTCAGCCTCTTTTTTTTTTTTGCATCAGTTTCCCTCAGGGAATATTGTCTTTCACTTTCTGTTTCAGAGCCACAAAAGGAAATGAGAGGAAATTCCACCCAAGCAAGGAAATGTCTGGTTGTCACCAAGGTCATCAGGACTAGTGTCCCCATTGGAAGATTTCCCATCTATTCCTGTTCTGTGGACAATCCGAAATTTGTGAATTTCTTTTAATTTCAGTCCCACAGCAAACAGAGCGGGTGTATCTCTAACGGTAACACAGGTAGTAATAAAAACCTGAGATGTTTTCTAATCCATCTCTACTCTATCCAAAACAAAAAAAAGTTTTGCCTTTAGTTATACTTTAAAGCCCTGGTACCAAACACATGCCCTGTGGGCTGCATGTGGCCTGCTGACCATCTGCATGCAGCCCGTACCGGCACAGAATAAGGGAGACTGTACTGTGGGCAAAGTACCAGTCTGGGGAGAGAGAGAGGCACAGGAGCGTGTGATGGGTGAGGCTGGCCATACATTATAAAATTTTCTTGTACAATTTTCCTTAAAATTTACCAAAACCATAAAATAAAAGGTCAAACCCAAACACTTTTAATTTGTATGCAATCAGACAGGCTCTTGCACTATATTGTTAATGGTAAATCTTAAGTAAATTAAATAAGAAAATTGTTTAATGTATAACCAACTTTCGTGATGGGGGTTAACTTTCACTGCTAGTCTACAATAAAGGGGAAGGAAGGGGGTAACTTTCACTGCCAGTCCACAATACAGGGGGAGGAAGGGGGTAACTTTCACTGCCAGTCCACAATACAGGGAGAGGGAGGGGGTAACTTTCACTGCCAGTTCACAATACAGGGAGAGGGAGGGGGTAACTTTCACTGCCAGTCCACAATACAGGGAGAGGGAGGGGGTAACTTTCACTGCCAGTTCACAATACAGGGGAAGGAAGGGGGTAACTTTCACTGCCAGTCCACAATACAGGGGGAGGAAGGGGGTAACTTTCACTGCCAGTCCACAATACAGGGAGAGGGAGGGGGTAACTTTCACTGCCAGTTCACAATACAGGGAGAGGGAGGGGGTAACTTTCACTGCCAGTTCACAATACAGGGAGAGGGAGGGGGTAACTTTCACTGCCAGTCCACAATACAGGGAGAGGGAGGGGGTAACTTTCACTGCCAGTTCACAATACAGGGGAAGGAAGGGGGTAACTTTCACTGCCAGTCCACAATACAGGGGGAGGAAGGGGGTAACGTTCACTGCCAGTCCACAATACAGGGGAAGGAAGGGATAACTTTCACTGCCAGTCCACAATACAGGGTGAGGAGGGGGTAACTTTCACTGCCAGTCCACAATACAGGGGAAGGAAGGGATAACTTTCACTGCAAGTCCACAATACAGGGGAAGGAAGAGGGTAACTTTCAGTGCCAGTCCACAATACAGGGAAAGGAGGGGGTAACTTTCACTGCCAGTCCTCAATACAGGGGGAGGAAGGGGGGAACTTTCACTGCCAGTCCACAATACAGGAGAAGAAGGGGGTAACTTTCACTGCCAGTCCACAATACAGGGAAAGGAAGGGGTAACTTTAACTGCCAGTCCACAATACAGGGGGAGGAAGGGGGGAACTTTCACTGCCAGTTCACAATACAGGGGAAGGAAGGGATAACTTTCACTGCCTGTCCACAATACAGGGGAAGGAGGGGGGTAAAGAGCACTGCCAGTCCACATTACAGGGGGAGGAAGGGGGTAACTTTTCCTGCCAGTCCACAATACAGGTGTTGGGAGGGAGTAACTTTCAATGCCAGTCCACAATACAGGGGAAGGAAGAGGTAACTTTCACTGCCAGTCCACAATACAGGGGGAGGAAGGGGGTAACTTTCACTGCCAGTCCACAATACAGGGGGAGGAATGGGGAAAACTTTCACTGCCAGTCCACAATACAGGGAAAGAAGGGGGTAACTTTCACTGCCAGTCCACAATACAGGGAAAGGAGGGGGTGTTACTGGGGGTAACTTTCACTGCAAGTTCACAATGCAGGGGGAGAAAGGGGGTAACTTTCACTGCCAGTCCACAATACAGGGGAAGGAGGGGGGTAAAGATCACTGCCACTGACCTCCAATGCCTGGATGGTTAATCTGCACTACCACTTACCAACAATATGGGGGGGGGGGTAATTGTAATGACACCAGGGGTGTTATTGTGGCACTCATTAACACCAGGTTATTATTGCCCTCACTGACACCATTGCTGGGGGCTATTGTACTCCAACCCAACTTCAGTGTGCATTTTGATACACTTCAAAAAATGCCTCAGGAGCAAAGTATGGGCTTTGCAGTACAAAATCGCACTGCTGTCGTGTGGCTCTAAGGAGTTGTTGGGGGCCACACTTGAGGCCCTCTATAATTTTCGGTTGACCGCCACTGCTTCAAAGCAGAGTAAACCCAAAACAAGACATGTAATATATTGCAGCCTACCAATCCTTAAATGTGGTGGCTGCATCTGTTTTCTTTTGTTCCTTTATTATCACCTGGTAAACTGGCCAGTGACACGCTTACTATCTTATGGTGGCTCCACTCTATTGAGGAGCAGTGAAACTACCCCTGGACAGTGAAACCACCATTGCCAGTCTAGGGAGAAGGTAGTGTTAGACTAGCAGATTTAGATGAACTCAAATTAAAGCTGAACTCTACCTAACACTTTTTATGTAGTTATAGCAAACTGTTTTTTTCCATTTTAGGATAAAGGTTTTATATGAATGAATAAACGCTGACCATTTTAACCACTTTACGTCTGCTCACAGTAATATTACTGCGGCAGAGTGGCTCGTTATCGTCTGACGACGTAGTACTACGTCGTCAGACACTCCCCCTTCTGGGCGGCGCTTGCGCGCCGCCGGAGGCTCGCTCCCGCTGTTTTCATTCACAGCGGGAGTCGGGCCAGGGGAGGAGCAGCGGCGATCGCCGCTGCTCTTACCCGATCGTCGGGGATCGAGTCTGGAGATCCACCCGCTGTGTGTAAACACAGCGGGCGGATCTCCATAGTGACAGGGAGTGACAGATCGGACTGTTCAGCATAGCTGGACATCCGATCTGTCCATGACTCACTCAGTCACCTCCCCCCCTACACGTCAGTAAGCACCAGGCATACATTAACCCCTCCCTCTCCAATAAAATTAACCCCTTCCCTGCCAGTGTCATTTTTACAGTAACAGTGCATATATATAGCACTGATTACTGCAGAAATGTCACTGGTCCCCCCAAAAGTGTCAAAAATGTCAGTCAAGGGTCCGATCTGTCCGCCGCAATGTCGCAGTCCCGCAAAAAAAATCGCAGATCGCCGCCATTACGCGTTAAAAAAAAAACACCAAAAATGACAGAAATCTTTCCCTTTGTTAGTAAACGCAATAACTTTTGCGCAAACCAATCAAAATACGCTTATTGCGATTTTTTTTACCAAACATATGTAGCAGAAAACAAATTGGCCAAAAATTTTTAAAAAAATTGGTTTTTACATCTTTTTTGGGGGGAATTTCATATAAAAAAATGTTAAAAATATTGTTATTTTTTCAAAATAAACGCTCTTTTTTTGTTTATAGCGCAAAAAGTAAAAATCGCACAGGTGATCAAATACCACCAAAAGAAAGCTCTGTTTGTGGGAAAAAAAGGACGTAAATTTCGTTTGGGTACGGCGTTGCACGACCGCGCAATTGTCAGTTGAAGTCGCACAGCGCCGAATCGCAAAAAGTGGCCTGGACGGAAGACAGCAAAATCCTCCGGTGGTAAAGTGGTTAAGCACCCCTGTCAGTGTTGCGTGGTTTGTCTCAATCTTCTAAGTAGACAGCTTGTTCTTTTAAAGGAAATCCTAAAAAGCAGACTCACTGGCAGGATCCCCAGGTGAAAATAAAGGAAAATAGGCTAAAAAAATAAACCAGTGCAGTCATCGCAAGATTGGTAAGCTGCAATATATTACATTTTTGCATTTTGCATATAGAATTACTTAGTGGGTACTTAGAGAAGCACTGAAAAGATGTGGTATTTTTTAGGTGGCAGAAGATTGAAACAATATTTAAAACCAATCTATTTCTATTATGAGGACATAAATCATTTTAAAATCCATAGGTCAATATTATTAATATTATACAGGATTTATATAACGCCAACAGTTTGCGCAGCGCTTTACAACATGAGGGCAGACAGTACAGTTACAATACAAATCAATACAGAAGGAATCAGAGGACCCTGCTCATTTGAGCTTACAATCTAGAAAAAATAACAAATGCAAAATTGACATTGTCAGCACATACAGTACAGTACAGACACATTCTCTAACATACAATATAGGTGTCCTTCTATAATGGTGATATTAATAAGAATTTTCTCATGTTTAATAGACGAACTGCAAGTAGTCACTTCAACACGTTTCGTTATCAACTTCATCAGCACTACTTGAGGGACACTGTCTGCATCATAAAGGATATATATTAGGACACAAAGAGATACATTGAGATAACATTTGCAAAATACTTTATAGTTATCATTGTATTTATACTCAGATCAAACTTACATATCGTGTCTGCCAAAATACTGTTTATATAATAATAATTATAATATATTTGTTATATTATATTATATTATAAAATATTATTATATTATATTTTATTATATTATTATTTGTCTAAATCTGCTAGGTATTTAGAGAAGCAGACATTTTCTAGATACAGAAAATTCTGTCCATAATATATTTTTTTCCTTTCTCCTTTTGTAAGCAGCAAACGTAATTCTTACTATGTAAAAAAAAAAAAAAATCTGAAATACAGTAAGCATATTTGAGAAAAAGTTTTTCAACATCGAACCCAAACTCCTAAAAGAAAAAAAACCTCTTAGCTGATCCTAGGCTTTTCGGTAGTATTTAATCAAAAAATAGCGGATCAAACCTCTGACTAAATCTTCCTTGATTTGCGTTTGATGTCTCTTTAATAAATGAAACATTAAGCCCTTCTTTAAAAATCTGTTCATTTGCTTACGGGAACATATTCATACATCAGCCCGGTCTTTCAAGTTCTAAAGTGCAATTTACAAGGCTCAACGAAACCAAATGTCATACCTTTAATTTAGCAAAAACTTATGTACAAGTCTATTATTCTAATAATCACATGAGCAGGAACATTTCAGGGGGGTACTGCATGCCGCACGGCAGGACACCGTTTTATAGATTTTAAAATTCTCCCACTCTGTGCAGCCTTCGTTTTAAATAATACAGTGCTAAATATGTCACATTTTAAAGTGCTTTTGGCATGCAAATGATCCTTTTTCTAGCAGAAAGGCTTTTAAATAAGATGCGTGCTCACTTTTTGGAAACTCTTTAAGTGCATTAAATTTCATTGTCCTACGGAGCCATGTACAGCAATCTTGGATCATTGTATCTATCTAAGGAGAATATATACAGATGCACACATGCACATATATACTTACACAAGCTGTATGTATGAATATTGTACATATACTGTATATAAAGATATGATATGTATATAAAAATGTGCTTGAAGCGGTTATTTGCCTATAATTTGGTTGTCACTGTTCTTCTGTCACAACAGAAGGTGTTATAAGGTATTGCCAAGGCATTTTCATGGTGGGATCCAGGGGTCAGTAATACAAATGCTTTCAATGATGCAGCCTTGAGCCTCTGCCGGTGTCCCAGAGACAAGAACGGTATATCGTGGCTGGGGTTGGACTTTGAAATTGAAATTAAGATGGGGGAGCCCGAGGGGGGCGCCCGATTTTAGTCTTTACTAGGGCAGCACAAAACCAAAATACACCTCTGCCCCCAAGGCATACCTCCCAACTTTTGACCCCAACAAAAAGTGGGTGTGGCTAAACATGACCATGGGATGGGGCTTAAGGGCTGTGGTTAAACAAAACCTGGGCTTCCTTATATCTATAAAATATGCTTTGATTGCTGTGCCACAAGCTGGAGTCTCTGGGGTACATATAAACCTCAACGATACTTCCAATACATATGATTTTGTATATACTGAATTAGACAGAGGGCTTAAAATAGAGGATTATGAAGGACCCTAGAAACCCTGGAATGGAGCCAAAAAATAAGTACTGTAGCACAAAGTAGAAAATGATGGTCATGGTCAAGTTGCGCCTTATAGTGGGAGTGACTTAAAGAGGGATGATTAACCACTTGGACACCAGAAGATTTACCCCTCTTCATAACCAGGCTTTTTTTTTGCTTGTTACTATAACCACTTCAGCTCTGGAAGGTTTAACCCCCTTCATGACCAGGTCATTTTTTGCGATACAGCACTGCGTTACTTTACCTGACAATTGCGTGGTCATGCTACACTGTACCCAAATAATATATTTATAATATCATTTATGTCCTTTTTTTCCCTTTTTTTTTTTTTGGTGGTATTTGATTACCTCTGGGTTTTTAAATTTTTCCACTACAAACAAAAAATATAGTATATATATTTTTTACTTTCTGCCATAAAACATTTAAATAGCAAAAAATCAGATTTCTTCATAAATGTAGGCCAATATGTATTCTGCTACATATTTTTGGTAAAAAATCCCAATAAGCGTATATTGATTGGTGTGCGCAATAGTTATAACGTCTACAAACTAGGGTATATATACTGGAATAAAAAAAAATAAAAAAATGTTATACTAGTGACTGTGATATTGCAGCAGAGTCTGTCACTAACTAACATTTTTGACACTTTGTGGGAACCAGTGACACTAATACAGTGATGAATGCTAAAAATATGCACTGTTACTGTACTAATGACACTGGCTGGGAAGGGGTTTAACATCTAGGGTGATCAATGGGTAAATGTGTGCCTAACTAGTGTTTGTGTGTTTACTATGTGGTGTTTTTACTAAGGGATGTGGTCCATTTTATTCCCTGCTTTGCAGTGAAACAAAATCCACCACATACCTGCTGACAGAACAAAGTTCTGCCTTGTTTACATAGGAACACCCCCCTGTTCGGTTTGCACCAGAACATCTCGAACAGGGGAAAAGTTCTAGTGAACATGAGAACTCTATTAAAGCCTATAGGACACGAACATGAAAAATCAAAAGTCCTCATTTGAAAGGCTTATATGCAAGTTATTGCTTTTAAAAATGTATGGGGGTCCGGGTACTGCTCTGGGGGACATGTATCAATGCAAAAAACATTTTTTTTAAATAAATTTTTTTTTTAAAGGAGCAGGAATTTTATTAAAGCTTAAAGTGAAACAAGAAAAATGCCTTTGAAATATTGTGCCGGGGGGTCCCCTAATGTGCCTGACGTCAGAAGAGGCAATGCCACCGGGTGACATAGCCGGGTGGCCCCGCCCCTTACCTATAAAAGAACTGTCAAAGCTGAAGATCGGGCACATGGCAGGTAGCCTCTTTGGAGGCGAAGCGTTTTTTTTATTTTTTTTTTATTTTTTGGGTCCAGAGGGCGTTGTGAATGACTATAGTTTTACATTGTAGGGCTCAATTTTTTTTTCTTTTTTCTTTTTAATAAAGGACTTCTCAATAACTGTTTTCTGTGGTTTTTACTTTTTTACACTTTTTTGGTGAATGGGTACGGGTACAATGCCCGATACCCATTGACATGGGGGGCGGGATCTGGGGGCCCCCTTGTTAAAGGGGACTTCCAGATTCTGATATGCCCCCGTCCCGAAGACCCCCCACAACCCCAGCCCAGGGTTGTCAGGAAGAGGCCCTTGTCCCCATCAACATGGCATGGATAGCAAGTGGCCTGGTATGGTTCAGAAGGGGGGGTGCTTTTTAATTCTGTCATAGGGTTCATAAGGACACTTTCATCCCCTTCCTGCCCAGACCAATTTTCAGCTTTCAGTGCTCATTGGCTTCTATGGGAAATATTGGTCAGCTTGACATGGCACTGCCCCCTATCTTTAAAGTGGTGTCCGGCCACAAATTTTTTTTTCAATAAAAATACCCCCGGGACAGTCAGGGCTAGTACATTCCACAATGGATAGCCTCTGTACTGTCCCGGGTCGCATTTACCTTTTAAAAGAAATACTTACCTTGAAAATTTCTTCTCCAGCACTGCCATATCGGATGTGGGCAGCTGAAGCCAGCGCGTCCTCTTCTGCGTCCTCTTCCGTGTCCTCTTCTCCCAGAAGGGGCCTGCACCGGCCCCACTTGTCACTTCCGGTGCGGGCGCGCAATCCCTCCACAGCTTCTGGGCATGCCCAGAAGCTGTTTAGCAGGGAATGAGGCGCCGCACCGGAAGTGACCAGCGGGGCCAGTCGAGGCGCATTGATTCCTGGGAGCGATGATGTTCAGCTCCCAGGAATCAGTGCAAAGAGGAAGTGATGGCGCGGGCCGTGGCCGCAGAGGGAAGAAGTGGAAGAAAGGTGAGTATATTTTTCTTCAATAACAAGGTAAGTAAACAAACCAAAAAAATCGTAGCTATCCATTTCTTTTTCAGGTGACCAATAGCAAGCAGATGGCCCAAAATTGATTATGTCGATTTTGTGACCGGAACTCCACTTTAACATTGGCGTCTATGGGAAATAATGGTCAGCTTGGCATGGCACTGCTCCCTGTCTTTAAATACTTTAGCCCCGGAAGAATTTGCCCCCTTAATGACCAGGCCCTATTTTGCGATTCGTTACTTTAACGGACAATTGCGCAGTTGTGCGATGCTGTACCCTAACTAAATTTACGTCCTTTTTTTCCACAAATAGAGCTTTCTTTTGATTTTTTTGCGCTTTAAACAAAAAAAGAGTGACAATTTTGAAAAAAAAAAAAAAAACACTATTTTTCACATTCTTTTATATGACATTCCCAATTTTTTAACATTTTAGGCCAGTTTGTTTTCTGCTACATATTTTTGGTTTAAAAAATCACAATAATCGTATTTTGATTGGTTTGTGCAAAAGGTATTGCTTCTTTTAACTACGGGAAAGACTTATGTCATTTTTATTGTTTTTATTTGTTTTTTTACTAGTAATGGCGGCGATCTGCAATTTTTTGCAGGACTGCAACATTGTGGCGGACAGATCAGACCCTTAACTGACATTTTTTACACTTTTAGGAGTACCAGTGACATTACTACAGTAATCAGCGCTAAAAATATGCACTGTTACTGTAATAATGCCATTGGCAGGGAAGGGGTTAATACTGTTGGTGATCAAGGGGTTAAATGTAAGCCTAGGGGAGTGATTCTAACTGTGGGGGGGTTGGGCTTGTGAGATGATTATAGAGTCATGCGATCCTATATAGCAGGATCACATAGCATCTGTGATCATTGCAGGGAGAAGGACGGACGGCTGTGTTTACATCAGCCGACCATCCTTCTCTGTCAGTGGGGAGAGATTGAGGGTGTCAGGCAGCAAGACACCTGACACACGCACTGGCTTCCTAGCTGACGAGCGGGGGCGAGAGCACGCCGCCGGCGGTGCACGCTCACCCCCTAGCCTCCCCAGAGCGAGCGCCGTACATGTACGGCGATTTGCCTGTGGGAGCCAGCCTGCCGCAGTATATCTGCGGTGGCTGGTCGGAAAGTAGTTAACATTGGCGTCTATGGAAAATATTGGTCAGCTTGACATGGCACTGCTCCCAGTCTTTGGGCTAACTTCCCACTGAGCACTCCATTTGTTTGCGTGTTCAGCAAACACACAAACAGCTGATGCTCGAGTCCAACTTACATTCGGCTCTAACACACTATCCCTACTAGCAAGGTGTACCTAATAAAGTGGCCGGGTGAGTGTATATATATATATATAGAGAGAGAGAGCGAGCGAGCGAGAGAGAGTAATTATTTATCAGGTTTGTTTTAACCAAGGTTTATGTATATTTATCAAAAATAAAGATAAGTTGTCTAGTGGTGTTTTTTTTTTATCTTTTTCATATTTTTCAAATGAATATAAAAACTTTTTGGAAAGGTCAGGGAAGGGGGATTTTAAAGATGTTTAGTTAAAATAATTTTTAACATTTAAATACATGAATGAAAGTAAAATACTAAAATTAACTGTTGAGAACAAAACATTTTTTTCCAGACATCAAGACTGCTCCCTTTTCACACTGTCTACAATAGGTTGGCTAGGCTTAACTGGTCAGGCCCAAATTTCCAGTTAGGGTTCATTGTTTCAGTGATGACCTGTGGAATTGTTTAGATGCTTCAAAGACAGATTCTTCACCTGAGCGTGCAAATCACAAACAAGTCCAGGAAGCCAGGAACACACAGGCAGATTGGGACATGTGGACCTTTGCTCTGCAGATGGCTTTAAAGGAAATGAATCAGAACTTTATCTGTTAGCAGGACGCACATGGTAAAAAAGCTCACAGGTCATACTCCCTTTTTTATCTGTGGTCAGAATAGTCCTCCTGAGCTAGACCTCTGCTGTCTTTGGATCAGCATTAAAATATTTTAAGCTACCAAAATAGCGTGTGAAATATTCCCACTGTTCTGTAACTAAATTTAGAGAATAGACTGACCGTGTACCTCCATCTGTCATATCATGGAGCGGAGCTTTCAACAAAAACAGCTCAAGGTAGCTGTCACAAGGTTGGTCACATCAACAAAAATATGTTCTTATGAAATATACAGAAAAAGATACAAAATGTTAGCTGGTATTCAGGAAAGACAGGGAGAAAAACAGTTACAATAAGGTTAATAGTCAGGGCAAATCTCCCAATCAAGATTCATGTCACATAGTTGCCAAGGGTGGGATTCACCTCCACTCTGGGGACAATTCCTTTGCCTTCTCCTTGTGTTATTGGGATACTGGGATGGAAAGTGGGAGGACATCTCTCCAAATTTTTGGCTGGAGTTCTACTTTTTACCTAGATATGTGCGGTTCGTTTCATTCTGAATTGAAATTCGGAAAAAAAATTTGTTATTCAGAAGTTCAGATGTGTCTAAATTTCTGAATTACAATAGTAACGAATTTTACAGAATCCGAAATAATGAAACAAAATTTCAGACGAAATTTGAATTCCAATCGTTTTCAAATCAAATTCAAATTTCCAAAGAGAATAAAATAGAATAGAAAATAAAGGAATGAAATAGAAAAAAATATAATAAAATAGAAAAAATAGAGTAGAAAATAAAAGAATAGAATAGAATAGAAAATAAAGGAATAGAATAGAATAGAATAAAATAGAAAGAATATAACCATCTTCTGAAATTCGGATTTCAAATAGAATTTTTTTTCTAATTTAAATAACATAAAATAGAATAAATAAATAGAATAAAAAAAGAATAGAATAAAAAAGAATAGAAAAAAAGAATACAATAGAGTACAATAAAATAGAAAAACAATCATTCTTAAAAAATGTGAGTTTCAAATAGAATAAATTCAAATTTGAACAAGATAGAAAAGAATAGAATAGAATAGAATAGAAAAGAAAAGAACAGAAAATACAAGAATAGAATAGAAAAACAATAGAATAGAATAGAATAGAAGGAATATAACAATATTACCGTTTTCTTGAAATCTGAATTTTGAATAGAATAGGTTTGAATACAATAGAAAATAATAAAATAGAATAAACAATAGAATACAATGAAATAGAAAGTATATAACCATCTTCCAAAAATTCGAATTTAGAATAGAATAAATTCAATTTTCAATAGAATGCAATTAAGAAGGGAATTTGAATGGAATCTGATTTGAATGGAATTCAAATTCTAATTGATTAAAATTTTCCGAATTCAGTCGAACTGACTTCAATTAGACCGAATTCAGAAAACTCGAAACCAAATAAAATTGGATTAAACTAAATGAATTACGAAAACAAATTTAATGATATTAACTAAACAAGTTTATGTAAATAACGGATCGAAAGGAAACACATTTTTTCATTCTGCACATGTCTATTTTTACCCATTAATCAAACTACCATTGTAACTTTGTTAAAAGTCACAAGCTGAAAGACTGCACAGGCTCCAGGATTTACATGATTGTGTCATCTCTGAGCCAGCATCTTAATCCAGGAAGTAGAAACTGACCATGTATGATGTCTGAACAAAGATGGTTCCATCCTTCTCAAAAGAAGAATAGGTGAAACATTGTCATTGGCAGTGCTGTGATGTCTGTGAGCATTAATATATACTTGCAAATATGACACTTACTTACCACCTTATCTAGTAAACATGATAGCAGTCCAGGAATTATATAGAAATGACTAAGGTATTAAACTGGAAATAAACTTAGAATGTTACTAAACCCAGGACCTTGCATCAGGGTCTAGTCTCGGGAGGGGCACTGCAAGAAAATAGGGTGTTGCTTACAGAACTATTTTTAACATATCGTACAGTCCTAACCTTGTTTAACCACTTTACGTCCGCTCACAGTAATACTATTGCGGCAGAGTGGCTCGTTATCGTCTGACGACGTAGTATTAACGTCGTCAGACGCTCCCCCTTCTGGGCGGCGCTTGCGCGCCGCCGGAGGCTCGCTCCCGCTGTTTTCATTCACAGCGGGAGTCGGGCCAGGGGAGGAGCAGCGGCGATCGCCGCTGCTCTGCCCCGATCGCCGGGGATCTAGTGTGGAGATCCGCCCGCCTGTGTAAACACAAGCGGACGGATCTCCATAGTGACAGGGAGTGACAGATCGGACTGTTCAGCATAGCTGGACATCCGATCTGTCCATGACTCACTCAGTCACCTCCCCCCCTACACGTCAGTAAGCACCAGGCATACATTACCCCTCCCTCTCCAATAAAATTAACCCCTTCCCTGCCAGTGTCATTTTTACAGTAACAGTGCATATATATAGCACTGATTACTGCAGTAATGTCACTGGTACCCCCAAAAGTGTCAAAAATGTCAGTCAAGGGTCCGATCTGTCCGCCGCAATGTCGCAGTCCCACAAAAAAAATCGCAGATCGCCGCCATTACGCGTTAAAAAAAAAAACACCAAAAATTACAGAAATCTTTCCCTTTGTTAGTAAACGCAATAACTTTTGCGCAAACCAATCAAAATACGCTTATTGCGATTTTTTTTTACCAAACATAGGTAGCAGAAAACAAATTGGCCAAAAATTTTTTAAAAAATTGGTTTTTACATCTTTTTTGGGGGGAATTTCATATAAAAAAATGTTAAAAATATTGTTATTTTTTCAAAATAAATGATATTTTTTTTGTTTATAGCGCAAAAAGTAAAAATCGCACAGGTGATCAAATACCACCAAAATAAAGCTCTGTTTGTGGGGAAAAAAGGACGTAAATTTCGTTTAGGTACGGCGTCGCACGACCGCGCAATTGTCAGTTGAAGTCGCACAGCGCCGAATCACAAAAAGTGGCCTGGACGGAAGACAGCAAAATCCTCCGGTGGTAAAGTGGTTAAAACAATGACACGTATAAATGATGCCACTTCCTCTCAGCGCGGAGGAGGTAAGGAAGAATAGTAGACCTGCCAACCACAGTAATAAAAATGTTACAGCCAGCTGCGACAGTGGCTGCGGTCTTAACACTTATCAACTTCCTAGGAGATCTTTATGATTTCCCTGTGGGTCTCCTGATGCGCTATATTGTAGCTCCATCTGGGACTCCTTCCCTCCGCCACACACCTCTGCAAAACTAAGGGGGAAGGCTTCTACAACGCACCTTTCCATCCGAGACTCATGCCCCTACAGCAGGGGTGCCCAAGCTTTTGAGAGGAGAGGAACACTTTAGCGCCTTGGTAACTGGTCGCAGGCCACAATGAGCTGAGCGGGCAGATGACAGGTCCATGTCCACTCAGCCTAGGCAGAGCAGACCTGGACAAAGCCCTATTTACTCTATGGGCCCTCCAATCCGCCCAGACAGAAGGAGATGGATCCCTGGTACTGCTAGTGGGTTCTGCTGGTTGGTACTGCTGGTGGGTACTGCTTGTCGGCACTGCTAACCGGTATTGCTGGCTGATACTGCTGCCTGGCACTGCTAGTGGGTTCTGCTGGCTGGTACTGCTGGTGGGTACTGCTGGTGGGTTCTGCTGGCTGGTTCTGCTGGTGGATACTGCTGGCTGGTGCTGGTGGGTACTACTGGTGGGTACTTCTGGCTGGTACTGCTGGCCAGTACTGCTAGCGGGTAATGCTGGCTGGTACTGCTAGTGGGTTCTGCTAGCTGGTACTGCTGGCCTGTGCTGCTGGCTGGTACTTCTAGCGGGTACTGCTGGCTGGTACTGGCGGGTTCTGCTGGTGGGTATTGCTGGCTAGTACTGGCAGATACCGCTTGCTGGTACTGCTGGTGGGTACTGCTGGCTGGTATTGGCGGGTACTGCTGGCTGGTACTGGTGGGTACTGCTGGGTACTGCTGGCTGGTATTGGCGGGTACTGCTGGCTGGTACTGATGGGTACTGTTGGTGGGTATTGGACCTCAGACAAGTTACCCACTCAGGCGGAACCATACACACACACACACAGGACCTTTAGCGATCATCATAAGGTAACATTCTGTTCAACATAACAGTTTTAGTACAGGTTCTTTAGTGCGATTTCGCAGTAAGGTTACCAGATGTCGGCCTCTGCTGGAGAGGTGGCAGTTCCTTGTATAACCACAGCTGAACTTCTTTACTGTGAGAGATGCTGAGAATGCTCTTCTAGCACTGGACAGTGTCCCCTAAACTACCCCTACTCGCCAGGGACCTTTCCCCGCGCTGAGTACTGTCCCTAACCAGCGGGTTCTTTTCTCTAACCTGCCACTCACTCAAAGCGCGTCCAAATGATGCAGGATCCCCTATTTCTGAGCATCAGCGTGACAGGAGCCACGCTGGAGGAAGCAGAGCGGATGCTTCCTGTATTTGATATCACTCCGCCTGTGACAGGAGCCAGCGCTATACAGGAAGCATCGGCTCTGCTTCCTCTAGTGCTGGCTCCGTTATTTACAGTGCTGCTTGGAGATGGCGGGTAGGGAACCTGCAATCTGGGCTTACCAACCCACCATCCCAGAGCAGGAGGGAGAGTCACTAAAATTTCCTCAGGGGGAGCAATTGCCCCGTTCCCCCCCCCCGGATCTGCCCCTGCCTTGCATTCACTATATCTGGTCTCCAACAGTATACAGAACATGGAAATGCAATTATTTTAGTAAATGTAACCTGCTAAATACCTTTTCTCACCAGCAGTATGTAACAGTCTTGTGACCTCAATCAGTTTCTGGCTGAGCACTGGTTAAAGCATGTAGGAGGAGTTCTCATTCTGCTCTGACTGTCCAATGAGGCTGCATGACCCCTGACCCTGTGTCTGGATAGTGCTGATTGGCCTTGTGCTGATCACATGCACCCTCCCAAAAAAAAACTCTCTAGCAATACACACCAAACTGAACATGTGCAAAGTGCCTTCAAGGCTCTGTTCTACCGTTAGATTGATTGGGGACAGTAAAAGAAGGGGAGGATCAGAGAAGACAGGATCAAACAACCTTTTTACACAATGCAGAGAATTAACTCCTTCGTTTCCACAGTGAGCATAGCAATCATGCTTTACTGGATCTACACACTGGTTTCACTGTTGTGGGTTTAGGGAAACTTTAAGTAGTATAAAATAAAACTGCTAGTAGGCAGCTCTTTATCACAGAAGAGAAATGCTATGTCTCTATGGCTCAGCATGTATTGATTGACTGACTCCTGCTCACAATGATATCATTCCCCCACCAGTCAAACAAGAGGCCAAAAAGCTGGCACCTGGAAGTGGTCAAGGAGACGATGACAGCAATAGGGGAGGGATGTATTTCTGGTGCTTTCATTCTGCTTAAAGTTTTGGGTTTTATTGATTGTTTTTTGGTTGTTTTGTCAACCAAGTCTATCCTGCATTTGATACTTCACTCTCTTTGTGTATTGGTTCTTTCTTGAACGGATTTTTTTTTTTTTTTGTATGATATATAAGTAATATTTTATTACTTCCTAATCTGCCTTACTTTGTATTTAATGTTGCAGACCATTGTTGTGATAACTCATATTTTAATCCTTCACTATCCATCCCATGCTGGCTCATATCTTATACATGAGGGACACAAACTTGCCTCATCTATGGCCAGCTTTAGAAATGAATTTAAATTATTTAAATCCATGCAAGCAGGAATATTTCTCCAAACTAAAAAAGGATACTTTTGGCTACTAGTTTGTTATAATGTCCATTCAAAACATCAGTGATCCCTCAGAATTAATTTGAACATAAACCCCCTTTATCGTCCTAAAGCGCAATTACCTCGTTAGAAATTTAATGCACATAAAAAAATTCCTTTTCTTAATAATGTATGAAGAAAATCACAGGCCCCAGTCAGGTATTATTACCGCTTTTAAAATTAAATAATCCACAAAACAGCCATTCTATCTCCTCTATAGAAAAAAATGCTAATAATGCTTTTAAAATGGTCTTTAAAAAATCTAATTATATCATTGCAAAAGTGAAGGGACCAAAGGCCAAGCGAAATTCTGCCAACATAAATCACGGCTCTCCCCCCTTATAACTTTATTCCAATGGTTTTAAACGCCTGAGATGCAGTCATTTTAATAGCGGCACAGGAATGAGCTAGTCGTAACTTTTCTTGATCACATAACTGTCTATAAGTGTTATTAAATGCTTCAAAATAAGCGAACCCATTACAGTTTGTGTCTCACACTGCATTTAACCAGCACAGATTATAGTCTTTTAATCATGCAGGGGCAACGAGAAAAAGTCGAAAGGAGCAATGTTAAGGTCACTGTGATGCCTTTAAACTGGACCAGTGGTCTTTAATGCTTTGGATTTTTGAAAATCATTTAAAATTATGGACTCGGACAGCTCTAGAATGCTCTATCATCTGAGCTGAATGGAAATCTTCCATACACAGACATTTACCACCTACCCACCTACAGATCCACTAATACTGTGTATAGAGTGATTGTGCCTACCTACAAAATCAGTTGAATTACAAACAGTTCCTTGCACTACACAGTTGTATGTAAATTAGTATAAGTACTGTTTGTGTGTGGCCAGCTTTGTCATATGAAACATTTCTGGTCTACACGCTTTGGAATAAATATAAGTAAACCCACCCCTAAAGAAATTGTAATGTTAGAACAGAATTAAACCAAAATGATCAAGATTTACCCCCACTGGAACAAACATTGGTGCCCAAAACAACATCCATCTCCTGGGACCAATTCTTCTACACACATTTCCTTGTTTATTGGTTCTGAGCTGATAGATGGATCCAAATTTGTCCAGTTCAGCGGGGACCAGCCAAATTTTAATTCCTGTGTGGCCTCCCCTGCTCGAAAGGAGTAGATTGACTTCTGTTGAACAGGAATCAGGTAAAGACTTGGAGCGCCTCTCAAAGCTGGAGGATAGCAGGTGTCCCTGCCAGTATTCAGAGAGTAGAGCCGGCATCATAAGACTAATCCAGGAGTGTATACATATGCGGGGTAGGACGCCGCTCAAAACCGACCCGGTGCTTCAGATGTAGATATGGCCTCAGCCAACGTTGCTCTAGCCATGCCTTCTGATGTGTTTTGCCCTCTCACCTGGGCATGGTCAAAGAGGTGACATCTGTAATCAAGCCCCAGTGGGTGGGGAAAAACACATCAGGGGGCGTTGCCAAAGTAGCGCTGGCTGAGGCCACAAACAGCCATATCTACATATAAAGCACCAGGTCGGTTTTGAGCAGCGTCCTACCCAATATATGTATATAATGTTGAACGGGAGTCATGGAAAACTTTTGTCAGTTGAAGCAGACAATGATCAGTGTATTTTTGACAGTCCCGCTGCAGAATACAAATGATCTCTGTATTTCTGCATATGTTGGCTTTTTGTCTGACTTTAAAAATAATAAATAAATAAATAAAACCTAACCATTTAACTACTAGAAGTCATACTGGAGGGTATTTTTTCTGAGTAAGTACCTAGGTGAGGAGAAACAGACCACTGCAAGGGCCCCAGGGGCTTCACAGTAAGGGTAATAAGGCCACAAGCTGGGCACCAGGGGTGTAGAGGAAAGCACTGTGTACTGCTATTTTTAGATCATATTCACTCATAAGATATAAAATTGGGTGTTAGTCTTTTGGGGCAAAATAATTTTTCAGCAGTCAGATCAACTATTTACGTAGTTTTACATTTAAATTCAAGCCATCTATGTACAATTGTAGCAAATAGCCCTTTGTCTATTGACAGCTAATCTGCATGAATTAAATAATTTAAGAAATGTGTAAATACACTTTAAACGTATACGTCTACTTATATGTTTATGTTGTTTTATGCCTTACTTAATGCACACTATAAGATGAAATCAGCTGTAAAGAAAAAATATTGTACACTATACTGTCAAAAGTATTGGGACGCCTGTCTTTACATGCACACTTTACTTGCCCAGGGGGCCCCATCTGCTCAGCGACCCAGCCCTAGCCAAGCATTAGTCCCAAATCCCATGTGCATCCTGCCACCGAATTTACCAGGTGGCAAGCGCCTGTCGGCCCTGAATTGCTGTCAGGCCACTTGGGCCGTGGAGGGGGAGCCCACAACTGCAGGAATGCCTGTCTGTGTGTATGTTCACCGGACCCATCTGCCCAACTTGGAAGCTGTCATTAGCCTGGCACAGCTGTACCAATAAATATCACCTTATCGTTAATTTGCATTTTAATTCTCGTGGGTGATTGTGTAGGCAGGGCCTCAGTGCACTGCATTGCCTGGGGGCCTATAATGCTCTTAATATGGCACTGCATAAGGTTCAATGTTGAGTTGGCCCTCCCTTTGCAGCTACAACAGCTTCAACTTTTCTGGGAAGGCTGTCCACAATGTTTAGGAGCGTGTCTATGGGAATGTTTGACCGTTCTTCCAGAAGCGAATTTGTGAAGTCAGGCACTAATGTTGGATGAGAAGGCCTGGCTCACAGTCTCTGGACCTTGCTTTGTGCACAGTCATGTTGGAACAGGAAGAGACTATCCAAAAGTTAGGAGCATGAAATTGTCCAAAATGTCTTGGTATGCTGACACCTTAAGAGTTCCCTTCACTGGAACTAAGGGGCCAACCCCAACCCCTAAAAAGCAACCCCACACCATAATCCCCCCTCCACCAAATGATTTTGACTTTGATTTGTGAATGTTGCCCCCTGACTGGGGCCTTGGTAAGCCATATGGGCTGCTTGTAAGAGTGGTGAAAAATAGTAAACTGTAGCAAAAAAAAAAGTGAAAACTGTCTGTATTACACTTAGGCACGTTCACACCTGCGCAGAGTGATTTTCAGATGTTTTTATTTGAGAAGTTTGCAAGCGTGTTATGAGTGTTTTAGAAGCGCATTACAAGAATTTTACGTATGTATTCTAGCTTCGGGCATTTTTATTTTAAGGGAGGAGATTAGGTGCGGAGAGCTGATGTTTTGCCGAAAAACAAGCAACAAAACACTCGTAAAACATAAGTAACTTGTAAAATGCTCATGTTGATTATTTTTCAGGCATTCCCATTTTAATCTATGGGGTCAATCTGCCTCCAATCTGCCTAAAAGAAACTCGTGTACTTTCTCGAGTGACCAGTGTTTCGCTACAGGTGACAAAACGCTCAGATGTGAACAAGGTCATTGAAATGAATGGGATATGGTTTGTTGAGTATATTAGAGCTGCAAGCTTCAAGCAGAATATCACTCAGTTGTTAACGGGACCTAAGCAACCAATCAGCACCTCCCTTTCATTTTCTCACCAGGTGGAACAGTAGAAACTATTGTTTCTCTGGACACTTGTAAAGCCAATTGTGCGTAGCTGGTAAATTCCTCAATCCTTTCTAGTTTTACCCTTGATTTTTTATTTCCTTGCCTCGATGTTGAGAATCCTCCGCTCTGCCAGGGGTTCACTGTATGCTAGGAATGTCTAAACTACAAGACGACCGTACAGTTAGCTGGATTCCAGCACAGAACATGCTTGATGTACAACATATTACCACTTTATACAGACACACCGTGCTCATCTAAAATGAATCTCTCCTGGATAAATGGGTAATATCGAAACACAAATATTTTCATGTCGATCTCGGGGCCTCAAGAGACAAGAAAGCACAAGATAGGAGCTCAGAGAGAATGACTGACAGTTCCTTAAAGGTTAATATCTGTTTTAATCTATTTCCATAACGCAAGACAGGGAGAGAGAAATAATACAGTATTAAGCATAAGGTATGCGTTTGGGATTAGGGAAACAATTTCAACCATTACAGTATGAATAAGTAAAGCCACTGGGAGAGATATGAGTCTAAACAAACGGTATTTAATTTCACCGAAATGTAGTGCTGCCTTAAATATTGTCCTTCATTATTAAAGGAATAAAGGCTTTCTTTGATTTGTTTCAAACAGGAAGTATTAACCCTCTCTTTCCTGATTTTTCCCATATTATGGTCACTAATACAGACAAAATTAAAAAGTATTACGATGGCGGTTTCTAGATACTTTATGGACAATTAAACTAGAGCCTGAAAAAATAGCAGTTATACTTAGCTATTTAGCTCTTGGCTAAAGTGGGCTGCCCTTTCCGTATAGCTGTCGTGCTGCCTTTCTGAGAAGTCACCAGCATCAGGATTGGTAGCATATGCAGGTAGAACATTCACCTGATTTGAATGTGTCACTCAGGCGGCTTTAGCAGGACAGCACTTGCTGTCTAAAGTGTTTTAGGGCATGCATCAATGGGCTTGTCACATCATCAGATGGAATTTTGCATTCCAATACAAGTCTATGTGAATACAAGATCTGCTTGAAGAAGGTAAACTACATGTAAGGGGGGCCTGTGATTGGCCAACAGTGGGTGCCAAAGAACGCAAGGCCCTGCTCGCTTCTTCCTAAAAAGGACAGAGACCCACTTGCTGTTAGTTGTTGGGCTTCACTATTTTGTGACCAACTCCTTGCCAGAGACCTTTCCACGACATCCCTGGCCATTACTTTTTATATTCAGAAGAAGGAACTTCCCAGTCAATATTATGGTTTATGCACTTTACTGATGTTCCTTAAAGATAGCAGTGACAGACCACATCACACAGGCATATTATCCGGGGATACTTGACACTCGTTGCCAATCACATATGGTGGACGTACCGTAGTAGTCATTATACTGTATATTGCACAACACTGTTGAGCCATCTTCCCTTGGTAACTATTTCTCCCATCCCCAGAGGGCTCTAACTTGCCTATTAGGCTCTCTACATCCAGCTCATGACTCCCTGCATATCATTCCAGGGACAGGACTGCTGCAGCTGCGCCTCTAGTTTCTGTACTCCCAGGCCCTCTAGGGGAAAAGCAATCAAAACAGAGAACACTTGGCATGGCTTAAAAGGCCTTTTGCAACCGGGCTCGTAGTCTTCACCAACCATAAGGAGTCAGGATGATTACAACTGGCTGTCCTAGATGTAGGACTACCTCACCCTGTCCTTCTGCCCTGTCCAGGGCATCTGTGTTAGCTGACTATATCTGTATATATGGGTATATATGTTTAGCTCCCATGCCTCAACTGACTGTGTGGCTCCCCCCATCCAGCTTTAATATGGGCACTAGATCCATGGCATTACTACAGGAAGGCTTTGTCTAAAACAAAAAGGAAAGACCAAAGGTGTTCGGTAAAGGAGGAGGGGAATAGAGCAGCGCGGTTTTCTCCTTAAAAAGTTTAATGAATAACAAAAATTCAACACAAATCTCATAACAAAACAAAATGGACCACACTACACATACATTAAAAACTGACAACACTTGGGTTCACACTCAAACCACATGAATGAACATGTTAATATAATCGCACAAACGTAGTAATGTCAAGATAACAGGCAGTGGTGAGATTAAGGAAATCGCAGTGTGGTAGTCCCTGCAAGGTAATGCCTTCACACTGCAGACATCTATTCTCACAGATCTGTCTGTAATAAACCAAAAATGACCTAAATCACTGGTATATGGGTAACGGTGAAATTTAGGAAACCACAATCAAGTTAGCTCATACTTATACATTGTGGACATCTAATATCACATTTTCCCCCAATATTCACCAGAAATAGATCTTGTGGCACTATAAATGATGTAAAACATCTAAAAAGGGACCTAACACCCAGTTACACTATTCCCGGTTACCACACTAGCTAACTGCACCTGCTCACATGCAGGTCAGAAGGAGGTCAACTACAGGTCAAACACAAAAAAATGAAAAATCAGCACAAGGGACAAAACCATGCACACCTCAGCAAGCTAGAAGTGGTGAAACACGTCAAGTAAGGCTGGTTTTTGGGTGGAGATATCACTGTATGCAGTCGATTAATTGATTATTAAAAAATACTGTAGAGAAGACTAAGTGGAGTACAGCTGAAATTATTTCAGCTTCCTCCAGATTGTTAGCCTGAAGTGTGGTTATTTTCTCTATTGGAAAACTTAAACGTTCACGGTTGACTGCTCATAGGGCGATTTTCTCTTAGGCTGCATTCACATGTCAGCGTTTGGATCGCGGGAGATTATTGCAAATTGCGGGACGCCTAGCGTTGCCCGTTGATTTGCAATAGCCCCCCAAACGCCGAGTGATGTTGCCGCGATTTCCGCCTGCCGAATCGCGGCAACATCGCGCAAACAAAATCGCGGGACGCAATACGCGACAAGAGCTTCTTTGGAGCGTATTGCGTCCCGCGATTTTGTTTGCGCGATGTTGCCGCGATTCGGCAGGCGGAAATCGCGGCAACATCGCTCGGCGTTTGGAGGGCTATTGCAAATCAACGGGCAACGCTAGGCGTCCCGCGATTTGCAATAAATCTCCGGATCGCGGGTGGAACCGTGGCGGTTCTGCCCGCGATCCAAACGCTGACATGTGAACGGAGCCTTAAGACCAAATGCTAGGGAATGTTACAATTGCCCAGCGAAAGGCAACATGGAAACATACATATTACAAACATTAGGTATTATTCGTTACAGTTGTGTAATTGATGAGACATTCACAAAGAAAATTTATAATTAGACCCCTATGAGTTATCTAAAGAGAGAGTACTGCAGTAGACACTGTGGGGAACATTTCTCAGTAAAGTCTCAGTTGAAATGTTAGCTGCAGCTTGAGCACCTATCATTAAAATGCAACAGATTTATCAAAATAGCGCATTTCAGTTCGTTAAATATGTTGTATTACTTTGCACCTGCTGTTTTGTCACGTTATGTGAAAGTGTGACAGATTTACCAACTTTTTGCAGTTTGCCAAAACAACAAAACACAGCTGGAAAATATTTAAGAAGTACTTTTCAGATAAATGTATCTGTTTAACCTCTTAGCGCCGGCCGCTCCCGAGGTTTGTGACACTGGCTTAAATTGATTGGCTGTCATGGCAGTCATGTGGTCCGAAAACTCCTAATCGCAACAAGCGATCAGGAGCTTTTGTTTAGGGAACGGTAACTGTGCTGGGAGCATACAGCGTGCGCTCTCAGCACAGAGGTATACACAGCAATTAATGCAAATATGCGACCTCTCGGCACTAAGGACCAGGCACCGAAAGGCCGCATATTTATGTACAGCCAGCGCCAAGAGGCAAAGTGTGGTGCCATAGATTGGTGTGTTAAAGAGTAATTGTAAAGCTTTAATTTTTTTTTCATTAAAATAATAAACATGTTATACTTACCTGCTCTGTGCAGTTGGTTTTGCACAGAGTGGCCTGGATCCCCCTCTTTTTGGGTCCAATGCCAGCACTCATGGCTCCTCCCTCCTGTCCATTCACACACAGAGTAGCAGTTCAGCCCCACCCCCTCCATCTACTTCTTGGCTCACTGGCTGTTATTGACAACAGCGGGAGCCAGTGGCCAATCAGGTGCACAAGTCCCCAGGGAGGCAAGGCACGCTGGATCGAGGAGGGGCTCAGGTATGTTTTGGGGGGGGGGGACTTGGGGCACTGCTGCACACAGAAGGTTTTTTACCTTCATGCATAGAATGTATGAAGGTAAAAAACCGTGTGCTTTTAAAAGCTCTTTAAAGTGGAAGTAAACTCTTCCTGTTTTTTTTTTCTATTTTTTTCCCCCTGCAAAGTAAATGCATAATGTGCTAATATGCATTGCATACTAGCACATTATGTGACACTTACCTGCAACGAAGCCTGCGCTGTCCACGCTGCCGACCGCATCCATCTTCGCCCGTCTTCCTTCTGGGTCTGCGGACTCCGGCTGTATTACTGGCCAGAGCCGCGTGATGTCACCGCCACGCATGCGCGCTGGTCACGGCACAGGGCACTGAGGAAACGGCACGTAAAAAATCCTTATGTATAAGGAAGGGCCAATGTCCAGTACCATATATGTCAAAGCATGAGCATTGTGAGCAAAAACCCTCTCCACATGACTCCTCGTCTCAGCACATTTTACATTATGATGCCAGGCACGGACATCTGCCTCTCCAACTCTTCAACCATCAAACCATACAGAAACATAAGGGGAGTGATCCTTTGCCTCAATGTGCTTCACACCCAAGCTTCTTCAGAAGGATATAAGAATCTTGGGTTTATGTAGAAAGGCCAGTGCATGTAGAACTATATAAGATGCAAAAAAAAAAAAGACAGCACTGCTACTCAGCAATCTCCCAGATAGCTATTTTTTTTAGGGTAGTGTACAAGGCTGGCGCACTCTCTGTTTTTGTTTTTCCAGTGATGGCACTGATGCCTGAGTGGCTAATCAGAAAGCACCAGCACTGTCACATGGAAGGAAGAGAGAAGGAGCTACATGCTCCCCCATACCCTGATGCACTGGGTATTTTTCTTAAATTCCAGCAACTGAACAGAATGGCGGGGGAAAAAAGATAAGGTTGCTGTTGGGGGTCACCATTAACTTGAACCTGTTGTTTAGCACTGCATAGGAAAAAACATTGAGCGTTAGCATAATTAGCATGGATTTAAATACTTGTCAAGCAGTTCTGATCATTGCTAAGTGTCTATAAACAATAGGGCTAAAGTACTGAACTAAGCTGAATGGCCCAGCCCACAATTTTACAGTTAGGTTCTGGCACAGTGTGTATCTCCAAAGTTCTTAAAGTGATATTAAAGGCAATTATTAAAAAAATAAAAAAATAACAAACATATTATACTTCCCTGCTCTGTGCAGTGGTTTTACACAGAGCAGCCATGATCCTCCACTTCTCAGGTCCCCCGCAGATACTTCTAGCCCCTTCCTCCTGCCAAGAGCCAACAGAGCAATCAGCTTGCAATGAGGGCACCCAAGCAGGCTCGCTGCTAAGCTTTGGCTCTGTGTATCCATTCACACACAGAGCCGCAGCTTAGCCCCGCCTCCTCTCTCTTCACATTGGCTCACTAGTTGTGATTGACAGCAATGAGATCCAAAGGCTCCGGCTGCTGTCTCAGCCACTGAGGAGGGAGAGTCCCCAGAGAGCCAAGGCTCTCATGCACATCGCTGGATTGTGATGGGGCTCAGATAAAAATTAGGGGGGCTGTAGGGGGCTGCTGAACAGAGAATATTTTTTACCTTTATGCAAAGAATTCATGAAGGTAAAAACCTTGAGCATTCAGAACCACTTTAAGAAAGTTCATTCCAAAAGCGCCTGTATGTTACATTGGTCAGTTCCTGGTACTTTGAGCAATGTTCAGACAGAAGATGCCTATATGTTACACTGATCATTTCTAACGCTAACTTGAAGAGGAATGTCATTCTGAAATGTTATAATCAAAATACTTGTCAGTGTGTAAAAATAAAGCATACTTACTAGTCCATGAAGTCCAACATTGTCTTCCTTGCATGCAAGATTCTCCCCAGACTGCCCTTCTCTATCTCCTACATCTTAATTCAAGATCCATTGCCTGCATAGGCATGCCAGGAGGACAGGGGGTCTTGGCAAGGCCTAGGAGATATTGAACTGGATACTTTTTGCATCCATCAATAATGCGTCCTTCAATATTGGGCATCCAACCCTACTTATATTTGCTGCTAAGAACAAAAGCTGTCCATGTATGGACCGAAATTCAGGCAGATAAGCAGGAATCATATGAATTTCAATCCATATGTAGCTGCTCCAATCAGAAAACGATCAATTGGCTTGTTGGAAATTTTTTCTCGATTTTTAGCCACTGGCAGAAAAGAGTCCCCACTATCAGAATACAATATCTCAGCTGGGAGAGAATTCCTCTATCCCTCTTAGTTGTTTGTGTAGCTAGGTGATGGGCAACAGCAATATGGAAAAGAAGACATTGCCTTTTACCAACCCTATACTACACTATACTGAACCTTTACCGCGTCTGAACCACATTTAACTTGCACCTGTGTCCCTCCTGTAATAAATATTCTGCAAGTCCCCTTTGTTCCCCAGCTGCCTCCGCTATCATGCTCATTTTATTTTGGACAGTGCATACCCAATGCGTTCAGAACCAGCATTGCTGCCATAAATGCACTCTGGCTTTATAGTTTGAGCACTCGGTAGATCATACTTTACTACTGCTCACTGCTGCACTTGAGGTGGTTATACTTCTGTTTATTTTGACCTGGATCCCAAACATCACCTTATGCCTAGTCCTTACGGTTAATCAATTTGTATGCTGAGTTGTATTATTACTATTATTAACCCATGCTTACCTAGTTACCAACCATATTGGATGACAATATATTACATTTGCCTTTACTTCATGGTTTGATGCCTTATTTCTTTGATAAAGCATTACTGCTGGGTACTTAGTATTACTTTCAGTCATTTCCTGTGATATTGTATGCCTGTAAACTAAACTTGGTGTGTCAGAGGGGCTGGGGTTCTTAAGAGGGTCAACCCAGGAACAGAGGACCCATCCTATCCAGCAGCTTCTATGGGGTAGACCTACATGTGGATGGGGGAATCCAATTGTTTTTTTTTTTTTTCATTGAGTCTGCTAGCTGAATGAAAAGTAACAATCCATCTATGACCAGCCTAAGACTGAGCACCTTTGGCTACTGAAGAGCAAATAAATATAGCCCTTTAAATGGCAATAGACCTCTAAAAATTAATTGTAGGAACGTTTTGTCCCCCTGTAACATAAATACATGTTTCTAATTTGTCCAATCGCAGTGTTCATCCTAGCCTGATCAGTATGGTATTAAAATAATTTATGAACTTAGCATACCATTATTATTAGGATTAATATATGCGTGTATTGGGTTGTAGACACACTGGCCCCCCAGACTATTATGCGTCCCCATGTTCAGAACTTGTGAGCTTCCACAACACACAGCGTGCCTTTTACACCGCCTTTGCAAGATGCAGAAATCCTAATCTATGGTTCCTGATTGTCGGGGAAAGTAATGAAACCATTAAATGTAAGGTATTAAGACTAGACAAGATGCAATTAGCTAAGAAATTACTCTGATCTCAGTGACATTTTCAAAAAATCATAATACAATGTACATCAGAGTCTCTGACTGACAGGCTAATCCAGTTTTGATAGGCCTGCAGCCTGCACACTGCGAGGAGAGAGGAGCGCCTACAGATAATACCCACAGCTGCGAGGCCCTGATATGTCCTCAACATCTTGTCACCCAGGAATTTCTGCAGGTTTAAGGGACGATAAAAATATTGAGCAGTAATGACAGGATCATCTCCTGCCCCTGAAATAAAAAGTACTAATCCCTTTCTGCCAGGTCTATGAATTTGTAATATAAATTATATAAAGTCTGGTAATTCATCTCTGTTAGTTCAGTTGTGTTTGAGAATCATACAGCGGACTTTGCCCTGATTTAAAACGCTGGATGAAAGAGGGACATGCTTATTTTAAACATTACTGTAAAGTGATTTACTGGCTAGAAAGATCAGGGATTCGCATGGACCAGTCAAGCAAAAGAAACCGCTAAGTTCAGTTCACTGATTAGAAGCTGAAGTTCAAAGAATGCTAATGGTTTATTGCATATGTCGTCCTGCTGCACATAATGATGCTGAATATCTCTCTGCTCTGACAGCTTTGAACTATTCATTGACAATCTGCTCAATATGATCTGAACCTGCAGGAGGATTGACATGATAACTTTTTTCCTTGACATACATTTAAAAGCAATTACATTTATTTAGAAATAATAATCAGGGAGGACTACAAAAGACTTTGTGTTACAATCCTACTCATAGTACCTTTTAGATGTAAAAGTGGGAGAAAACAACAAAAGAATAGTAACAGAAGAAAACCTTAAATAAGAGATCTGCTTATATATATAATATGCAAAAATGATTTCCTAGTGTAGTTAATTCATTGTATGATTGTAGCCTATGATATCATTGATGAGTTGAATAAAAAGCAGCAAACTGCATCCAATCAAAAAATTATATTTTATTGGTCAAGCTAAGTTAAATTGTTGAAACGTGATTTTGGAGTGGCTGCTTTTGGTTTTAACAAAGTAACTATTGATATTTTTTTCACAGAATATTATATTGTGGTCAAACTTCATGACTGTTGAGAAGCATAGGGTCATTTTTGAGCAGCTAATAAACCAATACCTTGCCCCCCAAAAAGACACAGAAGCTGATTAGGTTAGAAATAGAGCAAGGCCACAGCTTTATTGAACTTTGCAAAAGTAACAACTTTCCAAATGTACCAAACAACAGTGCCAGTCACGGTTATACTGTGAGCGCCCGACAATGCCAGCCACAGTTCTACCGTGAGCACCCATAAAACATAAACTTACATAGTCTAAGAGGCCTGTCCTTACCATCAGTGCCAGGCAGACATTAGACTGACCCCAGAATTTAACTTGAGGGCATAGCCCATAAAGCAACATCAATTGCTGGCAAGGTCAAAACCACCAATAAAGCTGTGACAGAACATCACAACTGGCAGGGGGGTTGTTCAAATTTTGTAACAGCTGAATCTCCTCAGAGCAGTTGGATGTGTCCCAGCGTAGCCTTTTCCTAGAGTTCAGGCTCTACCCATTCACCTCAGGTCTTTGTAGCCAATCCCAAGGGAGCTACTTAACTTCTTTTTTAGGTTCACACCCACAGTGACGCCATACTTCCAGCAGTCAAGGCTCCCTTTCCCTAAGGGAGGTTCAAGGGGCCTTCATTGTTGAAATAACATGCATGTGTTCAACAATGCTGAATGTTATATAGAAAATGCTAAAACACACACGCGATAACCCAAGCTAGCAATCCCAAGTGCTCAGTGAGGATTGGTACAAAAAATGTAAATAAATAAATGTATAATATACAATGCTGCTACTTAAATATATAACATATCAAGCGGAATAAATATGAATACCATAAAAGCATAACATTTTCCAGTAGCGCAAAGATGGTGATAATCCCCTCACCATCTATCAATCTACAGTCATGACTGCTAATGCACAATACAGTCTGAATGCAGTCAGTGCAAAGTCCAGTCCGGGCGTCCCCGGTGAAGAAGTCGGAAGTACGAAACGCGTCGGGACATGACCAGGCGGCGTCACCTCAATGTGCTGTACGAGGAGCTTGATCACCCGGAAGGCGTGTGGTCCACGGCGTGGAGTCTGGACACGAGTCCCGAAGGGTGAACACCTCCCCCATTATGTTATATGCGGATGTTTATGCTCTTAACATGTGAGTGCAATATTTGGTTTTTACTTATTGAATAAAGTGGTGTAAGCGTTATTACACTAGTGGAGTTTGTCTTTTCTCCCACATGTTGTTGAGTTCGGCTGATCACCTAACACTGTGTTTATCCTGGATCTCTAAGTGGATGTTATTTACATTTGGCTTGTTCGCTCAGTCACGAGAGTGACTGAGCCACTGGAGTCGGTAATGCTGAATGTTATTTGGGTATTAACTTAGAACAGCCTTTGGTTCAACAGTACCTAAATGCTTTGTGAAACATGAACCGGCTTCTTTCTAGCCAAGTAATCTAAATATCTTAAGACACCTTTTAACCAATCAGTGCTGCTGGCACACACAGTTCTTGCCTCGTGAAGCAGAAGTCTACCAGTAACTGAATGAAACAGGATCCTACTAATAGGTAAGTGTTTGAAGGATGTTAGATGTTTACTGTTGGCTAGGAAACAGTAATGCAAGAAGGATGCTCAGGTTCCATAAAGTTTTGTGCCTTAAACTTTGCACTCATATTAGTGATTGTTGACAACCCCCTCTGTAGCCATTGTCGCTTACCTTGCTATCAAGGAAAGTTGGCCTTGTGGGATCATCAGAAAATGTAGCTCTATTACAAGACACATTACTGACCTTCTCTCATTACCCTTTGGTTTTCTTTTTTATACTGTAGACTAACATGATGTAGTCCAGCCACAGCAATGCAGTGGTCTGTCAATCTATACCTAACTGTGCCATGATTCAGAATAAAAATACAATGGAAACAGAGGCCCCCAGGTCAATAAAAGAAGTTTTAAAAGCCCATTTATTAATCGCACACTTACATGGCAATAGGCACAAGTTGATGTGGTAACAAGCAGGTCATCCTCATAGATGAAGGATCTGGCGTCTGGGGGTTACACAGCTTCTGGTTACCAGCATCTAGCTGCCGATGCTTCTGTGTGAGGCACGGCAGCAGCCTGACAGTGCCATGCTACTACATCTCCCTGCTGTTGCAATTGGTTCCTTGCACACAGCAGTGCCTGCGCTGACACTCACAGCCTTTGTGTCACCCTCCAGCCCACACCACCATCTGGAAACTTCATCTATGAGGATGACCTGCTTGTTACCACATCAACTTGTGCCTATTGCCATGTAAGTGTGCGATTAAAAAATGTGCTTTTAAAACTTATTTTATTGACTTTGCGCCCTCTGTTTCCATTGTATATTCGTTCCGGAGGATCCCCACACCTCTCATAGGAACTGCCGGTCGTCTCCCTTTCCTCCTTGGACACATGCGACAGAGCCTTGGCCATCATATCTGCAGGAACTTTCCTCCCTCCCCCTGCATTCAGTCTGGACGTATGCCAGCTCAGGCCTGTTGACATTAATGTTCATGTTTTTAATAATTAATTTTGAATGTTTCACTTTATGCACTTCTTAATTGTTTCTTGTTACCTTTTTATTCACTTATCATTATTTGTATGCACTAGTAAGCGCTGATCCACCGACTTTGGCCGGTGTTGTTTGTCTGTATTCAGAATAAAAAAACAGACCACCAAATCAGTTACTGGAGCAGACTGAATGTTCCTCTGTTATTATATTTACAAGCGCTCAATCTTGTGACCTGTTTGTTCTTGTGAATGGGGTCTTCGGAACCCAGAAAACATGTGGGAATTTTAAATGAACTTCAATAGCAACAAACATTTTCTGGACTGAAAAAATCTGGACATCTATGCTGCATGCATGTTCCAGGTCAGTGCCTGACTTGGCAGTAAAACTAGGGTGGGAATAATGGCTCCAGATCATGCACCTTTTTGCATGCACTATTGCAGGAGTCACAAGACCCATTTTTCATTTTCAATATATTTTTGTTAAAGTACTTCAAAATACAAGTTGTAAAATAAGGAATCGTGCATATAAGCAATGCACTAATAATTTCCAGGAATGTAGCCATCAATCTAGGGTGGCCTGTAGTTGTCCTGCAAGGATGCATCGCATACTAGCACATTATGTGTCACTTACCTGAAAACAAAGCCTTTCTTGTCTCTGCTGGAGGCCGAATCCATCTTCACCATCTTCCTTCCGTGGACTCCGGCTGTGTGACTGGCTGGAGCTGTGTGACGTCACTCCCGCACATGGGCATGAGAGCTGCCAGTCATGGCACAGGGCTCTGAAGAAACAGGCATGGGCGGCCGTTCCTTTAGAGTGCATACGTTATTGACATCATCGGCTCAGTATACAGTAAATATGTCCTAAATGGTGCAAGTTCAGGAGATATTTAGGGTACCTATAGGTAAGCCGTATTTACAGTCTTACCTATAGGTACAAACATTAGAGGGGAGTTTACTTACTTTTTAAATATATATTTGCTCTTTCATGTTTTTGCTATTTTATCTAGTGAATTGTACATTAGTCACAAGAGGAGGAGATCTGAGTGGATCAATGCAATAGCTCTATACCATCTTTAATAAATGTTTAGATAAACAGGTTGATTTACTAAGGAATCTGAGATTGCGCACACAAAGCTTTTCACACCATAATGTGGATTAGACTTGTGCACAGCGGAAAATTTTGTTTCATTTTCATTCGTAAAATACATAAATTTCATTCTGTTGTATTCGTTATGTTACGTTAATTCATTTTCGGATAATTATTTTTTTCTGTGGAGTATAGATATTTGTTATAACAAATCAATTTGTTTTATTGTTTATTTGTCTCATTTTTAGGTAAGTCATTATTTATGTATATATATATTTGTGATAATGAATCGTAATTCTGAAAGTTGTTTGTTTATTGAATCTATTAACACACAAACACAATGACAATGTCTCTTCTGCTGCTTCTCAAAACTCATCTCCTCTGCTTGGATGCAATACAACACCCTTCTTAGGAATGCACTTTGCCAGTGGTTGTGCTGTGTCACTGCTGCTGGTACCAGGAGGACAAGAAAAATGAAGAGATTTCCAGTCACAACTTATCAACCAGCCAGCGACCAATCGAATTGACCTGTCTAACAGTATGCCTTAAAAACAGGGGTTTAGTTGCACAGATTTGCAAATACTTGTGTAAGCTGCAGGCCCCGGTAAGGCGCCCTGTGATCTACAGTCCCTAACTCTACAATTTAAAGAGTCTCTACAATGAGAGCACATGCATTCTAATGGGATAGATGGAGGACAGGTGACTAGAGGGAGCCCACCCCTCCTTAAAGGCACAGGGTCACACTGAACACCCAGCACATCGCACAATGGCAGCAAAGTTGTCAGTGCGTTGCCTGGCTCAATATAAATAATGACAATACAAAAAGTGGTCACCACCTCCACCTATAACTGGTCTTAATGGTAAGGAGCACTGGAAGGGCGGACGCAGGTCAAGAAAAACAAAGAGATTTCCAGTCACAACTTACCGACCAGCCAGCGACCAACCGAATTGACCTGTCTAACAGTATGCGTTAAAAACAGGGGTTTAGTTGCACACATTTGCAAATACATGCATAAGCTGCAGGCCCCGGCAAAGCATCCTGTTATCTGCAGTCCCTAACTCTACAATTTAAAGAGTCTCCACAATGAGAGCACATGCATTCTAATGGGATAGATGGAGGAGGACAGGTGACTAGAGGGACCTTAAAGGCACAGGGTCACACTGAACATCCAGTACAAGTCAACCTGCTGTTTTTTTAGACCGTTACTGAATTAACAAATCATGCCAAATTAAATCATTATTTTCCTTATAATTTCTTTCGTATTAGTTGAAATTTGTTATTGTTTTCTTCCGAATCTGAACTGCATTTGAATGTCCAAAAGATGCAAAATTTATCTGAATTTCGATTTGTTACGAAACAAATTGCACATGTCTAATGCAGATATAAATGGACTGAGCATGTGCAGTTGAGTTGCATTTATATGCTTTAAAGCTAAATTGCAGTACCACAAACTGAAAATGCAATTTAATTCATTTTTATTATTCAAAGCAAACACCCATTCATCCGTATTAGTTTTAAAAAGTATTACTTAAAATAATTGCAATACCTGTAGGCAATTTATGGCACCACCAAAACCTGGCAAAAAAACTCCCATATAATTTGCATTCCCCACCCTGGCCAGTTGCTATAGCAGAGCAGACGTTGAGCATGCACCCCTAGTATCAAAGAAGCGTGCATTATCCCAAGTCAACAAGCTTTTTCATGCACAGTGCTCCCTCTTTCCACCGTGTAGCAACAGCGGCTGAGCTCAGTGATGCTACAACAGAGTTGTTGTGTTAAAAACGGCACAGTGTATTTTAACAAACTGGGGCCCCTTGGCTGTATAGACTTTTTTATGGAAAATATTAAATTATCCTTTAAATCAGTAGTAAAATCCCCAAAGGATGCTAAAAAAATGCCCCCCCTGTAGATTTATGTCATAATGTACTAGAATGCACCGCATACTAGTGCATTATGACAGGCTTACCTGCAGTCAGAGCCTTCCAGCGCTGCTTTGTTACAGGTCCCCTGGTGCTTCCATCTTCGCCCGGTCTTCCTCCTGGGCTTCATAAACTCAGCCACCTGAAGGACTGGGCCGTGGTGACTTCAGTCCCATGCACACCACAGTGGCACACGAAACGGGCCGTAAATGTGGTCTGAGCTGCACATGTACAAGCTCAGATCACATTACCGCTGATAGGAAAGGGGGAGATTTAGGACAGAAGAGACATCTAGGGTCTCTGTTGTTATATAAACCCTACCCGTCAGTGGATTTTTTAATTTTGACTTCACTTCCACTTTCAATGCATGAATTGGGTAAAGTTGTGTAAATCCTGAAAACATTGATAAATGGACCTCAATGAACGTGTTCTATAATAGACTAGGAAAAATCTCTGGAACCTATAGTCACTTTAAAATTAGGTTTTTGATAATGTAATGAATATCTGTTGGCTGGCCACATTATTATTATTCACTCTTACGTTGTCTGGTGCACCCTAAATTTAAATAATGCTTATTATCACCTTATTTCGGCTTGAATTGATAGATAGAATTATTATAAAAAATGTGTCCAATGCAAAAAAAAAAAAAATGATAATACGCCCATAATCGTCAGACAATAAAAAGAAAAAAAAAGAAAGCCTACAGCATTACATTTTGGACAAATGTCTGCATGATATAGACAATCCATCGGAAATGTCTAACTGGAGCAGTTGTTGGGGAAACGATGGGTTATTTTCTTTGGTGAATATAGCTTCTGTTACAAATCGGCATTAACACAGTATAAATCACAGGGAAGGAGACAGTCATTAAAGTGTATTAAACCTTAGAACATCCTGATTGCCAGCTCCAGCATATGGTATCTTCGCTGTGTTTAGTGAATCAGCACTTCTGTGATCAGCAGGAGTGACATGGAAATGCCATATTAGTTTCTTCCACTGGTTTTATACCCTCATTACCTCCAGGAATGTTGTATCTATATCTCCTCTGTATAATAAATCAGTTACAGCTTCTTACATTTTAACTGAAGCTTTTACTCTAAGCACAAAAGTAAAATGTGATAACACAATACAGAATGAGATAGCTCCGTGTAGACTCCAAATATAGTGAAGGATTTTTGATTTTATGCAACCTGTCAGGTTTTTGGAAGAAATGTATTTTGACATTTTAGGAAAATGACTGAATTACACAATATCTGTTAGCTATTTGACTGATGCATATGCAGAGTTGGAAAATTAGCTGTTGCACTACTGAGGATTGTGTGTGCACTTACTGCTCTGCTTACTGTTTGTTTGTTATTTAAGCCTAAAATGTGTTTTAGGGAACACATATTCTCAACTGTCTATCTACCTATCTACTTATCTTGGCACACTACATTCCTTATGTAGGATACAAACCAGGGCTTCAGTCATGTACCCCCTGCATCAGTTCTAACACCCCAAGCATACGCACACCCTTATAATAATTCCCTCTTCAGCCAACATGCCCACATGACTACCTCCTTTAAGTGAAACCCTCAATCCTTTATACCCCATCGGTCATATAAAACTCCCTCAATTCCTATGACTTGCAAGAGGCCTAGTTTCAAGCACAACTTCTGCTCCCATATACCTCTTCATAAGCCTTTTTCAACCAAGGTGCGCAGGCACCCTGGGGTGCCTTGAGGTTTCTTCAGGGGTGCCTTGGCAAAATGCCTAAAAGTTGCCCAAAAATGTTATACAAGGCAGAGGGGTGGATGAAGCCTGCCTTTTTGTTACACAAAGCCACAGGTTTTCACTGTGCACCATTACATTGCTAGACTCTTATCTCAACCCTACCATCTGTAGGGACCATCTGTATCTCTCATTTTAGTAAACTTGTACATGGAGGAGATGGAGATGAGAGCCTTGAACTCTTTTAGGGGAATAACACCAAGGTATTGGTTAATGTATGTTGATGATACATGGGTTAGATTAGAACATTAGAAATAGGTTTTTAGTTAAGTCAGTAGACTAATACACTAAGTTTACAAAGGAAGATGCACAAAATAACAAATTACCCTTTTTGGATTGTGTTTTACATGTGAAGGGGAGGGTGACTCATTTTAGTAAACCTGTACATGGAGGAGATGGAGATGAGAGCCTTGAACTCTTTTAGGGGAATAACACCAAGGTATTGGTTAATGTATGTTGATGATACATGGGTTAGATTAGAACATTAGAAATAGGTTTTTAGTGAACACGTAAAGTCAGTAGACTAATACACTAAGTTTACAAAGGAAGATGCACAAAATAACTAATTACCCTTTTTGGATTGTGTTTTACATGTCAAGGGGAGGGTGACTTGGACATTGAGTTATACAGGGAACCTACCCACTCAGACCAGCATCAGGCTTTTACTGGTACCTTTTAGGGCTCTGCAACATCAGGCTGAGATGGTACCATGATAGTAACAAAATATACAGAGTCTAAAAGACAAAGAACATACACATAGAACATGTACTTTGAAAGTTTATGGCTAGCCATACTAGGCTTTCATTAAAACATCTACAACAGGGGTGCCCAACCTTTTGAAGAGCGAGGGTCATTTAAGTGGCTTGGTAGTCGGTCACAGGCCACAAAGTGCGGAGGGGCGGATGACACTGATGCAGTCTACTCTATTCTATGGGCCCTCCGATCCACCCAAATGGAAGGGAACAGATCCCCTTCTGTTTTTTAGTGAAACGGATTGGAGGTAGACAGGTGAAAATGGACACAAGTTCGTTTACATCTGCCGCTCCATAGAGGTGAATGGAGGGTCCGTTTAGGTTGGACTGATCATGTAAAAGGGGAATAAGGCTGCCTAGTGCACCCATGGCTTTCCTGTGGGTTAGCTGCAGTTTTCTATAGACTTCTATTGTATCCTGCTGATGTGGTGCACTTTCTGAAAGTGCACCAAATCCACAGGTAATAACAGAAGTCTATGGCTCAGTGCAGGTAACCTACAGGTGCACTGCGCTGCAACTGCAAATCAGTTTGAAAGCAGCCCAGTAATCACTGCACAACAGATATGCCCATACCATATATACACTATCATTTTAGTAATAAACTTACCTTTAATAACAGTCCTCCATTCAGGTATCGCCACCTGTTGCTGTCCCAGGCAGAGTGCATTTGGTATTACTTCACCTCTGACAAGATCCGGGGCTATACAGGAAGCATCGGCTTATGCGGCTCTGCTCCACAGCTGCTTGTTTCCTCCACCATTCACAAAACTGATGCTCTGTGATGGAGGGTCGGAAACCTGCAACCTGGGCTTGCCAACCCACCATCCCAGAGCAGGAGGTCACTGGCCACATTAGCAACCCTGATCTACAAACTAAGCAAAACCAATAGACCATTGAACACCATTGAAAAAAAAGGGGAAGAAACTTTGTAAATGTAATACAGCATAGTGAGAAATGCAACAAACAAAACAACCTCTGTACAAACAAATAGCCCAACATAAAAGAGCAAGTTCTATAATTCAAAACTTTGCAGTCTTCCTAATCTTTAAAACCTATGCAGTAAAGTAGCCCCACTAAGTATTGCAGTTTTGTAAAATGTTCATTCATTGTATTGTCATACTTGTAGGCCATTTGGGCCCCCTTGCAAGCGTGACTGAAAAACTTCCAGTTGCCAATCCCCATCCTGCCTTGTTGCTAGGATGTAAAATCCATTGTGCGTTCACTCCCAGCATTGCAAGAGAGAAGACCAGTGCTATTTATTCCTGTAGTGCTGGGGACCAGGGCTGAAATTGGGGGGGGGGGGCATCTGCCATCCCGGAGACCAGTGCCGGAACTTGGGGTGTGTAAGAGTGGGCACCTGCGACGCATCTCCATGCGGGGTGACACTGATCTGCTCCTCTATGGCAGCCGGTATCTCTTCCTACCAGCTACTGTACCTACACAAGTTGTACGGCTGCACAGAGGCATTCTTGCCCATTTCTTCTCTTCTTTCTATCTTGGCCTTGGCGCTTGTCTTGGATCAAGCCGCCAGAGGAGTTGTGGTGAAGCCAGCAGTCTGCCTTCCGCCCTTCCTCCCTCGGGCTCCTGTCAGTGTCAGAGAAGCCGCACTTGCGGCTGGAGGTACACATCTCCTTGAGGGTCCTCTCAATGACAGCAAGAATTGCAGGATTACAATTTTTTTCGGTGAACATGCTTCATGAACAAGGCTGCCTGCTGCACACTCAGGAGGGGACACAGTGACCAGATCCCTTTTTTTTATTTACAAACTTTAATTGGTGTCACTGCACAGCAGCGCAGTGCAATGTGCTGCTGTACAATGACATGCAATGCCTTCCTGTGCCTTCCTTCCAGCAACATTATGGTCGCTTCTAAGTAAAATTTGTTATGTGCATTGTTATATATGTTTTTAAATTTTAACTGGATTGGTTTGTGAGCAGCCATGACTGTCTTTTTAAAAGAATAAGTAGGATCTTTCAAAGTATGTTACACGTTACACCCAACATTTGGGTGTAATGTGTAACATACTCCAGACCCCGGATCCCTCCCCTCCCTGTGACAGTGGATGGGGGATCTTCTCCCCTAACCTGCTGTCACATTTTGAAAATAGCATGGCTGTGCGTGGCTCAGCCCACACAGCCACATCATTCATTTACAGCGTTTTACGAAGTACTGTCTGCCATTGCAGCTGATGGCTTGTAGTTCTGAAAGAACTGCAAGGGCACTGATGAGAGTGCTCTCATAGTTCATTCACAAGCCCTGCAGCTTGTAAACAGTCAGTCCTGATCCACAGTGAGACATCAGAGGTCTGTTTGGACCTGTGAAATTTTACCACACCCCCCCCCCCCCCCCAACAGGACTCTTAGAAATTGTAAAAATAATATTGTAAAAAAATTGTAAATAATAATAATAAAAAAAAAAAACGATTGACACCGTCCACTGCCTTACTGAAACCACCCTCTTCGAGAAGAGGGAGTACCGAACTGAGTCTTTGCCCTGGTTGAAGTAATGTCTAAATGAATAAGTAGAATATGTGTAAATACAAACGGTATGTAAATACAAAATATATTCCAGTAGCGCAAACAAGAATGATAAGCTCACTCCCCAATCACAGTCACTGAAAACTTGATAAAATCCAGTATAAAATGTATAAAATAATAATATGTAGTCCCAACATGGATCAGTCCACCAAAGCAGCGTAGGAAAACATATGACAAATAACGATACTCCACATTGATGTATCCCTTGGGAAGTTCTAATGGTGCAGATATACAGGATCACCTTGACCACCACCACTGTGCTCTGAAGGGGGGAAGGTAATGCACACTCACCGACTTCACTGGCCCAGTGATTCTCACCACTGAGCAAACAAGCCAAAATACAGCCACATCCGCTTAGGACTCCAGAATAAGACCAATAAGACCAATGACAGGCTCAGCTACATCCACTTAGGATTCCGGGATAGGACCGGTAATAGGCTCAGTCAGGTGCAAGTGACATGTAAAGGAAGGAATAGAGCTCCACTAGTGTGATAACGTATAACACTCACTTTATTCCAAAAATCAAAATACATCACACTCACATTGCATCAGTTGGATAATCGCATGTTTGGAGGTGTATACCCATCGGGACCCGTATCCTGACTCCACGCCACGGATCGCGCCTTCCGGGTGCTCACACTCCTCGTACACTCGACTAGGTTACGCCGCCTGGCCACGCCCGACGCGTTTCGTACTTCCGACTTCCTCAATCCATTTTATACTGGATTTTATCAAGTTTTCAGTGATTGTGATTGGGGAGTGAGCTTATCATTCTTGTTTGCGCTACTGGAATATATTTTGTATTTACATATCGTTTGTATTTACACATATTCTACTTATTCATGCATTTTTATTAAGTAGCAGCATTTGTTATCACACCAGTTAGAGGTAGTTATCCTCACTAAGCGCTTGGTTGCTTGCCAATTAGTGAAGTGAAGTCTCACAGAGTTGTATCTATTAGCGGCCGCTCCCCCCGCCCCCCCGGCCAGTGTCAGGTCAGTTCTGATTCACACACAGTCCCGCTGACAGGGAAGGATCACATAGTTATATCTATTAGCGGCCGCTCGCCCCGCCCTCCTGCCTGGTATGTCCCTTCATTCATGCACAGATCGTAGTAGGGATGTCATTGAGAGGCGGGACTTTTAAAACCTGCCCTGCGCTGCGCCCTCCTCCTTTCTCATGGCGGCCATATTCATGTCGGCGATGTTAACCCATTATCGGCCGAAATGGGATAGGCTCATTTTCGGCCGATAATTTCGGTGGCCGAAATTTTGGTGCATCCCTTGTGGAAATCTGTGCTTTGGTCTGATGAGTCCAAATTTGAGATCTTTGGTTCCAACCACCGTGTCTTTGTGCGATGCAGAAAAGGTGAACGGATGGACTCTACATGCCTGGTTCCCACCGTGAAGCATGGGGGAGGTAAGATGGTGTGGGGGTGCTTTGCTGGTGACACTGTTGGGGATTTATTCAAAATTGAAGGCATACTGAACCAGCATGGCTACCACAGCATCTTGTAGCTGCATGCTATTCCATCCGGTTTGCGTTTAGTTGGACCATCATTTATTTTTCAACAGGACAATGACCCCAAACACACCTCCAGGCTGTGTAAGGGCTAATTGACCAAGAAGGAGAGTGATGGGGTGCTGCGCCAGATGACCTGGCCTCCACAGTCACCGGACCTGAACCCAATCGAGATGGTTTGGGGTGAGCTGGACCGCAGAGTGAAGGCAAAAGGGCCAACAAGTGCTAAGCATCTCTGGGAACTCCTTCAAGACTGTTGGAAAACCATTTCAGGTGACTACCTCTTGAAGTGTGACTCTACAATTTTCATAGTCATGAAAATAAAGAAAACTCTTTGAATGAGAAGGTGTATCTCCCAGAAGTGAATACACCCCTCACATTTTTGTAAATATTTTATTATATCTTTTCATGTGACAACACTGAAGAAATTAAACTTTGCTACAATGTAAAGAAGTGAGTGTATAGCTTGTATAACAGTGTAAATTTGCTGTCCCCTTAAAATTACTCAACACACAGCCATTAATGTCTAAACCGCTGGCAACAAAAGGGAGTACACCCCTAAGTGAAAATTTCCAAATTGGGCCCAATTAGTCATTTTCTCTCCCTGGTGTCATGTGGCTCATTATTGTTACAAGGTCTCAGGTGTGAATGGAGAGCAGGTGTGTTAAATTTGGTGTTATCGCTCTCACTTTCTCATACTGGTCACTGGAAGTTCAACATGGCACCTCATGGCAAAGATTTCTCTGAGAATCTGAAAAAAAAATTGTTGTCCTGCATAAAGATGGCCTAGGCTACAAGAAGATTGTCAAGACCCTGAAACTAAGCTGCAGCACAGTGGCAAATACCATACAGTAGTTTACCAGGACAGGTTCCACTCAGAACAGGCCTCGCCATGGTTGACCAAAGAAGTTGAGTGCACATGCTCAGCATCATACCCAAAGGTTATCTTTGGCAAATAGACGTATGAGTGCTGCCAGCATTGCTGCAGAGGTTGAAGGGGTGGGGAGTCAGTCTGTCAGTGCTCAAACCATATGCCGCACACTGAATCAAATTGGTCTGCATGGCTGTCGTCCCAGAAGGAAGCCTCTTCTAAAGATGATGCATAAGAAAGCTCACAAACAGTTTGCTGAGACAAGCAAACTAAGGACATGGATTACTGGAACCATGTCCTGTGGTCTGATGAGACCAAGATAAACTTATTTGGTTAAGATGGTGATAAGCGTGTGGCAGATAAAGGTGAGGAGTACAAAGACAAGTGTGTCTTGCCTACAGTCAAGCATGGTGGTGGGAGTGTCATGGTCTGGGGCTTCATGAGTGCTGCCGGCACTGGGGAGCTACAGTTAATTGACAGAACTATGAATGCCAACATGTACTGTGACATACTGAAGCAGAGCACGATTCCCTCCCTTCAGAGACTGGACCGCAGGGGAGTATTCTAACATGGTAACAACCACAAACACACCTCCAAGGCGACCTTTGTCTTGCTAAAGAAGCTAAGGGTAAAGGTGATGGGCTGGCCAAGGATGTATCCAGGCCTAAACCCTATTGAGCATTTGTGGGGCATTCTCAAACAGAAGGTGGAGGACTGCAAGGTCTCTAACATCCATCAGCTCCGTGATGTCATCATGGAGGAGTGGAAGAGGACTCCAGTGGCAACCTGTGAAGTTCTGGTGAACTCCATGCCCAAGAGGGTTAAGGCAGTGCTGGAAAATTATAGTGGCCACACAAAATATTGGCATTTTGGGCCCAATTTGGACATTTTCACCTAGGGGTGTACTCACTTTTGTTGCCTTCGGTTTAGACATTAATGGCTGTGTGTTGAGTTATTTTGAGGGACCGCAAATTTAAATTGTTATACAAGCTGTACACTCACTACCTTACATTGTAGCAAAGTGTAATTTCTTCAATGTTGTCACATGAAGAGATATTATAAAATATTTACAAAAATGTGAGGGGTGTACTTACTTTTGTGAGATGCTGAATATATATATCTATAGATATATATATATATACACACACACATATATATAGTAGTGTCATACTCAACATACCTCAGCATCCTTCATGCAGCATGAACATTTCTTAGGGAGTGAAATTTATTTTCAAAGATTGTAGATAATGCCACAGGGACCCTTTGTCATCGGGAAAGCATCACAGTTCAGTCACAGAATGAAGAACTAAGCTAACAGTGCTAAATCACATCGTACTGAGCATGATGCCATCTGGTCACGTTCTTTTGGTCTTTTGGCCTCCAGCTCCCAACTGTCTATTGCAAAATGAAAGCCAGATCTGGTATCACCTGTTGTAGAGAACTTTAGGCAGCAGAACAAGAGACACATGACTCTTTCATGTCTGTTTAGCTTGACTCAAGCTAGTTCTGTTCAAATCTGTTTTCAAGAGAGATCAAACAGTTACTCAGAACATAGGTCCCCAAACTTCTGAGATTAAAGATCTCCCGTGGCCCATGGATATATCCCTCATTTCAACCCTTCAAACTTCTTTCCATTGTAACACAGCTTGATATCCACCAGCTATGACATATTTGATAATATGATATTCTCCAATGTCTCAAAGACGTAAAGAAAGGGGACAAGGTTTTTAGAAGTACAGCCAGCCTACAAAGTTTACATTTTCTAATGGTGATTTGAGCCTTACTTACAAACCAGTATTGTACAGGAATGGCTTTTGCTTAAAATCTGATTCATGCAGTGGGACTAAAATATGTGAAAAGTGGACCAAAACATAGGCTATTGCCTGTGACAATCAGAGAGCTTTTCCTCAGATAAAGTCTGAGAATGAAAGATGAATTTAATTGGTCCTTTCCCAGTTCTCACCTGTAAGCAGGTGCAGTTGGCTGGCCTGCCCCTGGGTGGCTCTGTTCCAAAATAGTGGGTGGTTACAGAGAACAGTGTCATCAGGAGCTAGGACCCTTTTAGCTAGCGCCCCCTGTAGTGATGTAATGGGCATGTCAGTTACCCACTTATAAGCTAGGTTGGGAGGAGCCCTGCTGCAGTTGGGGCATGGAAGCCACCATTAGGTAGATGTAGCCAGCTAGTGCAGGCCTTGGACAGAGATTAAGGACAGGGAGAGGTAGAACTGTACCTAGACGAGTCGGCTGTAGACTATCAGACTCTTATGGTGGAGGAGGCTAGAGTGGGTTGTAAAAGACCTTTTAGGCCAGGCCAGGTGTTTCCTGGAGTGAGGATATCCCCCTAGAGGACCTGGGGGAGGTGTACAGAGGCTACATATAAGGAGCAATGAGTTAGATACAGACAGCCTAAGGTAAACCAGGACCATCTGAGTGAGTACTGACCCCGGGAGGAGAGGAACTGAGTAGGAAAGATAGCTTACTAAAATGTACTATGTGCTACTAATTTTACACGTGACTGCTGCTGCTCGTCCACTATATGTGATTGACAAAAAAACGTCATTGACCCCGGCTAATATGTTTATGTGATGTGACTGCACTGCCATCTTTAGGTATTATCAGTAAAGTACAGCAATCCTTGTGTGGACATTCCTTCCTTGGTATAAAAAGGTAAATGGCCGGAAATGTCGGGAGAAGGCCTCTGGCAAGAAGATAGGCACAAGATGGAGGAGAGTTAAAACCACAAGCAGGAGGGTTTTGGTTCTTATAGAAGAAGTGGGGCAGGGATTGTTGCTCTTGGTGCCATTAACAGACATTCTGAAGCCCCTTTACACATCTCCTTTTTATACATCAAGTATGTGCAAACACGAAATGTAAAAGTCATTTACAGTCTCATGTGTTACATGAATCCTGCCTATCATTGTTCCACTTTTGCGAATAAAATGTATGTCCAGACATATTAGTTTTTCTTTTTGAAAGAGTGGTGACCCCATCCATTTTTACCTGCTATTTTGGGGCTCTGTTAGAGAAATGTATTCTTACTTCCTGACAACATTTTACCAGACAGGAAGTGAGGGGAACTCTCCTTTTGCAGATTTTTCCTAATTTTCTGTCTGGTTAAACCACTGCAAGCAGCTGAGGAACTGAGGGTAAATTTAAACAACAAAGTCCCAGATAGGAGTAAAAAACTAACATGTGCATCAATTCTGAACCCTTTTTTGAAAGGATTTTTTAGAATGCCCAAGGAATTTAGTAAGAGTAGGGATGATTGAACGGTTCGAAATTCGGTTGGGTGTTCGAAATTCGGCCGAATTCCGAACTTTTTTCGGTAAAAGTTCGGAATTCGGTCACCAGAACCGCCCAATATGCAATGGGACAGGAACTGGGCTTTAAAAGCCCATTATTGGCCCAGAAACGTCAGTAAAAGCCAATGAGGGGGCAGGAGTCTGCTAGGAACGTGATTGGAGTGACTACGGGGTCCAGAGGCCAATCAGGAGTGAATACGCCCCCCAGTATATAACATAGCCCCGCCTAACCTCTAGCACTGTAATACAGAGGCTTTTGAAGAGAGTGGAAGCATTTGTGTTTCTCCTGCTGCTTGTAAAGCTCCAGTGTCATTTTGCAATTATCTTCTGCTGTATGGAGCTGTTCTTTTAGTGTGAGGAAAGGGATATGCAGTGTAGTTAGGGTACTATATACCACTATAGTTAGATTCAATAATCTCGTTTTTGTAGGGATACTTTTAAGTGTCAGGGTTCCGTCTAGTGAGCACGTTGCACTGCTGATATATCTACAGCAGGTATACGTGCTTGCTAGTCAGCTATTGTGCAAAATACCACACCCCCTTACAGGAAGCACATGGTGACCCCACTCTGCCATGTCAGGGTGACCGGAGTTTAGGGTGACCTGACTCTGCCATGCCAGGGTGACCCCACTCTGTCATGTCAGGGTGACCGGAGTTTAGGGTGACATGACTCTGCCATGCCAGGGTGACCCCACTCTTCCATGTCAGGGTGACCGTAGTTTAGGGTGACCTGACTCTGCCATGCCAGGGTGACCCCACTCTGTCATGTCAGGGTGACCGTAGTTTAGGGTAACCTGACTCTGATAAAGCCTTAGTGACAACTATACATAAATTAAAATTCATCACAAAAAAAACAGATTATCTTTCTTAGAATTTCAGTAGCGCAGGGATGGTGTTACCCTCCTTTCATAAAGTGCAAATAAATAAAGTGCATAAATTGCATAAATAATCCAAAACATCCAACTAAGCAAGAACAGAGTCCTTCAAAAGTTTTTGTTTATGTAGTGCATTTATTTGCACTTTATGAAAGGAGGGTAACACCATCCCTGCGCTACTACTGAAATTCTAAGAAAAATAATCAGTTTTTTTCTGGTTCTGGACATGCTACGGAGCTGAAACTTCACAGGTACACTTTTTAGACCCCCCCCCCCCCCCCCGTGACACTGAATCCAAATAAATCTCATTTTTTTTTCAATAATTTTTTCAATAAATGGCTCTCTATCAAAAATTACAATTTTTAAGAACTTTTTTTTTTCCCGATTCATAGTCCCTGGGGCATGACCCAGAACCCTAGGCACTTTTTAGGGGCATTTATTAGGTTTTAGGGCTTCAAAATTGTGTTTTTTGATTTCCGAAAGTTGATTTCAATGGGGTTCTGGAATCCGAACCGAACTTTGGGAAAATTCGGGTGTTCTGGTCGAACCGAACTTTTCAAAAGTTCGATCATCCCTAAGTAAAAGGCATGGTGAGTTTTCTGAAGTTGTAATTTTTTGAAAAATTATGAAAAAAACATACTATCTTCAGTGCAGTACAGCATTATCATATACATGGTGCGGCGGTGATTAGGGACACTGCCTGGTGACAGTAACACAGTGACCAGAGTAAGACAGTGTTACCCTACTAACACTGTACTACTATGGGGAAGTGATCAGGATTGTTTCATTTTTGAATATAATGATTGCTTATACCAGTGAAGTTTATTGGTACTGTATAAGCAACCATTTTTACTGAATAAAAACTTGTTCATTCAGTGTCTTTTGTTGTGATTCACTGTGATTGGCCAAAGCTTATCACAAAGTACAGCTGTGATTGGCCCTGTCTGTACCATGTGATCACTGTGACCCATCACAGCTAGCAACAAAATTATACACAATGGATTGCATGAAAGGAAGCCGACCATTGTTTAAAAATTTCATGTGATCTGCTGTGGTTGGTCATAGCGATCACATGGTACTGGCAGCAGGCCAGGACTGTAATCAGTCATTGGCTGTGTCCAGTGGCTCATATAACATTCTCATTGTTCTCGGTAGACATATGACGTCCTCCAAAAACAACAGTTCTCCTGCCTGGCTGTTAGCAAATTAATGGCTGGGCAGGAGCAATGATGTTCTGGGAAGCCCGCTGACAGCTGATGAGTCAACGGTTGTTAAGGATGCGACGGCCGGCTTTCCGGCCCACTCCTCAACAACCAGCTATTCTTCACACAGAATTTGAATCAGTCGATCATTTTTCAACCAATCCAAATTTAAATAATTCCGAAAATTTGGAATTCGTTAGAAAATTATTAAACGAAATTAAATTAAATTGAATTAAACTAAACTAATTGTGAAACGAACAACAAAACAAAGATAGTAACATAAGGAATCTATCTGTAACTAAACAAATTTTTCCGTTCTGCACATGTCTATTATGCTTTTCCCAAATATAATCTATCCTTCCTACAGGAATGCTCTAAGTGTGGTAACAGATTACCAGCTTGTCATTGTGTCAGGATGCAGTTATGACTGGTTCAGCAGTGAAAGGGTGCTTTAGCAGTTGTGAGATCGATTGCCAGGTGAGCGCTGACTCAGAGAAGGGACTCAGTGTATCTAGACAAGGCCCTCCTTCCCCCAGGAGAATCATGCACTGCTGGAAGCAGCAAACTTGTATGTGGACAGACATGCAGAAAGTGAGTATCCAGATTTGAGGGACATATGCTTTAACCAGACTAGTTGCCTGAAAAAAAAGGTGTGGATCACTGTGGTGCACATTGAGACAGTGTTAAAACAGACAGGGAGCTTGTATAGCCCAAGCTTGTCAATTCAAAAGGCAAGAGGCTGATTTGGGCCTAAAGGTGAGCAGACCAATATAGCCTGGAGGCTGAAAATCTTGTGTTGTATTCTATGTATTGGTGAGAACCCATGAGTGGGAAACCTACTGTACCAGAACTTTGCTTTTAATAAAAAAGACAAAAATGCCTTTGAAATGCAAGTTGCCAAGTGGAATGAGTCTTTGAAATGTCTACATTTAAAGCCCCTTGTTCTGGCAGGATACTTTTAATGGATACTTTAACTTTATTAACAAACTCACAAAATAAAAAGGAAATTCATGGAAGAAAAATGCATTCTTATGAAATGGATCTCATTATCAGTACTAACTGCTACAGATTATTTATTTCTTACATAATCTCATGGCCATAGACAAATTTGATATGGCCTATGCTAAACGGATGAGAACCTCCAAATTCCTTAAAAACGAACCCCTTTTCTGCTCCCTACCCTCCCACAAAGCTTAGAATTTGTACATCCTTTGACAATTTGTCCTAAGCTTTGAAACCGGGACACTTTGTGCCGTATCCTTACCTTTTCCTCCTTCTTGATAAGACACATGACACCTTTAGTCCATATGCCTATGCCATGCTATGCTAAAGCAGAAGTAAACCCATCAATTTGATAGTTTCAAAAAACAGTTAACATTCCCAGCATGCCGGAAATGCTATCTGTCACATTGGTTGTGCTCTCAACCAAGCTATCAAACCATCCAATGGCTGGTGTCATAACGGACCACATTTGCAGCATCATGGCAGTTGCAGATTAAACAGAGACCAAGATGGCAGCTTCTTTGGCTGAAAACGATATGATGGTTTACTTCCACTTTAAGTTTTTGTTCCACTATAGGATTTCATTTTCACTAAAGTTAAATGGAACTTAGTAATAATGAACTTATTTCTGTATTTATCACCTTAAACAGAAAATAAAGTTTTGGAGAATAATCTTTGGCTCATACCAGTAACATTAACCTAACCATTTTTTTCCTGAGGGAATACTATGTATGCTGTATTCATATGCATACTCATTTGTAACATAACATCCTTGCTTTTTTCTATGTTTTGGATTATAATATGTACAACTTTTAAATGTTACCGTTACATTCTCTAATAAAAAAATTACACTTACTGTAAAAAAGGATTGACTTTACATTTACAGTACTTTATATAACACGTTGAAAAAAAACAAAAAAACAGTCTTTTAACATAATACAGCTACAGTCAAGCTGGGAAGACCACATGGATGCGGAAAGAGGTGGCCACACTTGTAACTTTACTAACTTTACTAACTCCATGAACATTAATAATTCCACGTCAAATCTTTTCTGCACAACACAGCACAGAAGATGGGGATACTTCATACTGCTTGCGTCTCCCTTTTCTTGACCCTTTCCAATTCAACATCAAAATAGCCTGGACCTTTTTTTATGTCTGGAAGAGTGTTTTGTTATGGTTAATGAATTACTTTTCATATCCGCTAAGATAAATAGAATATAAGAGAGAAGCAGTGGCACGCGGGGGACCTTTGGCAGAGTTGCACAGCCTGCTGCCTCATTACAGAACTAGCAGTCTGCAGGAGGGCTGACATTAAAAGGTACATCACGTCCCCAGACGGCCTCCTCTAACCGAGATGATTGTAGCTTCCTAGGAAAAGTGATGGTTAGGGAGAGGAAAAAGCAAAACTGGATGTGGGTTGAATATTTCATGTAAATGCAAGCAGCCACTTACTGGTCGTTCCTGACTGATTGATGCTGGAGAGCTACTAACGTCTTGCCATTGAAGAGCTTTCTCGTCTCCCCTCTCCTCCTAGTTGATGATTGTATGAAGCACTGTGGCTATTAGAAGAATATAGCTGTGTTTAGCTGGAGAGCACTTGATTACCACTGATGTTAAACTAAACCATAAGAGCATTGGCACAAAGAGTGTGTGAGGAGACTGGAGACTGCGGGTTGAAATTTAAAGGTGTTAAGGATGATTGGTGTTTACTATATGCAGATGATGTCGACTCAGGCGTACTGTATAGTTGCTGCTTATGTTTTCTATTTACCAGGAAAAGTCTCCCTTGTGATCGTAAAAGCCATTTTAGCCTAGGCCTTTATTTTACTTACTTTCGTTATTTACATGTATTATTCCTACTCACATTTATTCATCCTTCGGGCTGATAGGTGTTATTAAAATGCAGCATAGTTTCTATTTCCAAACAATCTTACTAGATGCTCTAACTACAGGTACATGATATTCTGTCTGTGTGAACGGTAATGGTAAATAATGGGGGGAATCAGATATTTCTGGGATTCGTGGTGTCACAACTGTATCCTCTTCACCCCTGTAGTCTTGTCCTTGACTCGGTAATTTCTTCTTTATTGATTAGAAAGTTAATATAGTTAATTTGAAAGTTAATATACTAAAGATTAGATAATAGATAGTGGGCTTGGCTAGTGCAGATGGGTCAGGCTCAGTAGGCATCTTAATTATAACAATAATTATAATATCTGATACCTTTGCATGGTGACTGGTCATTAAATATTAGTTTTGCCAATAATTTTACCCAGCATTTTTGGGATTAGAAATTTTTGACACTATTCAAATTTAAAAACTGTGCACTTTTAAAAACTGGGTAATCACACAGTTTATTTAACAATTATTTACCAATTTACCAATATACACTTAAAGTCCTATTAACCTTTTAGTTTAAATAAGCTAAAAACTAATTGGAATGCGTCAAAACAAAATGTGTTGAAAGTCTTACAGTTTTCTTTAGAAAGTGCCCCCAGTCTGAGCAGAAAAGCCTTTCCCCTACCAGCATGCTGTGGAGAAAGACCCTTGTCTCTCTGTAAAGGTATGACATTTCCTTTGCTGTGTCCCCCCGCTGAGTAAGACTTGTAGCTCATGCTCCCTGCTGATTGGCAAGCTCCACTGACTCTGTAGGGGGCATGTTGGACCTCTGCTGAGAGACCACTTCTTCCACACAGAGAGCAGAAGTGTCCACTACAGAATGCTGGTAGTAGACAGTCTTTTCAACCTACCTTATACAATATGTAAATCCTAACAATAGACATCTCTGGCTTGCTCCCTTTCGGTCTGTTACCTATACAATTCAAAAATTTTTGTTTTATCTGTTAAAAAAGAACTAAAATTACTGGTAGAAATCCAGTGAGCCTATAACTTTCTGTAGAAGGCTGACAATGCTCCATTGAGACCTCAAACAATGTTTTTAGCCTTACAAAGTTCCCTTTGTGGTCCACAGAACATGTCCTCTTTACATTATCGAAATGATAATAATTAAATGATGACAACTGTATTCAAAAACAAGCTTTTTTGCAAGATTTGTACTTCAAAAGGTAATGTCAAGCTCAAATAAAAAGAGTTTTGACCTGAGTAAGATTTATCTCCTCTGAGGGCCTTACTTGCCCACCTACAAAAAAGTGCTTTTGGGATTAATCAGCTCAGGGAAGGTCAGTATGTTTTTAGATTCATCCACTGCTGTGGCCAACATTTACTTTTTTTTTGATCAGGTAGTGTATGGCAGCATAAAGTACAAGTAATACACAACACTTGCATTAGTACATTTGATAAAAAAAAAAAAAAAAGAAATGATAAGGTGATCACATGGGCATGTTCTATAAAACCTATTTCTAGCTAATTCAACAAAACACATTATATGGGCCCAACTTTACAACACCGTCTATAAACGTGTACCAAAAGTAGTTGACATGAGCAAGAGCTAGCTGAACTTTTTAATATAATAACAAAAACTTTTGTATATAAAAGGTTGCGATCTGAGGACCAGCTGTTTTGCAGTCAACAGAGTAAAACATATAACAAAGAAATCAGAGGGAAAATAATATAGGGGATGGGGAAATGACCAGGTGGAGAACAAAAAGAAAAGGGGAACTATGGGAAGGGGGGGAACCCGAGGAGAAACTACTGTCTAGATCCAAGAGGAGGGGTATATCAGGGGGATAGACCCCAAGGCAGGGAACCACTAGCAGTCTTTCACCAAAGGGAAATACACAAGCGTTTCAAGGTGGGGGGGGGGCAGATCTTCTGGGGACATTATAGTTTGAAAAAAGGGAGAGTCCAAAAATGAAGGCCAAGGGAGGCAGGTCTTTTTATACTTTATGCTGTAAAATCATCCAGCTTGCAGATTTCTGAGATTATGGAAAAACCACATGCGTTCATGGGAGGAGTCATTGATTTCCATAATCCCGAAGCACATGCTTGGGCTAAGTTAATTAATTGAGGTGTAAGTGATGTTTTTATATAGTGTCAGCTGAATATCATTAATGTGGAGAAGGTAGCTGATAGGGTTTAACCTTAAGTCCACTGAGGTAAACTGCTGGGTTAGATTCCAAATGTACTTCTTAGTACTGGTCACAGGCATCCACACTCCCTTTACTCTGTACTATTGTGGGCCTCTTCTCATCTTTCCTTGTCTCCCTTCATATTCTTCTAGGCGAGCACCTTCTTTATCAGAAGACCAATGCCACCCACCCATTCAATAAGCTAAGGGAGAATTCCCTTGCAAAGTACAAATTCTCTTGCAAGGTAAACAGGCTATTTCCATTTAGTAAATCAATCCCACGGTACTCCTCGGGCTCCACATATGCCTAAGTTGACCTCTAATCCAGAATGAAACCTATAGCCCATCACAAAAGTAGACTGCACAAAACCTCTCTTTAACGCTCCTTTGTATCTTCCATCCACTTTCTGATGTCTGTTTCTAGAAACATTTAAAATTAGGGTCCATTTACATTTGCTTCGACTTCAACACAAATTAAGCCACCTACCGCTTCAACATGCTTTTATGATGTGTTTTTGATGCTTCTGTGATGCTTTGATGGTGCATCTGTGATGCTTCAGTGATGCTTTTTTGAAGCTTTCATGAAACTTGGCAGATGCCCGTGTGTGTGTGTGTGTGTGTGTGTGTATCTCATACCTGCAATTTCTCCAAAGCTGAATTAAAGCCTCTCAAAAGCTTCAGGTGCTTCAAGCGAGCTTTGTCATAGACTTCTACAGAGGCTTTGAAGCACCACTAAAGCGATGTGGTGTATACTTTCTGAAGCGAAACAAAGCAAACACAAGGTATAAATGGGACTTTAAGCTAACCATTTTATTTAGTGACAGGAGCTTTGACTGGCTTTTAGAGAGCTTTAGAAAAGCGTGTCCGATGCTTAACACATTTGTAGTTGGATTGCTGTTGAGAATACACCTTAGCATCTGTTATGCACTTCTGCACATTCACAGTTTGTTTCCAAGCCCTTTGTCCATTGCTTATTTTCTTAGTATTGAGCATACTGAAATATATTATTTTTGGCACAGTCATGTGACAGTCTGACCATATACAGAATAAAATGACAATAATCAATACCTTCATGGAGGCAAAAAATAATTCTATCATATTAAAACATTTTGTCAGATTCTGTCTTGTTTCCAACTAGCACTGTACACATGATTCTATCGAAAGTTTGCCTAGGGTAAGCCATCCGGTGGACAAAAATATGTGACGAAAGCATTTTAAGAGGATCTAATAATGTCTATGGAAACATAAATATTCTTTTCACTATTTAATAGCTCAAGGTAAAAAGTACACAGCTATATTGTAATTATCTGCCTTCTTTTTATAGGATGACCGCTAATAAAATAAAAGTCTCGTTTCCCAGATTCATTGTGATTAACTGTTGCACTATTTTTTGTGTTTATTTGATCTGGTGATCGAGGAAGTGATTGATGTTACATAGATCACAGGCTGTCTCTCTCCAAGTTTATGAGCAAGGACATACAAGATACTCATGTATTAGACTTAACGTTTTCATGCTGCACCGAGAAAGATAGGAGGCATTCGCTGAGGTTTTTATCTTCACCATATAGATCAATTTTCAAATACTATATTCACTGACTGAGTACAAAACCAATTTTATCTGCTGCACTGATGTGTGAACTTTATCAAAGGGAGAACATTTCGTCTCTCGGGCGCCTGGTCTTCTGCGCTGATCATTTAGGCGTGATCCTGTAAATATACATATTTAGAGCTCTTTAAACCATGCTTTTCAGGCGACCTTGAAGTGGCAGCAGTTGATTCTTCCAGGATATTTAACAGCAAAGTGTGCCTTGGTAATGATTGGTGGGTGGGAGATGCCAATCACAGAAAAAGAAATGATCGGCCTGATGCGCCATTTAATAGCACAGATCATTAATGGTGCGGCACCTAACTTTCCATCCCGTGTCTGCAACACAAAGGCGTTAACCCTTCAGTTGGATACGGACTCAAACATCTCTGAATATCAGAATGCTGAACTCCTTTGAAGCCTTTAAGAAGTGAAATATAAAAATAAAAGAACAGCCACAATCTAATGCACATATTATTTGACAATGTGTAAGAGTTTGCATGAGAAGCTGTTCTGTGACTCCTTTTCTATGCATTTTCTCATCACTTTCTATGCAAGGGTGATGATTACAGTTAGTGTCAAGATTAAATGCATACACTCATATAGGTATCAGTACAGTTTTCTAAAGCACATCACACAGCCTTTTAGGGCTCAAAGCTTATAAAATTTAATTTTTGGTGTCTGGCCATTATCCATTTAGTAAGGGTTAAATACTTATTTGGTCTAGGGAAATGTAATATTCCCTACTCCTCGCTCAATGGGCAGCTGGTGCATTTCTCTGACCTCTTTCTAGAGGAACTTTGATGTCTTCAAGAACAATATAGTACCACTTGTCCTGTTTTGTACATGATGATGTCATCATGGGGTGGCTACACTACTGTAGAAGAGGAGTGGCTTTGAGGGACTAGCCATCCATCTCAGAAACAGATGGGAGAAAGCCTGTGGGACCAAAGACTGAGTAAAACTCTCTTTTACATGTTTCCCAAAGTAAACCACCATTAGACTCTTACTATACCAATGAAAGGGGTATTTTTATTGTTATATTTTATCTTCACACAAAACATTGTTTTAAGTTTTGAATAGAGTGGGGAAGAGATAAAGCTTCTGTCAGGTTTATAATTCCGTCTAAGACCCCATAGGGGAAAGTTTCTCTCAGTTCCTGTCCCTTTGACGCCCATAGTAGAAATGGATGGGAGAATCACCACTGGGAGAAGGATCATTAAAAATAAATACCCTACTGAAAATGTGTTTTGGTATGTTTTCCTGTTGGAGACATTCCCATTGCTTATATTGACAGAACATGAAGGCAAATTTGTTCAATAATAAAGACCCACTCGTGAAAAAAAAAAGCATTCTCTGGTATATCCATAACAAAAAAAGTGGGAGTTTTCATCTTATGTACAAGAATTTAACTGTGGTGAGGTAAAGCCCCCTTTTCAACATTAGAGGGAGGTGCCTTATATTGTCTGGTGCTGTTTTAAGTGTAAGATGATCATATACACAAAAGGTTACAACCCTACAAACTGTCTTCAGAAGTACTTATATCTATTACAAATTGGGGTAAACCACTGCGTCTTTTCATTCTAACTTAAAACATGTTGTTGTTGTTGATGTCCATAGGTAGAAATGTGCTGACATGCATGCTAAGCTGTTATCTCTGATATTTTCAAGCTTACTTGTTTGAAAAGGTCTAAAAATGTAATGAAGGCTTCCTTTCAGCCTTAAGTTGTTTCACTCTTGGTCATACTGAATTTAAGAACCGTGTTTCCTCTGCAGAAAATTTGAGGATTAGTACAGTTGTTTAAATTAGGATTTTAAATACCCCTCCAATAAGCACACATTACATAACTCATTGAAAAAATATACACATCTTTATTTTCTCAAGTAAAAACATCTTCAATAAAAGCATACGTTTGCCATGTGCATTTGCACATTGGGGCTCTCAATTATCATCTACCAAATGGATAGGACCATTGTGGTTTAGTCAAGACAGGAAAGAATGTTGATGCATTTTGCTGGATTACCACTTTCTCAGGACCTCCTGTCTTTTACATAGATATGAAATGTTCGATAAACTCTGAAAGCAAAAATATATGCTTAGTTCACAGTACATACAAAGTAAATTTAAGTATACAAACAGCAAAATGCATACCCCAAGATTGGAAGAGAGGAAGGAGAAAAAAAAAGGGGGGGGGGAGAGAAAGGGAATAAAAGAAATGGATAAAAGAGAAGAGTGGGGAAAGAAAAAAGGAAATAGAAGAGTCTCATACAGTAAATATACCTTTCTTATGAGGTGTAAATCAGCACCCTCTGTTATCCATCTTTTCCAATTGTCAGAAATAATATGATATTGTAGTAAGAAGAGCTCATGTGAATCTGGTCTCGCCGGTCGTGGGAGAGTGACAAACCCCAAGGCAGGTTCTACAGGGAGTATGAAAAGGGACGTAAACATAATTCTAGGCCCAAGGAATTAATCGCTATGAGAAGAAAGTGGCTGATATGCTATAGAAGAAGAATGAGTCATGCCCCAATCAGCAAATGTATTGCTTATTTATTATGAGCTGATTGCTGATTGGGGCATGACTTTATTTTGAGCTGTACATCCCCTCTGTGCCACAGTATACATAAGGCTACATTACTTATTGCTCATGGGGACCCAAAAACAATCAGAACACAGTTAGATCTGAACAGAACCTTGCAGACCCCTGCTACGGGTGGAGCATTCCTGTGTCTACAAGCCAGCAGCCATTTAGTGAATCTTTGCACTGTTCAAGATTGGACTTCCATCTGCAACTGAGTTCCAAAACAGCCTCTTGGTGCCACAACATATGTCCATGGCCATCTGAGGACAGAAATAGCCTATACAAATAAAGGTCTACAGGTAATAAGTAGTGTTGAGCGAACACGGACTGTATTATTCGTGTTCGTACCGAATAATTGGATTTTTTTTACCCGAACACGGACACGGACACTTTACTGTATGTTCGGGTAAAAATCCGTGTTCGGTCGTTTTATTTCCGGGTTTTGCATGCTTTGGCGCTCTTTTCATGGCGGGCTTTCAACAGCCAATCAACAATCGTTTAACTGGTGTGCCTTAAGCCATCCCAGCCATGCCTGCAAATGTCTTAGTAGCTGTGATTGGCCGTCTGAAGCATGTGACCAAGTCTTTATAAGTTCGAGGCAGCCGCCGCAGCAGCGTCATTCTGCTGCTTAGCTAAGGGACAGAGCACACATCAATGTGCTGGCTGCTGATTAGGGAAAGATAGGCAGGAAAAAACCATTTGTGTCCGGATAGAATTGAGGGACAGGTCGGAGTGTTTAGGCAGGGCGAGTTGTAGGCATTTTAGGGATAGAGTCTGCTGAATTATAGGGTCAGTGTCTTCTACAAACTACAATCGATATTGCTGTGTGGGGGGTGGGGTGAATCTGCACTCAATCCTGATCTACGATCTCTTCTCAATCCTGTTAGGGACAGAGTCTGCTGAATTTTAGGGAAACTGTGTTCTACAAACTACAATCGATATTGCTGTGTGGTGTGGGATTGGAGATAGGCAGGTGTCAGTGATCCACATCCATTTTTCTGTGTGTGAGCTGCAGTGAACACAATCTTTTTGGGCTGCAGTGAACACAATCTTTTTGGGCTGCAGTGAACACAATCTTTTTGGGCTGCAGTGAACACAATCTTTTTGGGGTGCAGTGAACAAAATCTTTTTGGGGTGCAGTGAACACAATCCTTTTTGGTGTGCAGTGAACACAATCTTTGTGGGGTGCAGTGAACAAAATCCTTTGTGGGGTGCAGTGAACACAATCTTTTTGGGGTGCAGTGAACAAAATCCTTTTTGGGGTGCAGTGAACAACATCCTTTTTGGGGTGCAGTGAACACAATCTTTTTGGGGTGCAGTGAACAAAATCCTTTGTGGGGTGCAGTGAACACAATCTTTTTGGGGTGCAGTGAACACAATCTTTTTGGGGTGGAGTGAACAACATCCTTTTTGGGGTGCAGTGAACAAAATCCTTTTTGGGGTGCAGTGAACAAAATCATTTTTGGGGTGCAGTGAACACAATCTTTTTGGGGTGCAGTGAACACAATCTTTGTGGGGTGCAGTGAACACAATCTTTTTGGGGTGGAGTGAACAACATCCTTTTTGGGGTGCAGTGAACAACATCCTTTTTGGGGTGCAGTGAACACAATCTTTTTGGGGTGCAGTGAACACAATCTTTGTGGGGTACAGTGAACAGAATCTTTGTGGGGTGCAGTGAACACAATCTTTGGGGGGTACAGTGAACACAATCTTTTTGGGGTGCAGTGAACACAATCTTTGTGGGGTGCAGTGAACACAATCTTTTTGGGGTGGAGTGAACAAAATCATTTTTGGGGTGCAGTGAACAACATCCTTTTTGGGGTGCAGTGATCAAAATCCTTTTTGGGGTGCAGTGAACACAATCATTTTGGGGTGCAGTGAACAAAATCCTTTGTGGGGTGCAGTGAACAGAATCTTTGTGGGGTGCAGTGAACACAATCTTTGGGGGGGTACAGTGAACACAATCTTTTTGGGGTGCAGTGAACACAATCTTTGTGGGGTACAGTGAACAGAATCTTTGTGGGGTGCAGTGAACACAATCTTTGGGGGGTACAGTGAACACAATCTTTTTGGGGTGCAGTGAACACAATCTTTGGGGGGTACAGTGAACACAATCTTTTTGGGGTGCAGTGAACACAATCTTTGTGGGGTGCAGTGAACACAATCTTTGGGGGGGTACAGTGAACACAATCTTTTTGGGGTGCAGTGAACAACATCCTTTTAGGGTGCAGTGAACACAATCTTTGTGGGGTGCAGTGAACAACATCCTTTTAGGGTGCAGTGAACACAATCTTTGTGGGGTACAGTGAACAGAATCTTTGTGGGGTGCAGTGAACACAATCTTTGGGGGGTACAGTGAACACAATCTTTGTGAGGTGCAGTGAACACAATCTTTGTGGGGTGCAGTGAACACAATCATTGTGGGGTGCAGTGAACTCAATCTTTGTGGGGTACAGTGAACACAATCTCATACTTCTGAAGATTTGAGGGTGCTGCCTGTTCCATACTCCCCCTACTCCTCATCTAGCCTTTTAGGGGTACAAACAATAGTAATTGGGGCCTAGTGTGGTTGTGTACGTGTGATATACATACACTTTTTTTGGATCATATTTTCTATTCCGCTATTTAATCAAAAACCTTTGGGGATCAGTTAAATTGGGGGATAGTCTGTGTTGGTACGTGTGAGAGAGATCCACCTTTCCAAGTTGTTGGGGTTCATCTCATACTTCTGAAGGTTTGAGGGTGCTGCCTGTTCCATACTCCCCCTACTCCTAGCCTTTTAGGGGTACAAACAATAGTAATTGGGGCCTAGTGTGGTTGTGTACGTGTGATATACATACACTTTTTTTGGATCATATTTTCTATTCCGCTATTTAATCAAAAACCTTTGGGGATCAGTTAAATTGGGGGATAGTCTGTGTTGGTACGTGTGAGAGAGATCCACCTTTCCAAGTTGTTGGGGTTCATCTCATACTTCTGAAGGTTTGAGGGTGCTGCCTGTTCCATACCCCCCCTACTCCTCATCTAGCCTTTTAGGGGTACAAACAATAGTAATTGGGGCCTAGTGTGGTTGTGTACGTGTGATATACATACACTTTTTTTGGATCATATTTTCTATTCCGCTATTTAATCAAAAACCTTTGGGGATCAGTTAAATTGGGGGATAGTCTGTGTTGGTACGTGTGAGAGAGATCCACCTTTCCAAGTTGTTGGGGTTCATCTCATACTTCTGAAGGTTTGAGGGTGCTGCCTGTTCCATACTCCCCCTACTCCTCATCTAGCCTTTTAGGGGTACAAACAATAGTAATTGGGGCCCAGTGTGGTTGTGTACGTGTGATATACATACACTTTTTTTGGATCATATTTTCTATTCCGCTATTTAATCAAAAACCTTTGGGGATCAGTTAAATTGGGGGATAGTCTGTGTTGGTACGTGTGAGAGAGATCCACCTTTCCAAGTTGTTGGGGTTCATCTCATACTTCTGAAGGTTTGAGGGTGCTGCCTGTTCCATACTCCCCCTACTCCTAGCCTTTTAGGGGTACAAACAATAGTAATTGGGGCCTAGTGTGGTTGTGTACGTGTGATATACATACACTTTTTTTGGATCATATTTTCTATTCCGCTATTTAATCAAAAACCTTTGGGGATCAGTTAAATTGGGGGATAGTCTGTGTTGGTACGTGTGAGAGAGATCCACCTTTCCAAGTTGTTGGGGTTCATCTCATACTTCTGAAGGTTTGAGGGTGCTGCCTGTTCCATACCCCCCCTACTCCTCATCTAGCCTTTTAGGGGTACAAACAATAGTAATTGGGGCCTAGTGTGGTTGTGTACGTGTGATATACATACACTTTTTTTGGATCATATTTTCTATTCCGCTATTTAATCAAAAACCTTTGGGGATCAGTTAAATTGGGGGATAGTCTGTGTTGGTACGTGTGAGAGAGATCCACCTTTCCAAGTTGTTGGGGTTCATCTCATACTTCTGAAGGTTTGAGGGTGCTGCCTGTTCCATACCCCCCCTACTCCTCATCTAGCCTTTTAGGGGTACAAACAATAGTAATTGGGGCCTAGTGTGGTTGTGTACGTGTGATATACATACACTTTTTTTGGATCATATTTTCTATTCCGCTATTTAATCAAAAACCTTTGGGGATCAGTTAAATTGGGGGATAGTCTGTGTTGGTACGTGTGAGAGAGATCCACCTTTCCAAGTTGTTGGGGTTCATCTCATACTTCTGAAGGTTTGAGGGTGCTGCCTGTTCCATACCCCCCCTACTCCTCATCTAGCCTTTTAGGGGTACAAACAATAGTAATTGGGGCCTAGTGTGGTTGTGTACGTGTGATATACATACACTTTTTTTGGATCATATTTTCTATTCCGCTATTTAATCAAAAACCTTTGGGGATCAGTTAAATTGGGGGATAGTCTGTGTTGGTACGTGTGAGAGAGATCCACCTTTCCAAGTTGTTGGGGTTCATCTCATACTTCTGAAGGTTTGAGGGTGCTGCCTGTTCCATACCCCCCCTACTCCTCATCTAGCCTTTTAGGGGTACAAACAATAGTAATTGGGGCCTAGTGTGGTTGTGTACGTGTGATATACATACACTTTTTTTGGATCATATTTTCTATTCCGCTATTTAATCAAAAACCTTTGGGGATCAGTTAAATTGGGGGATAGTCTGTGTTGGTACGTGTGAGAGAGATCCACCTTTCCAAGTTTTTGGGGTTCATCTCATACTTCTGAAGATTTGAGGGTGCTGCCTGTTCCATACCCCCCCTACTCCTCATCTAGCCTTTTAGGGGTACAAACAATAGTAATTGGGGCCTAGTGTGGTTGTGTACGTGTGATATACATACACTTTTTTTGGATCATATTTTCTATTCCGCTATTTAATCAAAAACCTTTGGGGATCAGTTAAATTGGGGGATAGTCTGTGTTGGTACGTGTGAGAGAGATCCACCTTTCCAAGTTGTTGGGGTTCATCTCATACTTCTGAAGGTTTGAGGGTGCTGCCTGTTCCATACTCCCCCTACTCCTAGCCTTTTAGGGGTACAAACAATAGTAATTGGGGCCTAGTGTGGTTGTGTACGTGTGATATACATACACTTTTTTTGGATCATATTTTCTATTCCGCTATTTAATCAAAAACCTTTGGGGATCAGTTAAATTGGGGGATAGTCTGTGTTGGTACGTGTGAGAGAGATCCACCTTTCCAAGTTGTTGGGGTTCATCTCATACTTCTGAAGGTTTGAGGGTGCTGCCTGTTCCATACCCCCCCTACTCCTCATCTAGCCTTTTAGGGGTACAAACAATAGTAATTGGGGCCTAGTGTGGTTGTGTACGTGTGATATACATACACTTTTTTTGGATCATATTTTCTATTCCGCTATTTAATCAAAAACCTTTGGGGATCAGTTAAATTGGGGGATAGTCTGTGTTGGTACGTGTGAGAGAGATCCACCTTTCCAAGTTGTTGGGGTTCATCTCATACTTCTGAAGGTTTGAGGGTGCTGCCTGTTCCATACTCCCCCTACTCCTCATCTAGCCTTTTAGGGGTACAAACAATAGTAATTGGGGCCCAGTGTGGTTGTGTACGTGTGATATACATACACTTTTTTTGGATCATATTTTCTATTCCGCTATTTAATTTAACTGGGCCTCCATGCGAGACCTGTGTGCCTTGTTGCGCTGTTTTGAGTACTCCACCAACATGGCCAGTGGCAATGACGCCGTTCTCAGCTTAACTATCCCACTTCTATGCCTCCTTGAAAAAACAATTCGGGCGATGATGGAAGAGGATGTGGCACAGGATGAGGAGGAGGAGGAGGATGAAGAGGTAACATTTCCAAGGCTTTCAGGGCAGTCATTCGCAAGGGGCTCCGAGGGTGGGTTCCTGCACACGCAAACGCCAGGGACGCAATTGTCCAGCAGGGGCACAGTTCTGGAGGATGAGGAGGATGAGGAGGAGGAGGAGCTGGAGGAGGAGATGGAACCATGTTCACAGCAGGGTGGCACCCAGGCCAGCTCATGGCCATCACTGGTGCGTGGCTGGGGGGATACAGAGGACACGGATGATACACCTCCCACAGAGGACAGCCTTTCGTTGCCTCTGGGCAGCCTGGCACACATGAGCGATTACATGCTGCAGTGTCTCCACAACGACCGCCGAGTTGCCCACATTCTAACTTGTGCTGATTACTGGGTGGCCACGCTGCTGGATCCCCGTTACAAGGACAACGTACCGTCCTTAATTCACTCACTGGAGCGCGATCGCAAGATGCGCGAGTACAAGCGCACGCTGGTAGACGCCATGCTGCTGGCATTCCCATCTGACAGCGGGGCCACAGTGGAAGCACAAGGCAGAGGAGGAGGAGGAGGAGGTCGCCAACGCAACCAGGGCACCGCCAGCACCTCAGAAGGCAGGGTTAGCATGGCCGAAATGTGGAAAAGCTTTGTCAGCACGCCACAACAAACAGCAGCACCAGCAGCTCAGATGGAACGTCTTAGCAGGAGGCAGCATTTTACCAACATGGTGGAGCAGTATGTGTGCACACGCCTACATGTAGTGAATGACGGGTCTGCCCCCTTCAACTTCTGGGTCTCCAAATTGGGCACATGGCCTGAGCTTGCCCTTTACGCCTTGGAGGTGCTGGCGTGCCCTGCAGCCAGTGTATTATCTGAACGGGTATTTAGCACGGCTGGGGGCGTTATAACAGACAAGCGCAGCCGCCTGTCCAGAGACAATGTGGACAAGCTCACGTTCATTAAAATGAACCAGGCATGGATCCCACGGGACTTTTCCGTACCTTATGCAGAATAGCAATGGATACCGACCTTACCCACCCATTGTTCCATTTTTGCTCTTTCTCACTCTTTTGGGGTGTACCCTCATTTAAAATTTTTGAAAAGAAGCAGTGTTGGCTACCTCGTCCTCCTCCTCAGGGCCAGATTAATGTAGGGGCTATTGGAGCTGCAGCTCCAGGCCCCTACCTTTTATATAGGCCCCGGGTTGGCCATATTCACTGTTACCGCTCTTCTGTCACTTGTAAACACAGAAGTCTGGCTTCTATGCTCGCTTCCCCAGGCAGCACCCTCAGAACCTCCCCACACAGCGTGAAGGCCGGACAAGGAGGGACAGTTGGCGATGCATGGATGTGTTTATGGGCTTCAGAGACAGCATCCCATGTTGAATTAGGCATGCATGGCTGCACCCTTCCTCCTCTGGGTGCATGGCAAGGCACGGCCCTTAAGGCCCTTCAAAATCCTCAGCACCAAGCCCATGATGCTGTTAATCCGGCCCTGGTCCTCCTCCACCGCCGCTTCCACCTACACCGCCCATAGGTGTGCGCAGCCTATTGCATTAAGGTGTGCACCCCAAAGTTGAAATACACATGCATGTGTTTGCCAGCAGGGAGAGTAATGTATCGGGGCCATGTACCTGTAGGCAAGGAGAAATAGAGCAGAGCAGGTCCCAGGGAGATCTTTCCCATCTCCTCACTGGCAATGCTATGTGCCCTAGGTGATTAGGGTGTGCCCAGGCACACCCAGCACACCCTGTGCGCACGCCTATGTCACCGCCACATCCACCACCACCTCAACCTCCCTCCTACTCCATATGGGCCTCATCCTTCAGAGATGAAGAAGAACATTGTTTTATTTTTCTGTTTTTTTTTGTTGTTTTAAGTTATTTCCCTATCCACATTTGTTTGCAGAGCACTTGCCATGCTCTTAATTACGTTTTGCTGCCATTTGCAGCACTCTAGCCCTTTCCTTTGGTGTTTTAGAGCCATTTTAGTGCCTTAAAGTTCGGGTCCCCATTGACTTCAATGGGGTTCGGTGTCCGGGAAAAGTTCGGTAAAAGTCCGGGACACGGACCCGGACTTTTTTTTAAAGTTCGGCCGAACCCGTCGAACACGGACATCTAGGTGTCCGCTCAACCCTAGTAATAAGCAATAACACAGATTTACAATGTCAGTAATTATTCAATGAAAAAAATAAATAAATAAAGTATATAAAGTATATAGAAGTATATTAAAGTATATAGTTATAACACTGTATATTAGATATAAGATTTTACATAAGCATAAAGTCACATGGGATCACCATTCCTGTCTTGGACTTATAAAGTATAATAGCCACACAAAAAATATAATGATCCAGATCCACTGAAGTTATTGTACAGTATGTACAGACATACATTTTTCTATTTACATGGATATTTGTCAATTTAAAGAGAATCACAATTAACCTCCCTGGCGGTATGATTCTTTCCGATTTGAGGTGCTGAAAGCAGTACCATTATTTTGCATGTAATTCTTAAGAATGAGCAGCCCAAACCAACTATTTACATATGATTTTTTTTTTACCATGCGTATATATATATATATATATATATATATATATATATACATAAAAAGTACAGTAAAACTGCAGGAAAGAGCACTGGGGGGCAAACTAATGTGAATTTATTTTATTTTGCAATGTATCAGTGTGTTTTACTATTTGAAGTTGCCGCCGGTTCCACCCCCTGCGAGCATCACGTCGCAGGAGACGGAAGCCAGGGCACAGAGCATCGGGAGGAAGATCCGGCCACCGCACACCGCGGGGATACATCGCTGGATCCCGGGGACAAGGTGAGTACCCTCTCTTCCAGGATCCAGCAGTCTTCCTAGCGGTACCCCGAGTGTGGCTCGGGGGTTACCGCTTTTGGCACTGAAATTTACCCCCGAGCCACAATCGGGAATACCGCTAGGAAGGTTAAGCTTCTAAAAGAATAATATTTTTAAATGTATGTTATTTTAATTTTACACGTTTACCTTTAAAAAGGTAAACCTTCCACACTCTTTTAGCTCCAAATGGGCTTGCTGGACACACTTCAAAACGACATCCGAATATCTGTGACTTACTACCTGATATATTTTATTTTTACTCCATACTCGTACAGTTATAAGATAACTCCTTTGATCCTTGTCATGTGGCTTACGTGGCATACATTCCACCGGAACGGGGGGCAAGAGACGATGGGAACGCTGTGGCCCCACCTCTCATTTGCCCTCCCCCTCAATATCCTTACTCCCCCCTCCTTTCTTTTTTTTTCCCTTTCTCTCCTCCACTCTCCCCCCCTCTACTGCCCCATATCTACCCTTCATCCCCCCTCTTACTGTTTTCACCCTACACTATATGTAGCGCTATAACCAGGATAACTATCGTGCCCTACAGAGTAAAATGGGGACACTCAACCACACTCACACTTGCCTATATGTTTTATTCCTCGTGTACGCTGGATCCGTCAAGATAACACCAACTAATCAAGTTCTCACCAATACTTACACCGCTCACAAATAGGGTCCCACACATGAGGTCTTGTCATCTTTTGTTAGAATTATATTTGTTGGATGGTACTTGGTTTTATTCTTCTATTTTTTGTGAGATTTTTTACTGATTGCAGCAATGACCACGGGTCAGTAGACTTCTGGTGGACTGACCCGTTAGACCCCTCTGTTTCTTGCTTCCGATAGTTCACTTGTGTTTCACATGTTTATTCCAATGCCTAGTGTAATACATCAGTTGTAATGCTATACTTCTGTACTCTGTACTAAGATGTGTATTGCTACATGTTTAAAAAAGTTTGACTATAAAAAAGAAAGGTAAACCTTTAGAAAGCACATCAAAAGGCCAAATCTTTTTGTTTTGGATACAGTAGGAAATGGTTAAAAGCCCTATCAGGTGTTTTACTATTTGTGCCCCATTAGGGACAATTACCTTTACTTCCTTTCACTTGGTCACAACAGGGAATGAGAAAAAAAAACTCTCCAAAGTAAGGGAAATCCCCCTTAGACATTTGTCACCACAAATGTCCACATTGGTAGATCTATCTTCTTATTCTTGTTCTCATGACAACTCAGGATTTTAGAGATTCCCTCACTTAGAGGGGGATTTATTAAGACTGGAGCACTCAGAATCTGGTGCAGCTGTGCATGGTAGCCAATCAGCTTCTAATTTCAGCTTGTTCATTTAAGTGTTGACAATAAAACCTGGACGCTGATTGGTTTCTATGCAAAACTGCACCAGATTTTGCGTTCTCTTGTTTTAGTAAATCTCCCCCTTAGAGTTCTGGTGACTAAGGTCATTTGGACAAAAAAGAGGGTGAATTTGCCCAGTGGAGACTAAAGCTCGGTTCACATTGGGAATGCAGGAAACCCTGCGAATCCACTGTTGGCTCCGGCATTGCACCCGACTCACAGGCAGTTCACACTGCCATATGCAAACGGCTGGGAGTGTCAATACACAGTTAATGACACTCCCAGATTGGTTTGCATATCGCAGTGCGAACTGTCAATTTTGACAGGAATCACCCATGTGCGGACCAAAAAAAAAGAAAGAGTCCTGCAATCTGTATGGCTGAATTTGCATCACACAGAGATCGCATGGGATTTCCACAGCAGTGGGGTGCGAATCACATGCGATGTCTGGCATTGCTACAGTGTGAACCGGTCCTAAGGCAGCAAAAAAAAAAAAAAAACTGACAGGGGTTCTAACCCTTCCCTACTTTATCAAAAACAGTTTAAAAAATACTTTGGTTTGTCTAAAGCTGGCCAAAGATAGTTTGTTTTGTTTTCTTTCGGTCAAGGGGCTGACCGAAAACAAAAAGCAGATTCCTCCATCCATGCAAACGAGGTGGATGGAGGAATCCCACCCGCCGGGACATTGTATTCTGACAGTTGGACTCTCTGTTGTCAGAATGTATCTGATCAGCCCCTGCAGCCCACTGGTTGCAGCCAAAAAGTTTCCAACATTGCTGTTCTACAGAAGTCGATCTAAAGATCAAGTGGGGGGGTGACCAAACATGGATCGAAATCTGGCCAGTCCCAGTGGAACCAGCCGAATTTCAATTCATCTATGGCCAGCTAAAGCTTGACTTTTAGTTTAGGGGTCACAAGTCACCTAAAGACTGACTGGTTGTTTTCCCAAATTTGTACTAATACCATGCCTTTATAAAGCCTACTACAGGGCAACTATGGATGACACATCAGACTCTCAGAGCAACGAGCCAAGCACAGACAAAGCAAGCAAAGCCTAACAAAGGGGCAACAATAAATCTTTAATAGGTATGCCTGCCCAATTAAATGATTAATAGCGAATAATCAAATGCAAATGGGACCAGATCTCTTTAAGAACTCTTTTTAATATACAGCACAGTGATCACGGTAAGTAACCCTAAGAAGCTTGTAACCTATGTCCCACCTGCAATTCATTTCTCTTGCTTCCAAACCAGGTTACTGTGTCTATCTTACTGTTCTATTCCAGCTGGAGGTTTCACTCAATATTAACAGCAATTTGTTTTGTTTTTAATGTATAATTCATCAATTACACGTCAGCCATCAAGCGCAGCAGCTATTCTGTTGTGTACTACAAAAAAAATGTATGAAATTTACCTCTGGTGGATATAATACAGGATATTGTCTCACATAATAAATAGAATTAAGTGAAATAGTAGCAACCAATACAGAATGCAAAGTGAAATGGGATGCTCAGCGCAAAAGACATAAATCTAAATTTTATCAACTGCATATTAAATGTAATAAAAAAAGAATGCATGAATAAGAAAACACAGGCATGCAGGAGTGTATTTATGTAAATGGATAGAGGAAACATGAATATTTACATAAATATATCAACTAAGAGTGTGTGTGTGAGTGTGAGTCTGTATAAAATAGGAACCGAGAATCCAGACTTTATACATGTGTGTATGCTTATCCAGCCAACAATTGAAACTGATTTAAAATAATCTTCATCTTAAAATATCTACTTATTTGGAATGAATGCCTTTAGGGTTGATTCACTAAAACATAACCCATAATGTCAAAGTTATGTAAAGTTTCTACAGATCAGCAGAATTTACCAGAAATGTAATTGTTTGGTACTTTGCATGTAAAAAAGTCAATTCACATAGGTTGCTGTTCAGGGTATTGTTTCTTATAATTTTAGTTAGCTTCTCTCTGTTGTTAAAGCCCTACCTAACAGCAGTAAGAGTCAAACTCCTTTAATATAATAATATTAACATTCCTGGTGGTATGATTGTTTCCGATTTTAGGTGCTGAAAGCGGTACCATTATTTTGCATGTAATTCTTAAGAACGAGCAGCCCAAACCAACTATTTACATATGATTTTTTTTTTTACTGTGCGTTCTTCTTTATAACATCTCGGGTATGATAAAGTTTGAAACACCCTGCAAGCGTCATGTCGCAGGAGACGGAAGCCGGGGCTCAAAGCATCGGACGGAAGATTCGGCTCCCGTATGCTGCAGGGACACATCGCGGGATCCCGGGGACAAGGTAAGTAACCTCTCTTACAGGATCCAGCGATCTCCCTAGCGGTACCCCGAGTGTGGAACACTTGGGAATACCGCTAAGGAGGTTAAAAAGGTCAGGTCTGAACATGTAGGCCCTTTACAAAATAACCTGGCGTGGGTGACTGGGGACAAAGAGAAAGCAAATGTATTAAACATTTCTTCAGCTCTGTGTATACAAAGGAGCATGGGGGAGCTCATGTTCATAATGGGGAGTGACACAGCCCCAAATGATCGACAATGGCTCGAAAGTGATATGGTCCAGAAATATTTAGACAGAATAAGGGTAGATAAAGCACCTGGACCAGATAGCATCCACCCACGCATCTTAAAAGAATTGAGCTTTGTCATTTCAAAGCCTTTGTTTCTAATTTTCAGGGACTTGTTAAGGACTGGAATAGTACGGCTGGATTGGTGTAGGGCCAATATGGTACCTATATTTAAAAAGGGATCAAAGTCTTTGCCAAGTAACTATAGACCTGTTAGTTTAACTTCTATAGTCGGAAAGATACTGGAGAATTTAATAAAAGACCACATAGATGAGTTCTTGCTGGAAAAAAAATATTTTAAGCAACAGACAGCATGGATCCATGAAAAACAGAAATTGTCAAACAAATCTGTTTTCTTTTTATGAGGAGGTAAGTAAAACCTTGGACAGAGGGGTGGCTGTGGACCTAATATACTTGGATTTTGCAAAAGCGTTTGACACAGTTCTCCACAAACGGCTAATGTGTAAGGTAAAGTCTACAGGCTTGGAAAGATCAGTTTGTACATGGAGTGAAAACTGGCTAGAAGATAGAATTCGGAGAGCAGTGGTTAATGATTCTTACTCTGAATGGTCTAAAGTTATCAGTGGTGTACCCCAAGGATCAGCGTTGGGACCCTTACTTTTTAAAATCTTTATAAATGATATAGGGTCTGGGATTACAAGTACCATTTCAGTCTTTGCAGATTACACCAAGCTTTACAGTGGAATAACTTCTTTACAGGACGTCTCCAACTTACAAGCCAACCTCAATGCACTGTTTCATTGGGCAACTATGTGGCAAATGAGGTTTAATGTTAATAAATGTAAAGTTATGCACTTGGGGGCTAAGAATATACATGCATCATACATACTAGGTGGAGTAGAACTGGGGGAGTCCATAGCAGGGAAGGATCTAGGTGTCCTGGTAGATTATAAGCTTAATAATAGCATGCAATGCCAAGCTGCAGTTTCCAAAGCAAGCAAAGTAATTTATTGTATTAACAGAGGCATGGACTCCAGAGAGAGAGATATCATTTTGCCCCTGTACAAATCCTTAGTAAGACCTCATCTGGAATATGCAGTTCAGTTTTGGGCACCAGTTCTCAAAAAGGATATCGGGGAACTGGAGAAAGTGCAGAGAAGTGCAACCAAACTGATAAGAGGCATGGAGAAGCTCAGCTATGAGGACAGATTAGAGAAACTGAATTTATTCTCTCTTGAGAAGAGGAGATTGAGGGGGGATATGATAAAAATGTATAAATGCATAAAGGATCCATATAGTGAACTTGGCGTTGAGTTATTCACTTTAAGGTCATCACAGAGGACAAGGGGACACTCTTTACATCTGGGGGAAAATATTTTGTCTCTAAATACTGAAAGGTTTCTTTACAGTAAGAGCTCTGAAAATGTGGAATAGACTCCCTCCAGAGGTGGTTCTAAGCAGCTCAGCAGATTGTTTTTGAAAAAGGCCTGGATTCTTTCCTAGGTGTACATAATATAAATGGGTACTAATATTTATAGGTAAACTTGATCTAGGGAATAATCGATTGCCTCTTGGTGAATCAGGAAGAAATTTTTTCCCCTGCTGTAGCAAATCGGATCATGCTATGCTGGGGTTTTTCGCCTTCCTCTGGATCAACTGTGGGTATAGGATTGTGTATATGGGATTGTATGGTTGTGTTTTCTTTACTGTTTTTTTGTTTTTTATTGGTTGAGCCAGATGAACTTGTGTCTTTTTTCAACCTGACTATGTAACTATGTAAACAAACTTACTAACAACCTCAATTTTTATAGCCTGATCTCTATTTTCCTAGTATAGTCCCCAATTAGCCAGTACAGTCTTACATCTTTGTCCTCTGTCCTGTCAATATTGTGTCACTAGCCAATGCCCCGTGTACACAACATCATCCTTAACAGCACGAGCTGCCCGACAGCGGCATGCATAATCTTTACAAGCAGAAGGGCCAGACAGTGGAAGAGAGTGCAAGCCGCCAGTCATAGGAAAGGCCATTTCTAATTGGCCAGGAGAGCATTCGTAAGCTACACCATTGTTTTCTAATGGGAAGAAGCTGAAGGCAGTTAGCTGTCTCTGGCACTGGAGTCATGTAAGACTTAAGACTCCAGTGCCAGAGACAGCCAAAATATTTTTTTTAACTCCTAAAGTGTTCATGCTGCTTTATGAGGTTTTTGGGCAATTCAAAGACACAGCCTAGTTCAATGTCAATTTAAATTTATATGCTATAGGTATAGAAAAGGATCACCCTCCTTTAAAATAAGCACATTTTGTTGCTGCAGCAGCATGAAATGAAGACAGACAATGTTTGTTTTATCCAGCTGTATTTACTTAGTGGAACTTATAATATCCAACTGAAAGATAGAACAAAAACATGTCAGAAACAAAATTAAAAAAAAAAAACAAAAACAATCATTAAGTTTAAAAAAAGATCACCCCCTTGTGTCAGTATTTTGTTGAACCACCATCTGCTTTAATTACAGTCTTTAGTTTGTTGGGCTATGTCTCTATTAACTTTGTACATCTAGACTTTGCAATATTTGCTCACTCTTCCAGAACTGCTCAAGGTCAGTTAAATTTGATGGTGACCATGTCAGGGCCTGGACTTGAACCTGGGACCTCAGCTGTGTCTGGCAATGACTCTTTTCTTTTTCTCAGCCAGTGTCTTGCTCTTGTCTTCCCTGCTACCACTTGTTGTTGACCCTTGACTTGTTACTCGACTATGCTTCTGCCTGATCCCAACCTGCAACTACTCGTTACCGACTTTTTGGCTTGTTTACTGACCACATTTCCATTTGATCCTTACCTGCTTATACGCTACTGGACCCCAGGGCTTGCTCACCTCCTGGTGGGGAAATCCTGAGGACCGCAACCTGGTGCTAACACGCAGCTAAATCCATCTCCACCATAAGGAGCTCTGGTGAACACTGTTTAATACTTAGTCTCCGCACCTCAGGTGAGCCTATATCATCTGCCAGGGTGACTGCCTGTGTGCCTATCCTGCTGGTCGGTGGTAGTCCTTCAACTGCTATAGCAACTGGTCTTCAAGCCTGACACCTGATCGTGACAGACTGTTTGGGGACTGCAGTCTTCAAGTCATTCCACATGACATGTTCGATAGTATTTGGCCCCATCCATTTTACCTTCTATCCGGACAAATGCTCCAGTCCCTGCTGCAGAGAAACACCCCTAACAGGATATTATCACCTCCATGTTTTACTGTAAGAAAAGTGTTATTTGGATGGTGAGGTATATTAGATTTCTACCAGACATATTGTTTGGTGTTGAGGCCAAATCATTAAATTTTAGTCTCATCTGACCATAACACCTTTTTCCATGTGGCCTCAGAATCTTCAAGGTGGGTTTTAGCATAGCTGAGTTGTGACTTCATGTGGCCTTTCTTAAAGTCTGGCTTTTCTCTTGCAACCCAACCATATACGCCACATTTATGGAGAATTTGTGATATTGTCAAATGTACACAATGATCACTCTTTGTCATAATTTCCTGCAACTGCTTCAGAGTTGCTGTAGAGTTGCTGTAGGCCTCTTGCTACCCTTTCTGTTTCCTTCTGGCTCTTTCATCCAGTTTGGAGCGACGTCCTGATCCAGGGAGGGTCTGTGTTGTACCAAATATCTTCCACTTCTTAATAATAGATTTCACTGTGCTTCTAGGCATTAACAAAGCCTTTGAAATTGTTTTTGTATCCATCTCTGACTTGTGCCTGTCCACAAAAGCGGAGGGTAGGGTACATTGGGCACTGGTTGCAGGTGCAGCTTTGCCACCCATAGTTGATTGTTTGCTTCAGTTGCACTACCAAGGACTGAAATGCTACAGGAAAGCTATTTTCATGCTGAGCTGATCAAAATGACCACGGCTGATTACATTTGAAAGCCAAATGGCTCTGTGCTATTGAGAAGGTGTTTAGCTACACCTGATTGAGTTTATAAGTAATTTTTAGTGGGGGGTGATCCTTTTTCCAACTCAGTGATTGTGTTTTTGATTTTTTTTTATTTCTTTCTGACATGTTGGTGGTATATCTTTCACTTGGATATTAAAAGTTGTACTGAGAAAAAAAACAGCTGGATGAAATAAAACGGTATCTGTCCTCATTTCAAGCTGCAAAGCAACAAAATTTAAATATTTTAAAGGGGAGGGGGGTCAGTCTTTAAAGGGGGAGGGGGTCAGTCTTTTTTATACCCATTGTACACCCAGTGGCACAAAAACTGAAGCTGTAACAGTGACCAAACCTGGGACTGAAGGTTCATCTTACAATTTCTTAAATCCTAAACCACAGTGGCAATATAGACTTCCACCTGAGGCAATGTAGTTAACAAGTTCTTTACAAGGGCCCTCTTCCTGGTGCTTTCATCTACTAATCAGAAGACACTGGTGCTTTACACTTTCTGTATGGATGCCAAGCACCTGTGGTGCTAATGAAAATGCTATTTTGCTAAAGTGGAGGGAAGGGTACATAGGGCACTGGTTGCAGGTGCAGCTGAATGCTTCTTATGAGGGCTGGCCAGTAATTCTGTTTCCTACACTGCTCTTTTACACTTGCCACTTCTGGCCTCCCCCTCTGGGACTCCAATGTTGCACAACCACAATTCCTCCCCCCCAGTGCATTGAAAGAAGTCCAAGATTTACAAGAGAGGAAGTTGAGTACTACACTTTAGTCACCACTCTCTGGGTGTTGAGCTGGAAGGGAAGCAATTCAGGGGTCTAAAAGACTCTCCATTAAATCAATGCCCTAAAAAAAAAAAAAAAAAAAAAAAAAAAAAAAAAAAGCTAACAAGTATTAAAAATATGTTCTATCTGAACCTACCTTCCCACATTCTTTTTCTTCCCCCACTCTGCATATTGTGCATGCTGTCCACAGTTCTCTCTTGCATTTTCTGCTGTTGCATCATCCTCAAACATCCCCTGCACTTGATGCCTACTGTTACACCCTCCATACTCCTCTCCTGTATATACTACCAATTGTCATATTCTCCGTATTAATACTGCCCACTGTCATTCCCTTTACAATCCTCTCCTGCACAGACTGCCCACTGACATACCCTCGACATTCCTCTCCTGAACCTACTGTCAGTTACACCCTTCCCATTCCCTTCAAGGACATACTGCCAGTCATCATATCCTCTGTGCTCCTCTCCTGCTCATACTTCCCACATCATGCCATCTGCACTCCTCTTCTGCCCTTACTTTCCATGTTAGATCTTCCACACTTCTCACTTTCACACACTGCCCGCTGTTATACCTTTACAGCACTCCTCTATTGCACATAATGGACATTGTCATACCCTTCACACTCTACTCTTGCACATATTGTCCCATGACATATCCTTCATACTCACAGAAGATTTTTTGCAGCATGAAAAGCATATGTTGTGAAAGTTTTCACATGATGTGGAGATATTTTAAAGACACATCTTCTGGAATTTACGGATCAACATTTATTCAACACACTTGTGATTGTTGCAGCTATTTTGGACTATGATTTGAACTTTTTATTACTATCTTTACTGAATATATTCACTTTATTTGTTCATTTATTGATGTATTGGTTTGCAGGGTACTGTGAGATCACTTTTCTCACCTTATAGCACAACTATTTACCTTATATGATTTTAGGTGGATTTGGTTTGAAACACCATAATGGTGTTTTCATTGGGAAAATCGCTGGTAAAAAAAAAAGACTGATCACTGCCATTACTAAAAAAAAAAAATTTATAAATAAATAAAAATGACAGAAATCTTTCCCCTAGTTTGAAGACATGATAACTTTTCTGCAAACCAATCAATATACACTTATTAGGATTTTATTTTTACCAAAAATATGTAGTAGAATACAAGTTGGCCTAAAATGATAAAAAAATTAGATTTTTTATTTTTAATTTTTTTTTAAATGTTATATAGCAGAAAGTAATAAATATTTTTTTTTTTCAGAATTGTTTATAGCGCAAAAAATCTCAGAGGTGATCAAATACCACCAAAAGAAAGCTCTATTTTTGGGGGGGGGGGAAAGGACATTTTATCTGGATACAGCGTCGCACTACCACACAATTGTCAGTTAATGTAACGCAGTACCGTATTGCAAAAAATGGCCTGGTCATTAAGGGGGTAAAACCTTCCAGTCCAGGAGTGGTTAAAGGAATATAGTCTATAGTCACTGGTGTATGGACTTTGGAGCGATAACATTTTCACATTTGTTTTTTCTATATGAGAGACATTATTTGTTGATTGATAAAAATTTACGTATATTTAATAATCTTTAAGAAGACACTGTATTGCACATTTTGGAAATGGGATGGTTATAGGTTATGAAAGGTATGGAAAGGTTGGTACCGGCGCTACCTGTTGTAAATATGTATTGTCATAGATCCTATAGGTGTGTACTCATCATAAAAACAAAGATATAAATAAATAAATAATCCACGAGTTATGATAAAGTGCAAGTGTCAATAATAGGATCTATATTTGGGCTAGAATGTCTATGCCCATAAAGGTGCTCAGTGCTAGAAATAAATGTTGAAAACTTTAAGTAAAACAATGTGCAAAAATAATGAATTTATTCATGTAGTGCTGAAAAGTGCAATATCCAGTGTGGGGTTTGTAAATAAATCAATATAATAAATAAACTTTAAGTGAACAATCCACAAGAAATATATAAATCAGAATAAAAATAAATAAATAAATATAAATAAAGGGAGAAGGCCCCTTTAATTAAGTGCTGGGGACAGTGCCCATGGAAAGGGAAGGGTTAATGAGATAAAAGAGGCTAGTGAATTAAGTGCCTATACCTGTGATGCCCACTAGGTATCGCACTCACCCTTTTTACTCTTCAGTATAGGGTGCTGAATGAAGACAAGGGTAATCTTCAAAGTCAAGCAAAATAGAAGTCTCCGGGTTTCGATCTGTTGTAGTGGGCAAACTCAGGAGGATCCTCAGAGATGCAGGTCCAACCTGAATGCTCAAAACAGAGAAAACCCCATGGTGCAGTATACCGATTCAAAATAGAGGCAAGTAAGATAAACTCACTATTCAGGCTGATCGAGTTCAGTGTTCAAAGCAGGCGCCGGGATGCTTCTGCGTTCCATGGCTAGAGGCTGCAAGACCGGAAGTGACGTTGACGTACGAAACTCCGCCCTAGGCGTTTCGTTATTGGACGTCTACTGGAGCGGCTTATGGTTTAAGGCCCCTTTCACACTTGTATGACTCCAAAGTTGCACTGACTTTGGAGTGCAACTTTAGTGAAACTTTGGATGGGTGCAGCACTGATATGACTTTGGCTTTGACCAGTTTTAATGGACAACTGTTGCACACAAGCTGCATTGTATAACATTCAGGTATGACATTAATGCAGTTTCTGAGGGTTTACATTGAAGTCTATGGCCCTCAAGTTGCATAAACGTCAGACTAAAGTAGTGCATGAACTACTTTGAAGTTGCTGCAACTTTAAGTTGCACATATATGAATGGGCATCGTTGGAAAACATGGGGAACGACATGTCGTGCAACTCTAATGTCCAAAGTTGCATGACAAGTTGCACAAGTGTGAAAGGGGCCTAAATAGGACTTTGCAGTCCAAAAAGCACCAGAGTAACAGACCTGATCTGGCTTACCACCAAGCATCCTCTGCAATACAAGTCTGTCTGAGGTCACTTATGTTGAGGGGTGTGGCTATTACTCAGCTAGTTCAGCTTAGAGCACTGGGGTAGGAGAGCAAGAGAGAAAAAAGTATATTCATTTTACAGAGAGAAAAATGTGTTGTATATTATTTCCAAAAAAAAAAAACAGTCACAAATCAAAACATGTAGGGGCACAGGACTATAAAGAGATAAAAAGATGTGAGGCATCATTCATTTGGGCTTAAACAGATAAGTATTGCCTAAACTTTTAAGGTTTGGGTAGAGTAGGACATTGTTTATTTCATAGAACAGATTTTCTTCCACTGCTTGTCCTGTAGCTGCAACAGAAAGTGAAATAAATGTTTTCCAAAGGGAAGGGACTACCCCACTTAGACAGTTGTCACCAGAACCTCATAGGAGTGTGAGGATTTTACTTTACCTCTTATAGTATCAAAGTGATGGTTAAAATGGTACATTTTGGATTTAGGACTTTCAGTTTCTGTGACATTTGCCACCAGAGAGAGAACTCAGTATTATAATAGCTGCAGTGACACACAGTCAGTAAACGATAAAAACACTAGTAGTTTATTTAAATTGATAAAAGATAATAATGTGTATGTAGTTTGGAAATGTATCACGCTGACTAAAGCAGGCTCGGGCACCGATGGGTCACTGTGTCTTAGTCAAGGAAAACCATGCAGAGGCACTAACCGCCATGGCTGTGGAGTTTGAACGGGCTGTGAGAGAATCCAAGCTGGACCTCGCTGGGGCAAGCAGATGACGTCACTCTAGCACCTTCCTCTAGCAACGGCTCCTGTCACATTCCCCATTGGTTTCTCAAAGGAGCCAGCAGTACCCACCATCAGTGCCAGCCAGCAGTACCCACCAGCAATACCAGGCAGCAGTACCAGCCAGCAATACTCACCAGCAGTACCAGCCAGCAGTACCAGCCAGCAGTACTCACCAGTAGTACCTGCCAGCAGTACCAGCCATCAGTACCAGTCAGCAGTACCCACCAACAGTATCAGCCAGTAGTACCAGCCAGCAGTACCCGCCGGCAGTACCCATCACCAGTACCCACCAGCAGTACCAGGAAGCAGTACCACACCAACAGTACCAGCCAGCATTACCCACCAGTAGTGACAGCCAGCAGTACCCACCAGAAGCACCAGCCAGCAGTACCTGCCAGCATCACCAGCCCTGGAGGACAGCCAGCAGCAGCCACCAGCCATACCCGCCTGGGGGACAGCAGCAGCCACCAGTAATACCTGTAGGAATCTTGAGGATAAAGTGAAGATTGAGGTCAGTTGAGGTGTAGGTAAAACCACAGTGCATCCGTGTGAAAGCAGCCTTAGGTCCGATCGGGTCCGCCTGTCTGTTTTTCAGGTGGACCCCATTGGACCCTCTATTTACATCTATAGAGCGGCAGATGTAAACATACTTGTGTCCGTTTACACCCGCTTATCTCCAATCTGATCCAATTAAAAAACAGAAGAGGATCTGTCCCCTTCTGTCTGGTCAGATCAGATCGGAGGGCCCATAGAGTAGAGTGGGCTGTGTCCGGGTCTGCTCTGCATATGCTGAGTGGACACGTAGCTGTCATCTGCCTGCTCCACTCATTGTGGCCCACGGCTGGTTACCAAGTCACTAAATTGGCCCTTGCTCCTCAAAAGGATGGGCACTCCTGCTGTAGGGGCATGAGTCCCGGACGGAGAGGTGCGCTGTACAGCCTTCCCTCTTAGTTTTGCCGTGGTGTGTGGTGGAGGGAAGGAGTCCCAGATGGAGAGGTGCGCTCTGCTGTAGCGCATCAGGAGACCCGCAGGGCTCCCATGAAGTTGATAAAAAGTGTTCAGACTGCTGCCACTGTTGCGGCTGGCCTTAACACTTTCATCACTGTGGTTGGCAGGTCTCACTATTATTCCCTACCTCCTCTGCGGTGGGCGCATGGCATCAATGCTCGGTTTTATTACTGCATAAACTGGCACCAATACTAGGCTTTATTTCTGCTTAAACTTAAAAATGTTAGAAAGAAAAAGATGGGGCTTTGCAAGCCAGTGGGAGTAGAAGGATCAGACAAAAAAACAGTTTATAAAACCAATTAACATTTTATTAGTACATAAGATAAAACGCATGGACCGCCATGCATAGTAGGTGCAATTAAAATAACATACAAATAAATAAAATCAAGCAGGATGGGTCATTGGCAACATAGAAATACATCCCATAGGGGAAACAAAATCAAAGAGCCTGTGTAGGATGGAGAGTAGGTCTCACGATGGAATCGGTCAATGTAGGTCCCCAGCAAGCCGACGCGTTTCGCTCAAGGCTTCCTCAGGGCCTGAGAGACCATGACAGACCGGTATTTCTATAGATAACATAGAGCATAACCAAATGAGTGTTATTCAATTGTACATCTGTTAACAAGTCATCAATACTATTATCATATATTGTTGCAAATGGTTCTGGTTTTTTACTGACCCTTGTTGATAATAACTCAGAGTAGATGACAGGGTAGTGACGGCACAGATACTTAATAAGAATTACTGCTTCCGTATTTAAGATGTAAGTTCCATGTTGGCGTACATATACATTCTATTTTTGCTGGATTCAAAAGCTTGGACCCTCATATACCATAAAGGGAAGGCTGTGAAGTAGAGCATCATATAGGTACGTATTTATATCCATTATATGTTCCCTAATGTATTTGTAATATGTGTGGTAGTTAACCCACCTTATACTCTCCACTGGTGGTAGTTCCCTGGGAGTCAGCGACTACCTGTACCCTCTCCTTGATATATTCCAAATTGTGGATACTCAGCATTGGGTATACAATATCTATAGATATGAAATAGATATAAAATAGATAGTATCAGCTAAAATTAAGCCTTTTAGATGGGGAAAATAGTCGATTCAAAAGATACCATAGGGTAGAGAAACGGTGGCTGAATAAAGTGGAAATTACACATATAGGAGATGAATACATAACAATAAAGGCAAATAGAGGACTAGAGTTGGAGTATTGGCACCCACCTATTATGGTATAGGGATAGCCTCAAGCGGACAAGGGCAGGCACATTTTATGTGGTCATAGAGGGTATCATAGTTCAGACCTAGAGGTCCCGGGAAAACAGCGGTGAATACCTATAAGCAATAAGGTCGATTATTGTGGATACATGAAGTGGTTAATTATATGATATCTCGTTATGGCCGTGAGCCATAGCAGAGAGAGAGGGGCTCCTATCATGATGGAAGTAGATACTGCGTAATCTTGCACCATTACTAGGCATTATTACTGAGTAAACTGGCACCAATACTAGTGGCTATTACTGTTTAAACTGGCACCAATACTAGGGGCTATTACTGGGTAATTTGGCACCATTACTAGGTGTTATTACTAAGTAAACTGGCACCAATACAAGTTTACCTTGGTCTCATCAGACCACAGGACATGGCTCCAGTAATCCATGTCCTTAGTCTGTTTGTCTTCAGCAAACTGTTTGCGGGCTCATCTTTAGAAGAGGCTTTGTTCTGGGATGACAGCCATGCATACCAATTTGATGCAGTGTGCAGCGTATGGTCTGAGCACTGACAGGCTGACTCCCCACCCCTTCAACCTCTGCAGTAGGGATGATCGAACGGTTCGGGTCGACCATCGGTTCGGCCCGAACATTGGGTGTTCGAGGTTCGGCCGAATTTAGAACTTTTTGCCCAAAAAGTTCGGAATTCGGCAACCAGAACCGCCCAAAATGCAATGCTTCAGGAAATGGGCTTTAAAAGCCCGTGATTGGACCAGAACCATTAGAAAAAAGCCAATTGAGGGGGCAGGAGAATGCTAGGAATGTGATTGGAGTGACTAGGGGGTCCCTAGACCAATCATTAGTGAATACGCCCCCCAGTATATAAGATCGCCCCCGCCATATTCCTAGCATTGTTATACTGGACATGGAAGAGAGTGGAAGCAGTTCTGTTAATTTTACTTTAAAAGTGTCATTTAGCTATTTTTAGTGTGAGGAAAGGGATATCTAGTGTAGTTACAGTGCTCCTTTACACTTAAGTTAGCTTCAAAAATTTAGTTTCTGTAGGGAAAGTGTTAAGTGTAAGGGGACAGTAGTGTAGTGTAGGGTTAACTGGCAGTGACTGCTATGGCAGGGTGACAAAACCCTTCCATAGCAGGGTGACCGCTATAGAGAAATGATAATTTCTCTGAATTGCTTCGGCACACCCATATGGCTTCTCACCAGCCAAGCATTTTTTATGCTGCAGGGGCTGCCACTGCCAGTGCTTTTTTGAGAGATTTTTTGATTTTTACTTTGGATTTAGTATCTGGGGGGTCTAAAAAGTGTACATGTGAGGACATGTTTGATGTCAGACATGACATCTGAACATGTGTATAGGGGGTATATATACACATATATGTCTGAATATATACCCCTAGACATATATAGGTGTGATAGTAGCAGAAATAAATGCTTGCGCTAATGAAATCATTTACAGTAATATTTTTCTGGTACTATCACACCTATATATGTCTAGGGGTATATATTCAGACATATATGTGTATATATACCCCCTATACACATGTTCAGATGTTTTGCCTGCCTCAAAAGATCCCAAAAAAATGCCAAAAAAATGCTAGCGTCAAAAAGAAAAAATGCCCAGGTGTGTTTTTGCTGGCATTTTTTGGGGGGTTTTGGAGGCAGGCAAAACATCTGAACTTGTGTATAGTGGTGTATATACACACATCCATATATTTATATACACACCTAGACATATATAGGTGTGATAGTAGCAGAAATATATGCTTGCGCTAATGAAATCATTTACAGTAATATATTTCTGCTACTATCACACCTATATATGTCTAGGTGTGTATATAAATATATGTATGTGTGTATATATATACCACTATACACAAGTTCAGATGTTTTGCCTGCCTCAAAAGAACCCAAAAAAATGCCAAAAAACGCTAGCGTCAAAAAAAAAATGCCCAGGTGTGTTTTTGCTGGCATTTTTGGGGGGTTTTGGAGGCAGGCAAAACATCTGAACTTGTGTATAGTGGTGTATATACACACATCCATATATTTATATACACACCTAGACATATATAGGTGTGATAGTAGCAGAAATATATGCTTGCGCTAATAAAATCATTTACAGTAATATATTTCTGCTACTATCACACCTATATATGTCTAGGTGTGTATATAAATATATGTATGTGTGTATATATACCACTATACACAAGTTCAGATGTTTTGCCTGCCTCAAAAGAACCCAAAAAAATGCCAAAAAAAACGCTAGCGTCAAAAAAAAAAAAATGCCCAGGTGTGTTTTTGCTGGCATTTTTTGGGGGGTTTTGGAGGCAGGACAAACATCTGAACTTGTGCACAGTACCACTATACACAAGTTCAGATGTTTTTCCTGACTGCAAAGAACCCAAAAAAATGCCTGCTTTGAAACCGGCAAGGTGTGGAGAGAAGCTAACCCCCTGAGCTGAAAGTTTTCTAATACATACAATCCTTTTTTTTTCTGGTCCTGGACATGCTACAGAGCTGAAACTTCACAGGTACACCTTTTAGACCCCCCAGACACAAAATCACACAAAAAAAGTTCTTAAAAATTGTCATTTTTGATTAAAAAAAGCCAATTATTGAAAAAATTAAAAAAAAGAGAGATTTTTTGATTTTTACTTTGGATTTAGTATCTGGGGGGTCTAAAAAGTGTACATGTGAAGTTTCAGCTCTGTAGCATGTCCAGAACCATAAAAAAAAAAGATTGTTTGTATTAGAAAACTTTCAGCTCAGGGGGTTGGCTTCGCTGCTGTAACACCTTGCCGGTTTAATAGAAGGCATTTTTTTGGGTTCTTTGCAGTCAGGAAAAACATCTGAACTTGTGTATAGTGGTACTGTGCACAAGTTCTGATGTTTTGCCTGCCTCCAAAAACCCCCAAAAAATGCCAGCAAAAACACACCTTGGCATTTTGTTTTTGACGCTAGCGTTTCTTTTGGCATTTTTTGGGGTTCTTTTGAGGCAGGCAAAACATCTGAACTTGTGTATAGTGGTGTATATACACACATACATATATTTATATACACACCTAGACATATATAGGTGTCATAGTAGCAGAAATATATTACTGTAAATGATTTCATTAGCGCAAGCATATATTTCTGCTACTATCACACCTATATATGTCTAGGTGTGTATATAAATATATGGATGTGTGTATATACACCACTATACACAAGTTCAGATGTTTTGCCTGCCTCCAAAACCCCCCCAAAAAATGCCAGCAAAAACACACCTGGGCATTTTTTTTTTTTGACGCTAGCGTTTTTTTGGCATTTTTTTGGGGTTCTTTTGAGGCAGGCAAAACATCTGAACATGTGTATAGGGGGTATATATACACATATATGTCTGAATATATACCCCTAGACATATATAGGTGTGATAGTAGCAGAAATATATTACTGTAAATTATTTCATTAGCGCAAGCATTTATTTCTGCTACTATCACACCTATATATGTCTAGGGGTATATATTCAGACATATATGTGTATATATACCCCCTATACACATGTTCAGATGTCATGTCTGACATCAAACATGTCCTCAAAAAAGCACTGGCAGTGGCAGCCCCTGCAGCATTAAAAATGCTTGGCTGGTGAGAAGCCATAGAAATTATCATTTCTCTATAGCGGTCACCCTGCTATGGAAGGGTTTTGTCACCCTGCCATAGCAGTCACTGCCAGTTAACCCTACACTACACTACGGTCCCCTTACACTTAACACTTTCCCTACAGAAACTACATTTTTGAAGCTAACTTAAGTGTAAAGGAGCACTCTAACTACACTAGATATCCCTTTCCTCACACTAATAAATAAAAATCAAAAAATCTCTTTTTTTTTTTTTTTTTCAATAATTGGCTTTTTTATCAAAAATTACAATTTTTAAGAACTTTTTTTTGTGTGATTTTGTGTCTGGGGGGTCTAAAATGTGTACCTGTGAAGTTTCAGCTCTGTAGCATGTCCAGAACCAGAAAAAAAGATCATATAGGTGTTAAAGGAGGGTCCCACATCCCTGTTCTACTGAAAAATTATCTTTTTTTTTTCATGGTTCTGGACATGCTACAGAGCTGAAACTTCACATGTAAATCTCTCTTTTCTTTTTTTTTTTTCAATAATTGGCTTTTTTATCAAAAATGACAATTTTTAAGAACTTTTTTTTGTGTGATTAATAGTTAATGGGGCATTACCCAGAACCCTAGGCACTTTTTAGGGGCATTTATTGGGTTTTAGGGCTTAAAAATGGTGTTTTTTGATTACCGAAGTTCGGGTCCCATTGATTTCAATGGGGTTCTGAAATCCGAACCGAACTTTTGGGAAATTCGGGTGTTCTGGTCGAACCGAACTTTTCAAAAGTTCGATCATCCCTACTCTGCAGCAATGCTGGCAGCACTCATACGTCTGTTTCCCAAAGACAACCTCTGGATATGATGCTGAGCATGTTCACTCAACCCCTTTGGTCGACCAGGGCAAGGCCTGTTCTGAGTGTAATCTGTCTTGGTAAACCACTCTATGGTCTTGGCCACCGTGCTGCAGATCAGTTTCTGAGTCTTGGCAATCTTCTTATAGCCTAGGCCATATTTATGTAGAGCAAAAACTCTTTTTTTTAGATCCTCAGGTAGTTCTTTGCAATGAGGTGCCATGTTGAACTTCCAGTGACCAGTATGAGAGAGTGAGAGCGATAACACCAAATTTAACACACCTGCTACCCATTCACACCTGAGACCTTGTACACTAACAAGTCACATGACACCAGGGAGCGAAAATGGCAAATTGGCTCCAATTTTGACATTGTCACTTGGGGGTGTACTCACTCATACCCATATATTCAGCAAAGAGACATGCCCAATCCAGCAAAGAGACATGCCCCCTCCAGCAAAGAGACATGCCCATTCCAGCAAAGACACATGCCCATTTCAGCAAAGAGACATGCACCATCCAGCAAAGCGACATGCCAATCCAGCAAAGAGACATGCACCCTCCTGCAAGGAGACATCCCCAGGCCAGCAAAGAGACATGCCCCCTCCACCAAAGAGACATGCCCCCTCCTGCAAAGAGGCATGCCTTAAAACATCAGCTCAGCTCACAGTTATATGAATTGTCCAGCACCACAAAAGCTCTCCCCTTCCTCTTCACCACCACCCACCAATTAAGCTCAGATCCAGGCTCAGTAAGGCAACATGCGGCGATAGCAGCGCTGCAGTGGCGGTGGGTGCACCTGCTATGCACCTGCTATTGAAGCCTGTGCTGTTCCAGGACTGGGAAAGCTGCTCCACCCCCTGCCCTACGCTGCTTCCTAGTCCCGCCCCCACCCCGTCCTACTCCACTCCCCAGCAGTACAAGTTGTACTGCTGGGGAGCGGAGCAGGGGGGGCTGGGTAGCGGAGGAGAGCATGATGCAAGGATGACACTGCATGCTAAAGGGAAGGAAGCCTAGGGTCCTCCGGCAGTGCGTCCCTTATTGCCGCCCCCTCTTAAAGTTCCTCCTTGGTCCCATGGACCCACCGAGACCCATGGTAGGGCCGGCCCTGGTTGGTTGTACAATCATACTCTCTAGGCCAATGCATTCAGTTCAAAGCCAGTGCAACAGTGCCCATCGAATGTAATGGTTGTTCTGGGTGATGGATATTGAAAATAAAACAGAATGACTGTTAGACATTCTGTTTGTGTTATCAATGACTCTCTTGCTGGGGATTCAGATCTTTAACCAATCTACAGATTGCACCAGCCGGGAGTGTGTGTACTTTAGTAAAGCCGACTGTCGACTTTCATGTGAAAGTGATACAAGTGGCTGTGAATGCACGTTCGCCGGAGTAGACAAAAATCCTTGCACTGGTCCTGCACCTGTGCCTTTCACCTGCACCTACATGATTGTGCCTTATGTATTGGGGTTAAATGTGCATGGGTCTCAAATGTACATTATATTAGGGTAAATGTTTCAGGGTTTAGTCATGGAGACAAGCATTTTCAGCTTACCAAAACAATCACATATCTTTTGCCTCTGCTTACCCAGTGCTGTATTTTGGCCTAGGCCAACAAGGCCCAGGCCTAGGGTGGCACTTTGCAGGGGGGCAGCAAAATAGCTGCCCCCACCTCCACCTGAGAGTCTATTGGCCACTGTTTGCTAGAGCCGGCTTACATCACGGCCGTGACTCCCTGGCCCTGGCCATGATTCAAACTGGAGGAGGATTTAACTTCCTCCTCCTCCGCACCTAGTGCTCGTGGGTCCCAAAGAGTCCCGCCGGTCCCAGTGGGGTGAAGGGCAACAAAGCAAAATCCACCAATCCACTGCCGACAGCAGCTGCTGCTGCTGAGTTGCGGCGTCTTCACACAGCGAACGGGCAGCTGGCCGGCCCTGGAACCTGGCTAGAACTTAGAGCCTGTGAGGGAGAAGACCTCCACTGCCATGGCGCCACCCTGTCCTAAGCAGCAGTGGGTGCAGCATCCCTGGCACCTCCCAGAGCCTGCACTCCTTCTCAAACCTCCTCTCCGCTCCCAGCTGGGATATCAATAGGCTGTCTGAGGGCCCAAAAGACGAGGATGGGCGGGAGGTAGGTGCATCACACACACCTACCCACAGACAGGGGGGAACAGGAGGGACTGCAGGCAGGGCTAGGGGGTCTCCCACCCCTCTCTCTCCCCCCGCTCTCTCTCTCTCACCCCCCTCTCTCTCTCTCTCTCATCCCCCTTTCTCACCCCCTCTCTCTCTCTCATCCCCCCTCTCTCACACCCTCCCTCACCCATCCCCCTCTCTCTCCCCTACCCCCTCTCACCCACTACCCTCTCTCCCCCCCCCCCATGATATCTCAATGGTTCTTGCTGGGACTTGTAGTCCTTCAATTTTGAAGGGCGTTGCATCCGTTAAACAGGAAGGGGTGGGCAAATTTAAATAGGAGGGGAGGGGGGACGCCCAATTTTAGTCTTGCCTAGGGCAGCACAAAACCAAAATACACCACTGTGCTTACCTATTGCTTTCAATATGCATATAGCACTCTCACATTATCTGGGCACAGCGCACTCTTTTACCTTTGTGAATACAAATATAAAATAAAAATACGACTCTCTCTTCTCATTCTTACACCATCATTCTGTCAACCTAATGACATGATTAAATCTTATGGTTTTGTTACCCAATATGATAGTTTTGGCTTTGCACAGTGGATAAAAGCAAGGTTAAAAACATATCCCTTTAAAAGCTACAGGGAACCTACCGATTTGTGAAATTCAAATTAGATTTATATTATATTTGGCAGTAGACCTTATTGTAGCACTTTTTCTCTTTGGCATAAAACAAAAAAAATGATTAACCCAGACTAAAAGGTCACCAAGTTTTAAGCAGCGGTAGATAATCCTTGTGCTTGCTGACCAGTGCAGAAGAGAGGCTCAGACATTTAGGATTCAGATAGTGGGGTCTAATTTTATTCTAATAGAGGCTGTATAATGGAGCAGTGACTAATAGAGATGCGGGCGGAGGGGAGGGAGTGAGTAGGGAGACACAGGCAGGGCTAATGTGAATAAAAAATTCAGCTGTCACATCCTCACTTTTCTAATTCAGTAGTCTAAATAATTTATTTGACACTTTAGCACAAAATGACCTTTCTCTGGGAAAAAAAGAAAAAAATTACAGTTTTAAACTTTTAGCAACTGCTACCCACCAGGATGATTGCCGTAGAAATCCTGCTTTTTGCCCGAATGTCAAGGTTAATTTTGCAGCATGCTAAAAATAGTTTTTAAACATATTTCCAGGGCTTTTTAAACTTTTGCACATTTATTTTCCAATACGAGACATGATACCTATCAATCTTTATTTAGCAGCATTGTTTTTGGCAGTGGTTAATTTGATAAATGAAGCTTCAGTAAAATGTGTTGACATTCCTGCTGAGAAATAATTAAATGGGCAAAAAAAAAAAAATTATGACTGCTAACAGGTTTATGTGGCATAGCTTGAAATGGGTGGCCTAGTACTGAGGCTTGAATTTTTTGGCCACCCAGAGCCTTCACCGAAAGTTCATGGGCTGGGGCTTGCATCTTCACATGACCATGCCAGAGCTCATGTTACAAATCTTGTTCTATATGGTCAGAGGATGGGAACAGGAATGTACATTAGGTAAGTTAGGACCATTTTTAAACTAAGCACTAGGGCAAATTTACAACAAATCTTTGTGGCTACATAATTTTATACTCTTTGCAAAAATAAGTCTTGCTCCGAGGAAGACTGGACTGAAAAGCTTTTGTCCCCTGGGTCAATACTAATAAGTTGGACTGGCAGCCCTGTGCAGAGATACTTCACAATGGACATTATTAGAGTGGGGACCACAATCAATGATAATGATGGAGGATGTTACAATAAACCTTAAATAACATCCTCCGCTCATGCCCACCAATCATTGAGGCACCATGGCACATTTTGTATAGTGAATTTTCTTTATCTCACAGAAATATGAATGAAATGGTCACTTATATGTACTTGCCCCCGGTCCAAAGTTCCCAGTCCTCCCCTGGTACACCTGGATTCACACTTTGCATTGAAACTACAGGCAGTTTCATATACACTGTATAGCATGTGTTTTGTGCATTTTTATCATGCATTTGGCTAATTTGTCTGCATGGCCCTCAAAATTAACACAGCAGCCTGCCATAACACTTTAGTCTATTGCGTAAGGATATAAATGAGCTTACTTCAATTATATAAAATTTCTATCTATGTTATGAAGCACCCTCCCAGGAACGTTAAGTAAATTTAGTTCTGTTTGGCTCCACTGTAATCAGGGGAGCAGTGTGTGATTGCTTTGGGCTTCTCAGGGCTCTGCAAGCTGTGGGTTTGATTGCTTCCGCTTCTTCTGGAGGATTCCAAAATATAGTGTGCTGGGAGGAGGCATATCAACAGTCTGAATATGTCAGGGTTACCTGATCCGAGGCCGAAGTGCTGAGAGGGCTCCCCTTGCGGCTCAGTGTGGCGCACCCCTGGAGATGGTACAGAGGGTGTGGTGCCCCAAGTGGCACGGGTTACCAGCTGCAGGCAGTTAGGTAGAATCAGGAGCAATCTGAGAGCGGACTGGAACAGGCTGGAATCACAGCAGAGTATGTCTTTCAAGGGCTCTGAAGCAGCCGGGCTACCTTGTGCCGAGGAATAGTCTCTAGTAGCGGAGACAGGTACTGGCCGAGGTCTGGGACTGGAGCAGGCAGCGGGAACCGTGGTACAAGCCGAGGTCATGCACAGGAGACAACCAGAATATCAGAGGTCTTGAAGCAAGCCGGGGTCATACACGGTAGGTAACGGAAGCAGGGTCAGTGGTAGAAGCCAAGGGTCAAACCAGGAGCAGGAGATCAAACGGAATCAGGAACAAGCCGAGGTCACAACAGGAAATCCAAACAGGAAACAGGAAGCACAGAACACAGGAAGCTGAGAGATAATCCAGCAATGAGTCTGATCCTATGGCATCCTTTTATATGCCATTTCCCTGACAGGCCAGCAGAGGGCTATGTCCGTTGAGTCAGGAATGTCCATTGCTATTACTGGCAATGTTGCCAGTTCTCCTACGGCCATTTCCCTGACAGAATATTAATGCTGTCTCAGCCAATCCCTGGGAAAGGGGGCCAAGTATGTGGCTGGATAGTGAAAAAATAGCTTGGGGCCTGAGGCATCCCTGTTCTTGTCCAGGAGAAATTCCCAGCCTGATATGCTGGTACCTTTCAAGGCAACCCAGCTGAAAATCTGCCTGTGTTCACTGAGGCCCCAGCTTCTGCTAAACTGGGGGGGGGGAGGGCTACTTACGAGAATCGCTGCTAGGGGCCTAAAAAGTCCCACTAAAGGAAGTCCAATGGATATTGGAAGGGGGCATCCGAGTATCCAGGGACACTGTCAGTACAGCACTGTGGGCAGGAGCCTGGTGACTGCAGCTCTTGCAACCCTTTGTTCATTAAGGCTAAAGCTTGCCTAGCCTGAGACATTGTTTATATAAAACAAAGGTGCACCGCTGAGTGCCGCTAAATGTGAGTACCTTTTACTATATCTAATAAAGACATTGGTATTCAGACGGAGAGCACTATATATGTCCCCTTTGTTTTATATATACACCAATTTCTGAGTTTGATTGGAGTTCATCCATCCCCACCTGAGTGATCTATGTTGGGCTGTCCGAGAGAGCTAGGAGAGGATAATCCCCAGGTTGCTACAGCTGATATATGCGATCTTTGACCCTTTATGGGTCTGTGGCTGAGGTGAGAGACCACTCTAGCCAGTGGTGGGATATATGCACAGCGGTGTTTCGAAGAAATTTTTATGATTTTCTTATCACCTTTGTTTTTTTACTACCTTGTTGGTAGTTTCTTCTTTTCACCTTTATTTGGTCACTTATGGACTTTATTTTAGACTCTTTTAATATTTATTACACCATCAATATCACCTGTTTATATATTGATTAAGTATTTCTGGCACAAAACTTTTATAGGTATTTGCATATTATTTGTAAGGTGTTACACAATTTGTGTTTGCAGCCGAATTATTGCACTGATATTTGTATACTTATTTGCACCAGTATTAATTTGCTGTTTCAATTGTTTATACCATCTTTGGTTTTTTCACTAGTTGGTTGCGCTGATAATTTATTGATTCTTATTGCTACCTGTCCCAACTTTTTTGGAATGTGTAGCTCTCATGAAATCCAAAATGAGCCAATATTTGGCATGACATTTCAAAATGTCTCACTTTCAACATTTGATATGTTATCTATATTATATTGTGAATAAAATATAAGATTATGAGATTTGTAAATCAGTCCATTCCTTTTTTACTCACAATTTGTACAGTGTCCCAACTTTTTTGGATTTGTATATATATATATATATATAAATTATACAGTATATATACACTCACCGACCACTTTATTAGGTACACCTTGCTAGTACCGGGTTGGACCCCCTTTTGCCTTCAGAACTACCTTATTTCTTTGTGTCAGAGATTCAGCAAGGTGTTGGAAACATTCTACAGAGACTTTGGTCCATAATATCGCCCACACTATCACACCACCACCACCAGCCTGAACCGTTGATACAAGGGAGGATGGATCCATGCTTTCATTTTGTTAATGCCAAATTCTGACCCTACCATCTTAATGTCCCACCTGAAATGGAGATTCATCATACCAGACAACTTTTTTCCAATCTTCTATCATCCAATTTTGATGAGCCTGTGCGAATTGTAGCCTCAGTTTCCTGTTCTTAGCCCTTCTGCTTCAAGGTTTGATGTGTTGTGCATCCAGAGATGGCATTCTGCATTTCTTGGTTGTAACGAGTGGTTATTTGAGTTACTGTTGCCTTTCTATCATCTCAAACCAGACTACCCATTCTCCTCTAACCTCTGACATCAACATGACATTTTTGTCCACACAACTGCCGTTCACTGGATATTTTCCCTTTTTCAGACCATTCTCTGTAAATACTAGTGATGGTTGTGCATGAAAATCCCAGTAGAACAGCAGTTTTTGAAATGCTCAGAACAGTCCGTCTAGCACAAACAACCATGCAACATTCAAAGTCAGTTAAATCCCCTTTCTTCCCCATTCAGATGCTCGGTTTGAACTTCATCAAGTCATCTTCACCATGTCTAGATGCCTAAATGCATTGAGTTGCTGCCATGTGATTGGCTGATTAGCAATTTGTGTTACCATGCACTTGAACAGGTGTACCTGATAAAGTGGCCAGTGAGTATATATATTATATATATATATATATATATATGTGAGAACTGGAAACCAATGAATGAAATGAGCAAACCAGGGACAGTAGGGCTGGGAACGAAAGGGCTAGATGATTCTGGACATTCTCCAGCAAATTCAGTATAAGAGAGAAGCCTGCACAATTATTCAAAACTAAAGATAAGGCCAGAGATTTAGCTTTAAACATCATGAACTTGTTAGGACCCCAAAAGGGTTGTAGTAAGCATACTGCCTACAGAAAATGGATAGTCTATTGGCTAAAATGGGAAAAGTAGCCTGGATTGGCTATTGCCTTTGTATAAACAGTTACACCAATGTTCCAAGAATGTGTCCCAAGAATTGGATATGAGCACGGGTTGTTCTGGACCAGAGAGCATGACTTTTATAATATGTTGTTTATGTGACTTTTTATTATAGGGATGTTTTCAATGCCTTCCTGGCAGCCAGCCAGAAATGTTTTCATTTTTGTCATTTTACCAGAAGAATTACAGGAAGTTTTGTTTTCATTAATTCTTATTCATTCTTTCCTGGCTTTACAAAGAGGAAACCTACGGTATATGTGGATTATCACATGTAATACATTTTACAGAGCAAATGTACGTTTTTAACCTTTCCAATCAGCTACATCATATAATCTCTTATTGTATTCGGATTTATGACTGATGTTCAGGATATATTTTGATACAGAACCTCAAATTTGGGTTAAATAGACAGTATGTATATATGAAACAATAGGAAGCTTTACAATTCCGCTTGCCAAAATAATGTCACCCCAGACTGCAGCCTTTGTGAGCTGGGCCTGTGGTGATTGGTCATAATTAGGACACCTAAATATCTACATCTTTACAAATTCCTCCCTCTAGTCTAAAGCATCCTTTCTCAACATTTTTTTAAAACAGAGGAACCCTTGAAATAATTTTCTGGTCTCAGGAAACCCCTGCTAACAATTACTATATTTATAACTCATGATACATTCGTGCGATGGTCAGTGGGAAGAATTACCTCTTACAGATAGCTAAAAAGATTAATGGCGGTTGGAGCTTATCTAAGAGCCAGAAATTGCTCATTGCTCAGGGAACCCCTAGCAACTTCTAGAGGAACCCTAAAGTTCCATGGACCCTAGTAAAACCTGCTCTAAAGTAACATTGCAACACAATGAAACCTGGCCCTGACCACTACTTCATTGTGCACTTCATTGTGCACTTCCATGTGCATCTGTTTACAGTGAAAATCTGTTTCGTATACAGACCTGGAAGACCTGGTGCACTATGAAAAGGTAGTGATTCTGCTACACACATTCCGGCAAATTACAGGTATGGCCTATCTGTGCTAGCAGTGAGAACGACTTATAGGGATATAGCTAAGTAAAACCTGAGGCTACTCACTGTATACATGAAATATACTTATATATCACAGACCTTCAGTACCCACAAATCAATTGATCTAATCACTACAAGCAAGAGTCTCATTGATGTAACTTTAACCTAAGCGCATGAAGCTTGCCGCAAGAAAGAATGACTGTGGTAATATTGTGCTAGATAAAAGCCAAGGCATAAAGTAACATGGTAAAAAATAGATATGGGAGGCCATACACTGTGTGAATTTCTTTCCTGCAACTACAGATAGAGGGAAAGAAATTTGCATGATTTCGCCATCAACACAGACAGTGCTGACGGCGGAATTCCTCCTGCCGAGCAATAGTCTGCTCCCTGCCGGGCAGGGGAAGCAGTCCCCGCTGAAAGAAGACAGTGAATATTGCTAGTGGCTATAGCAGCCAATAGCGATAATCACAAGAGAATCCGGTAGGCTGGTTGTATCCAAGTTGATCGATAAGATCCACTTGGTACTTTTAGCCTGCCCATAAACAGTTTGAATCGTGTATGGCTGGATAAGTCTACTCCCAGTATGCACTGCACCCATGTGCTGCAGTCCTTATGCCTACAAAATAACTCCTTACCTACCACAAGTTAGAGTTTCAGAGACACATATAAAGATTGTCTTAAAAATAAATAAATAAAGTAGAATATAGGTACATTTCTAACTTTGAGCATACTTTAAAAAAGGCCTTCATTAAAAGTAGGGAATCACTTAGCAACCAGAAACTATTAAGACCAAAAAAAGCAAAAATGTAATATATTGCAGCTTACCAATCCTAAATATGGTGGCTGCAACCATTTTTTTAGGCTTTATTTTTCTTCTACCTGTTGATTACTGCCAGTAACAAATTCACTGTTTTTGGGTGTCTCCGCACCTTTGCACAGCAGAATTGTTAATCTGGGGAGAGGGTGGTGTTAGATGAACTAGCAAAGTTAGATGGACTTCTTTAACTAATTTATAGCTGAACTCTGGCTAACACTTTTTAAGTTGCAACATTTTTTTTTTTACCTTTTGAGATAAAGGTTTTACAAAAGTGAATCAAAGCTGAGCATTATAAGCACCCCTGTCGGGGTCTTCCCTCTAACAGCCATTTTTGCTGGATACTTTGATTTTTTTTTAAAGAAGTTGAAAAATGCCATACTTACTGGCCAGATAAACAGGTAGAAATGGAAAAATGCCTAAAAAAACGAATGTAGTCTCCACCTCTAAGAATTGGGGAGCGGCAATAAATTACAGTTTTGCTTTTGGGTTTAATACTGCTTTAAAAACTTTGCTATGTACAACACGATAAGGGGAATTTATCAAAACTGGAGCAGCCACAATCTGGTGTAGATGTGCATGGCAACCAAGCTTCTCATTTTTAAAATGTAATTGAACAAGCTGAAGATAGGAGCTAATAGGTTGCCATGTAGATCTGCTCCAGATTCTGTCATAGTGCCCCTTATATTGCTGGCCAGAGGAAAAGTTGGTCAATGCCTGTGGTCAATGGGAGGAAAAAATGGCCAGCATCAGTGATCAGTGGAAGAAAAATGCCTGGCATTGATGGTCAAAGAAAGAAAAAATGTCTGGCATCAGTATTCAGTGGGAGAATAAAATGCCCAATGTTGGTGGTCAGGAGCAGGAAAAAATGGCCAGCATTAGGGGTCACTGGGAAGAAAACAATGCCTGGCAATGGTGGTTAATAAAATGCCTGTAGCCCAATATATTGGCAGACAGTGTCTGGGTCACTCTTCATTGATAGTCAATGCCTTACGTTGGTGGACACTATGTCGGTAGCCCCTTACAATGTTGCTCAGTGTCTTTGCCCTACTTTTGCCTGAATTGTGTGCTATTTATGGAGAAAGGATCCTAGGCATTGTAGGCAGTTGCAGTCTTTAGATCCTGGGTACCCAGGAGGAGGTTCAGGGCACATGCCCTGGGCACTGGCTAGGCCCCTGATTGATTCTGGTGAGTGTGTTGTACACCTTTGTAAATCTTTTACAGTGAGTGGCCCAGGATTACAGGAGCTGGGGTCGCAAATACATAGAAAAACTGCTGACTTGCAAGCACATCTGAGTGGACACCAATTTCTGAGCTCCCAATTGAAATCCACCCAATCATCATTTACACCAGCATTAGCAGTCATTTACAATTTCGCAGACCTGCCCAGATTCTGCACTGCTTCTCTCTCTACCTGGACATTTTCTAGGGAACGCCTTCACCATGCCACAAAAATGAAACCATCATCCTGTTGCCATGAACACTGCCCCTACCCCTCCATTCCTTTCTGATGCTGATGTGCTGTCAGACAGGCGGGGTCAGTGGATGTACCTATGGTGGAAATGGATGATCTGCAGGAGCCCCTGATTACACCTGCTTGTTAGGGATGATCGAACTTTTGAAAAGTTCGGTTCAACCAGGACACCCGAATTTCAGGAAAGTTCGGTTCGGATTCCAGAACCCCATTGAAATCAATGGGACCCGAACTTCTGGAATCAAAAAACACCATTTTGAAGCCCTAAAACCCAATAAATGCCCCTAAAAAGTGCCTAGGGTTCTGGGTCATGCCCCATTAACTAATAATCACACAAAAAAAAGTTCTTAAAAATTGTCATTTTTGATAAAAAAAAGCCAATTATTGAAAAAAAAAAAAAGAGAGATTTTTTTTATTTTGACTTTGGATTTAGTATCTGGGGGGTCTAGAAAGTGTACATGTGAAGTTTCAGCTCTGTAGCATGTCCAGAACCATATAAAAAAAAGATTGTTTGTATTAGAAAACTTTCAGCACAGGAGTATGGCTTCGCTGCTGCAACACCTTGCCGGTTTAATAGCAGGCATTTTTTTGGGTTCTTTGCAGTCAGGAAAAACATCTGAACTTGTGTATAGTGGTACTGTGCACAAGTTCTGATGTTTTGCCTGCCTCCAAAAACCCCCAAAAAATGCCAGCAAAAACACACCTGGGCATTTTTTTTTTTTTGACGCTAGCGTTTTTTTTGGCATTCTTTGGGGTTCTTTTGAGGCAGGCAAAACATCTGAACTTGTGTATAGTGGTGTATATACACACATACATATATTTATATACACACCTAGACATATATAGGTGTGATAGTAGCAGAAATATATGCTTGCGCTAATGAAATCATTTACAGTAATATATTTCTGCTACTATCACACCTATATATGGCTAGGTGTCTATATACATATAATTATGTGTGTATATATACCACTATACACAAGTTCAGATGTTTTGTCTGCCTCAAAAGAACCCCAAAAAATGCCAAAAAAAATGCTAGTGTCAAAAAAAAAATGCCCAGGTGTGTTTTTGGTGGCTTTTTTTGGGAGTTTTTGGAGGCAGGCAAAACATCAGAACTTGTGCACAGTACCACTATACACAAGTTCAGATGTTTTTCCTTACTGCAAAGAACCCAAAAAAATGCCTGCTTTGAAACCGGCAAGGTATGAAAATCGAGGAGAGAAGCTAACCCCCTGAGCTGAAAGTTTTCTAATACATACAATCCTTTTTTTTTCTGGTTCTGGACATGCTACAGAGCTGAAACTTCACAGGTACACATTTTAGACCCCCCAGACACAAAATCACACAAAAAAAGTTCTTAAAATTTGTAATTTTTGATAAAAAAAAAGCCAATTATTGAAAAAAAAAAAAAAAAAAAAGAGAGATTTTTTTGATTTTTACTTTGGATTTCAGATCTGGGGGGTCTAAAAAGTGTACATGTGAAGTTTCAGCTCTGTAGCATGTCCAGAACCATAAAAAAAAGATTGTTTGTATTAGAAAACTTTCAGCACAGGAGTATGGCTTCGCTGCTGTAACACCTTGCCGGTTTAATAGAAGGCATTTTTTTGGGTTCTTTGCAGTCACATGTACACTTTTTAGACCCCCCAGATACAAAATCCAAAGTAAAAATCAAAAAATCTCTCTTTTTTTAAAATGTTTTCAATAATTGGCTTTTTTATCAAAAATGACAATTTTTAAGAACTTTTTTTGTGTGATTTTGTGTCTGGGGGGTCTAAAAGGTGTACCTGTGAAGTTTCAGCTCTGTAGCATGTCCAGAACCAGAAAAAAAAGGAATGTTTGTATTAGAAAACTTTCAGCTCAGGGGGTTAGCTTCTCTCCTCGGTTTTCACACCTTGCCGGTTTCAAAGCAGGCATTTTTTTGGGTTCTTTGCAGTCAGGAAAAACATCTGAATTTGTGTATAGTGGTACTGTGCACAAGTTCAGATGTTTTGCCTGCCTCCAAAACCCCCCAAAAAATGAGAGCAAAAACACACCTGGGCTTTTTTTTTTTTTTTTTGACGCTAGAGTTTTTTTGGCATTTTTTTGGGTTCTTTTGAGGCAGGCAAAACATCTGAACTTGTGTATAGTGGTATATATACACACATAATTATATGTATATAGACACCTAGCCATATATAGGTGTGATAGTAGCAGAAATATATTACTGTAAATGATTTCATTAGCGCAAGCATTTATTTCTGCTACTATCACACCTATATATGTCTAGGGGTATATATACAGACATATATGTGTATATATACCCCCTATACACATGTTCAGATGTCATGTCTGACATCAAACGTGTCCTCAAAAAAGCACTGGCAGTGGCAGCCCCTGCAGCATAAAAAATGCTTGGCTGGTGAGAAGCCATATTCCAGTTCCGAAGCAATTCAGAGAAATGATAATTTCTCTATAGCGGTCACCCTGCTATGGAAGGGTTTTGTCACCCTGCCATAGCAGTCACTGCCAGTTAACCCTACACTACACTATGGTCCCTTTACACTTAACACTTTCCCTACAGAAACTACATTTTTGAAGCTAACTTAAGTGTAAAGGAGCACTCTAACTACACTCTATCCCTTTCCTCACACTAATAAATAGCTAAATGACACTTTTAAAGTAAAATTAACAGAACTGCTTCCACTCTCTTCCATGACCAGTATAACAATGCTAGGAATATGGCGGGGGCGATCTTATATACTGGGGGGCGTATTCACTAATGATTGGTCTAGGGACCCCCTAGTCACTCCAATCACATTCCTAGCATTCTCCTGCCCCCTCAATTGGCTTTTGCTAATGGTTCTGGTCCAATCACGGGCTTTTAAAGCCCATTTCCTGAAGCATTGCATTATGGTCGGTTCTGGTTGCCGAATTCTGAACTTTTTGGGCAAAAAGTTCTAAATTCGGCCGAACCTCGAACACCCAATGTTCGGGCCGAACCGATGGTCGACCCGAACCGTTCGATCATCCCTACTGCTTGTTTCATGAGAACAGCTGATACCTATCAATTACCTTCACCTGCACCTTTTGATCAAAACCCTGCTCCAGAGTTTACCCTGAAAGTGCAGCTATGTTAGGGTCCTTTTAGTGAAAGGGTCCAGCTTTCCGATCGGGTCCGCCTGTCAGTTTTTCAGGCAGACCTGACCGGATGATCCATGCACCCCTAGGGAGTAGCGAATGTCAGCGGTGACATCTCAGCTGACACCCTCTGCTATCCGATCCTGTCCCTGAAATCCAGATGGATGGAAACCCTATTTTCCATCTGTCTGGAGGATCGGATAGGATCGGATGAAAACAGACAGGCGATCCGTTTTCATCCAATCTCCCATAGAGGAGAGTGGGGATCTGACACGTCCATCTCTGCAAAGTAAGCGTGGACGGACCTGTCATCTGCCTGCTCAACGGGGATTGGCGGATCGTTCCCTGCTGAGCAAAACTGAGTCAGCCAGGCGGAAAACCCATATGAAAGGACCCTAATTTACTCTGGCTAACCTTACATCTGTGGCATCACAGCTCATATTTCTTTTTTGCACCATCATTTTAAAAATAAATTATGGTTTTACGTCAACGGGCTCCATTCACAAATCAGTATCCCACTTTAAGAAATGTGGTAAAATAACGCATAGCATTTAGGGTTGAGCGAACACGGACTGTATTATTCATGTTCGTACCGAATAATTGGATTTTTGTTACCCGAACACAGACACGAACACTTTACTGTATATTCGGGTAAAAATCCGTGTTCGGTCGTTTTATTTCCGGGTTTTGCATGCTTTGGCGTGCTTTTCATGGCGGGCTTTCAACAGCCAATCAACAAGCGTTTAACTGGTGTGCCTAAGCCATCCCAACCATGCCTACAAATGTATCAGTAGCTGTGATTGGCCGTCTGAAGCATGTGACCAAGTCTTTATAAGTTCGAGGCAGCGCCGCTGCGGCGTCATTCTGCTGTTTAGATCAGGGAGAGAGCACACATCAACGTGCTGGCTGCTGATTAGGGACAGACAGGAAAAAAAAACATTTGTGTCCGGATAGAATTGAGGGTACAGGTCGGAGTGTGTTAGGCAGGGCGAGTTTTAGGCATTTTAGGGAGAGAGTCTGCTGATTTTTAAGGGACAGTGCGTTCTACAAACTACAATCGACATTGCTGTGTGGGGTGGGGTTTGCAGTCACCCGATCTACGATCTTATCAATCCTGTTAGGGAGAGAGTCTGCTGATTTTTAGGGAAAGTGTGTTCTACAGACTACAATCGATATTGCTGTGTGGGGTGGGGTTTGCAGTCCCGATCTACGATCTTATCAATCCTGTTAGGGAGAGAGTCTGCTGATTTTTAGGGAAAGTGTGTTCTACAAACTACAATCGATATTGCTGTGTGGGGTGGGTTTTGCAGTCCCGATCTACGATCTTATCAATCCTGTTAGGGACAGAGTCTGCTGATTTTTAGGGACAGTGTGTTCTACAAACTACAATCGATATTGCTGTGTGGTGTGGGATAGGAGATAGGCAGGTGTCAGTGGTCCACATCCATTTTGCTGTGTGTGGGCTGCAGTGAACACAATCTTTTTGGGTGCAGTGAACACAATCTTTTTGGGGTGCAGTGAACGCAATCTTTTTGGGGTACAGTGAAAACAATCTTTTTGGGGTGCAGTGAACACAATCTTTTTGGGGTGCAGTGAACACAATCTTTTTGGGGTACAGTAAACATAATCTTTTTGGGGTGCAGTGAGCACAATATTTTTGGGGTGCAGTGAACACAATCTTTTTGGGGTGCAGTGAACACAATCTTTTTTGCCCACTGAGGAGGAGGGAGAAAAGTATTTTTCTATCAGGCACTGTGTGCAGCCTTTTTCCTTCAGCTGTGCTGTGCTGAGTGACTGATCATACACTGCTGTGTTCAGTTCACATGTGCTAATATTGAGTGGTTTCAAAAATCATACACTTTTTTTCTATTCTACTATTCAATATACAGCCTTGGGTTAAAAAAATTAAATTGTGGCCTGCAGCAGAGCTGAATGATATTTGGGGTTTTTGGGGTTCATCTCATACTTCTGAAGATTTGAGGGTGCTGCCTGTTCCATACTCCTCCTACTCCTCATCCAGCCTTTTAGGGGTACAAACAATAGTAATTGGGGCCTAGTGTGGTTGTGTACGTGTGATATACATACACTTTTTTTGATCATATTTTCTATTCCGCTATTTAATCAAAAACCTTTGGGGATCAGTTAAATTGGGGGATAGTCTGTGTCGGTACGTGTGAGATCCACCTTTCCAAATTTTTGGGGTTCATCTCATACTTCTGAAGATTTGTGGGTGCAGCCTGTTCCATACTCCTCCTACTCCTCATCCAGCCTTTTAGGGGTACAAACAATAGTAATTGGGGCCTAGTGTGGTTGTGTACATGTGATATACATACACTTTTTTTGATCATATTTTCTATTCCGCTATTTAATCAAAAACCTTTGGGGATCAGTTAAATTGGGGGATAGTCTGTGTTGGTACGTGTGAGATCCACCTTTCCAAGTTTTTGGGGTTCATTTCATACTTCTGAAGATTTGAGGGTGCAGCCTGTTCCATACTCCTCCTACTCCTCATCCTGCCTTTAGGGGTACAAACAATAGTAATTGGGGCCTAGTGTGCTTCTGTACGTGTGAGATACATACACTTTTTTTGATCATATTTTCTATTCCGCTATTTAATCAAAAACCTTTGGGGATCAGTTAAATTGGGGGATAGTCTGTGTCGGTACGTGTGAGATCCACCTTTCCAAGTTTTTGGGGTTCATCTCATACTTCTGAAGATTTGAGGGTGCTGCCTGTTCCATATTCCTCCTACTCCTCATCCTGCCTTTAGGGGTACAAACAATAGTAATTGGGGCCTAGTGTGCTTCTGTACGTGTGAGATACATACACTTTTTTTTGATCATATTTCCTATTCCGCTATTCAATAAAAACCTTTGGGGATCAATTAAATGTCAAATGATCAATTAAATAGTCTGTGTCGGTACGTGTGAGATACACCTTTCCAATTTTTTGGGCGCATCTCATACTGCCGAGGATTTGAGGGTGCTTCAGTCTGCCTCCTGCCTGTTCCGAACTCCTCCTACTCCTCATCCTGCCTTTAGGGTAGAAAAAATTATAATCGGGGCCTAGTTTGTGTTTGTACGTGTGAGATACACCGTTTTGTAAAATTTGTCCTATTCCGCTATTCAATATACACCCTCTTTGAGTGTAAAAAATTTAATTGCGGGATAGTCTGTATCGGTACATGTGAGATACACCTTTTTAAAATTGTTTGGCGCATATCCTTCTACCGCCGAGGATTGCAGGGCGCTTCAGTTTGCCTCCTGTTCCCAACTCCTCCTACTCCTCTTCCTCATCCTGCCTTTAGGGTACAAAAAATTGTAATCGGCGGGGCCTAGTCTGTGTTTGTACGTGTGAGATACACCGTATTATAAAATTTTTCCTATTCCGCTATTCAATATACACCCTTTTGGAGTGTAAAAAATTAAATTACGGCATAGTCTGTATCGGTACGTGTGAGATACACCTTTTAAATTGGTTTGGCGCATCTCCTTCCCCCGCCAAGGATTGCAGGGCGCTTCAGTTTGCCTCCTGTTCCCAACTTCTCCTACTCCTCTTCCTCATCCTGCCTTTAGGGTACAAAAAATTGTAATCGGGGCCTAGTCTGTGTTTGTACGTGTGAGATACACCGTTTTTTATCCTATTCCGCTATTCAATATACACCCTTTTGGGTAAAAAACATTAAATTGCAGCATAGTTTGCATATTTGACTGTGAGATACACCCGTGCGATACTGTTGTTGTTTTGTTCCGCTATTCAATAAACACCTTTCTAGGGCAAGATCTTAAATTACAGAAATATGAGGAGACCGTCAAATAGGGGCCGTGGCCTGGGTCGTGGTGCTGCTGGTAGAGCTCCTGTTGCAAGGAGAGGACGTGGTCGATCTGTGCCAGCTACACGCACAAGTGAAACACCTTCCTCAAGTGTGAGTAGGCGACAGAACCTGCATCAGTATTTGGTAGGGCATCATACGCCTCTAGAAGTGATGAGGCCAGAACAAGTGGAGGCGATAGTAGATTGGTTTGCTGCTGACAGTGCCTCCAGTTCCTTCACATTGTCTCCCACCCAGTCTACTGCAGAATGGTCAGAGTTGGCACCTGCAGCCAATGTCCAACCGTCTTTTACCTCACCCCCTTGCAAATCAGGCAAGCAGTCTGAGCCCCAAGCCATACAGCAGTCTCTTCTTCTTTTTGATGACTCTGTCAGCAGGGTTTCCCAGGGCCATCCACCTAGCCCTGCCCCAGAAGTGGAAGAGATTGAGTGCAGCGATGCCCAACCACTTATTTCTAAAGATGAGTACATGCAAGGACCATCGCAGCATGTCTCCGATGATGACGAAACGCAGGTGCCAACTGCTGCGGCGTTCAGCATTGTGGAGACCAACAAGGAGGGCAGGGGTGAAGACTGGGTGGAAGATGATGTGGAGGACGATGAAGTCCTCGACCCCACATGGAATGAACGTCATGCAGGTGACCTGAGTAGTTTGGAGGAAGAGGCGGTGGTCGGACAGAGCCACCAGCACAGCAGAAGAGGGAGCAGGGTGCAGAAGCGGAGCGGCAGTGCCCTAGACACTACGCCTGCTACTGCCCAACGCAGCAAGGGAACGAGCGCACCAAAGATCACTCTCTCAGTTGGCTTCAGACCGGAAGCAGAGTGGAAGCAGAGGGGGAGGAGCAACTGCGAGCAGCGAGGAGAGCGTGGAGGAGAGCCGCGGGTGACACGTGCGGGGGAGCCGCACTAGGTCACCAGAAGCCGGCACGGGTGCGGGTGCAGGGGACCGGGACAGAGAGCGGCGGGACCCGGACAGAGAGGGACCGGGACTGAAAGCTGCGGTGGAGGACGGGCACCGCACAGTATTGAGGAGGTGAGTGATCCCGGAAGCAGGGGAGGAGGAGCAGCGGCGACTGGTGAGTATCCCTGCAGCTGTGTGACGGTGCTTTGGGACCTGTGACTGACTGACAGACCTGTGACTGACTGACTGACAGACCTGTGACTGACTGACTGACAGACCTGTGACTGACTTACTGACAGACCTGTGACTGACTTACTGACAGACCTGTGACTGACTGGCTGACAGACCTGCGACTGACTGACCACATTGGGATCTGTGACTGACTGACTGACCACATAGGGATCTGTGTTTGACTGACCTTGCTTGCGACCATCAGCGACTTACAGACCGCCCTGCGACTGACAGACCACCCTGCGACTGACAGACCGCCCTGCGACTGACTGACGGTGCTCTGCGACTGACTGACGGTGCTCTGCGACTGACTGACGGTGCTCTGCGACTGACCGACCGTGAGTATCTTAGCGACTGGTGAGTATATTAGCGACTGGTGAGTATCTTGCGACTGGAGAGATTCTTGCGATTGGTGAGTATCTTGCGACTGGTGATCTTTGCAGCTGGTGAGTATCTTGCGACTGGTGATCTTTGCGACTGGTGAGTATCTTGCGACTGGTGATCTTTGCGGCTGGTGAGTATCTTTTGCGACTGGTGATCTTTGCGGCTGGTGAGTATCTGAGTATCTTGCGACTGGTGAGTATCTTGCGACTGGTGAGTATCTTTGCGACTGGTGAGTATCTTTGCGTCTGTGCTATCTTTGCGACTGGTGAGTATCTTTGCGTCTGTGCTATCTTTGCGACTGTTGAGTATCTTGCGTCTGTGCTATCTTTGCAACTGGTGAGTATCTTTGCGTCTGTGCTATCTTTGCGACTGGTGAGTATCTTGCGTCTGTGCTATCTTTGCGACTGGTGAGTATCTTTGCGTCTGTTGCTATCTTGCGACTGGTGAGTATCTTAGTGACTGGTTAGTATATTAGCGACTGGTGGGTACCCCAGGTTAGTACCAGGGAAGTTAGAGGTAGTGTAGGTAAGGAAGAGCAGGTCATTAACATCATCCCCATAGAGTAGTGGGTAATAATGTCCGACAGGATTGCGGATGCCACTCAGTGCACTTCTTGCGGCATGTATGAGTTTCTTGATGAACCAATCAAGGACGAATACTGCTGTGCGAGATGTGAGCAACTTGTTGCTCTGGAAGCCCACATCGTGGATCTAGAGAACACAGTGGCAAGACTGCGTCGCATCTACGACCTGGAAAGGAGCTTGGACATTACCCATCAGGCGCTGGCAGGGGCCAGCATAGAGGAGGGAGGAATGGAGGAGACACAAGCAGCAGAGGCACGCAGCTGGGTGACTGTTAGGAATGTTAGTGGGAGGAGAGTCAGGGAGGCCAGTCCTGAGTTGGTACACCCTAACATATTTGCCGAGTTGCAGGTTGAGGGGGATATCAACTCAGGGGTGGCAGAGCTGGAGCATGCACCCTCCCCCAGCTGCCAGGGGAGGGACGGCTTCAGGAAGAAGGGGGGCCGTAACTCAGGAAAGGTTAGAAAGGTTGTGGTAGTTGGGGACTCAATTATCAAGAGGACAGAGAGTGCAATCTGTAAAAAAGATCTCGTGAACCGAACAGTATGTTGTTTACCGGGCGCCCGAGTTCGGCACATCGCAGATCTGGCAGACAGATTGTTGTGTGGGGCTGGGGATGACCCAGCGGTCATGGTGCATGTGGGCACTAATGACAAAGTTAAAGGTAGGTGGAGGATCCTAAAGAACAATTTCAGGGACTTAGGTAATAGATTGAGGAAAAGGACCTCCAAGGTGGTTTTCTCTGAAATACTGCCTGTACCTCGAGCCACACAGGAGAGGCAGAAGGAGATTAGGGAACTTAACAAGTGGCTGAGGAATTGGTGTAGGAAGGAGGGGTTTGGGTTCCTGGAGAACTGGGCTGACTTCTCAGTCGGCTACCGGCTCTTTAGTAAGGATGGGCTGCACCTTAATGGGGGCGGTACAGCTCTTTTGGGGAGAAAGACGGCCACCAAGTTGGAGGAGCTTTTAAACTAGGTGACGGGGGGAGGGCTCAGACGTAGAGTCAGTTAGGAGGGAGCAAAGGACTGAAGGCAGTTGTAGGGTCAGCAGCGACAGTAGGTCCACAACGTCAATCGGTAGGTCTGTACGGGAGAACCGCAGACCAAACAGGAATCAACATAACCACCAATCACGTTTATCTTCCGTAAAACTAAGAGGGGTATATGCTAATGCCAGGAGCCTAGCTAATAAAATGGTTGAGTTGGAAATGTTAGTACATGAGGAGGACATAGACCTTGTGGGAATAACAGAGACTTGGTTCGACCCCTCACATGACTGGCTGGCAAATATCCAAGGATATTCAGTGTACCGGAAGGACAGGATAGGAAAAAGAGGGGGAGGGGTATGTCTCTACGTCAAGAATAATGTAAAGGTGATAGAGAGGAGTGATATTACGGAAGGGATGAGTATGGAGTTAGAATCCGTATGGGTAGAACTCCATAGGGAAGGAGAAAAGGGGAAAGTAATTGTGGGGGTTTGCTATAGGCCACCTAAACAAGGGGAGGAGGTAGAGCAGGAATTTTTAGCACTTTTGGGTAAAGTGGCAAAGCTAGGATCAGTCATCATATTGGGGGACTTCAATTATCCCGACATTGACTGGGAAGAGGGGACTACACACTCACAGAAGGCCCGGCTATTCACGGAAACCTTACAGGATAATTACATGTCACAATTGGTGGACTCTCCTACTAGAGAAAACGCAATCCTGGATCTATTGATCACTAATGACCCAGACCTAATCTCGGAGGTAGGGGTCCAGAGCAACCTGGGCTCTAGCGATCACAGGATGATCACATTTAGCGTAAATAACAATATAGCAAGGCAAGTGGGGAACATAAGAACCCTTAACTTCAGAAGGGCAGACTTTCCAAAATTGTACTCGTTGATGGAAAGGGTAAACTGGGACCGAACCCTGGGATCCCTGACCACAGAGGAAAAATGGGAATGCTTTAGGAATATATTAAGCAAAGGCAACTTGCAGTGCATTCCTATGGGAAATAAATTTAGAAGAGACAAAGCCAAACCTGGCTGGCTAAACCATAGCGTTAAAAATCTTTTTAGGGGAAAAAAATTGGCCTTCAGGAAATATAAATCAGAAGGCACAGTATTGGCTTTCGACCAATACAAGGAGGCAAATAAGAAGTGTAAACACGAAATCAAGATGGCTAAAATAGACTTTGAGAGACAAATAGCGGAGGATAGTAAAAAAAACCCAAAGAAATTCTTTAAGTATATCAACAGCAAAAAAACTAGGGCAGAGCATACTGCACACATAATTAACGATGATGGGAGGATGGTTACAGAAGACACTGAAAAAGCAACCATGCTGAATGCTTTTTTCTCGTCAGTCTTTACACAGGAAAAGGAGGGGTACACTGACCATGACTGTATGGTTAGTAGTAATACACAGGACTTGCCACTATGGCTAACAGAGGGTGAAATCAGGGAAAGGCTGGATAAACTTAACACAAACAAATCACCAGGCCCGGATGGCGTACATCCGAGAGTACTCAAGGAACTCAGTAAGGTTATATCCAGACCACTGTTCCTGATCTTTGCGGACAGTATTAGGACAGGAGATGTACCAGGGGAGTGGAGGAAAGCTAGCGTGATTCCGATATTCAAAAAGGGTCAGAGGCATATCCCGGGAAATTATAGGCCTGTTAGTCTGACATCAGTAGTATGTAAACTTCTGGAGGGGATGATAAGGGACTATATCGTAGAGTTTGCTAAGGGCAACAGCATCATTAGTAGTAACCAGCACGGGTTTACAAATGGGCGTTCTTGTCAAACCAATCTCTTAACATTCTACGAGGAGGTGAGCTGTGAGCTAGATAGGGGCAGACCAGTGGATGTGGTGTACTTGGATTTCGCTAAGGCGTTCGATACAGTTCTCCATAAGCGCTTAATTTAAAAAATAAGGTCTGCAGGTATCGACAGCAGGGTTTGCTCTTGGATACGGAACTGGCTAAAAGGACGTGTCCAAAGGGTGGTAATAAACAGCGCATACTCAGACTGGTCTGAGGTAGTAAGCGGGGTCCCCCAAGGCTCAGTCCTGGGACCAACCTTGTTCAATTTATTCATAAACAGCATTGAGGACGGGATCTGTAGTTCAATATCAGTTTTTGCAGATGACACAAAATTAGGCAGGGCAATAACAGCACAGCATGAAGCAGATATCCTACAGAATGACCTGGACAAAATAACGGAGTGGGCAACAACTTGGCAAATGAGGTTTAACGTGGAGAAGTGTAAGGTTTTGCACTTGGGGACTAGCAACATAAAAGCACAATACACGTTAGGAGGGGAACCCCTGGGAGAATCAAAAATGGAGAAGGATCTGGGAGTATTGGTGGATGATAGACTAGGCAACAGCATGCAATTCAAGCGGCAGCTGCCAAAGCCAGCAGAATATTAGCATGCATTAAGAAAGGGATGTATTCCAGAGATAAGACTATAATCCTTCCACTTTATAAAACTCTGGTCCGACCGCATCTGGAGTATGCTGTCCAGTTCTGGTCACCAGTCCTCAGAAGGGATGTGTTGGAGCTGGAGAGGGTCCAGAGAAGGGAAACTTATCTAATCAATACCTTGATTATGAGGAGCGTCTGCAATCGCTTGATTTTCCCTGGAGAAGAGATGCCTGAGGGGGGACATGATAGCAATTTTTAAATATCTCAATGGGGATCTAGGCTTAGAAGAAAAGCTATTCAATCGCAGGGATTGCATGAGGACTCGGGGGCATACAATGCGATTGGAGGAGAAGCGTTTTAACCTCAGGCAACGTGGGGGGTTCTTTACTGTTAGGGCTACAAGATTGTGGAATTCTCTACCACAAGAGGTGGTTTCTGCAGGTAATATGGTGGCATTCAAAAGACTTCTAGACGTACATCTCAAGGATCAGAACATTCAGGGGTATGCGAGATGATTACAGCCACACACACCTACACAGGTTGAACTGGATGGACTGTTGTCTTTATTCAACCTCACCTACTATGTAACTATATGTAAAGTCAGCTCAAAAGGAGTTCTCTAGCGTGGAAGTTCTTTAGAAAATGTGCTGATGACAGAACACGAGTGGTTTGCACCCTGTGCAATCAGAGCCTGAAGCGAGGCATAAACCTTCTCAACCTGAGCACAACCTGCATGATCAGGCATCTAAGTGCAAAGCACGAGCTGCAGTGGAGTAGACACCTTCAAAACCAAGAAACGTCTCTGGCTCATCCTGCTTCCTCTTCTGCTGCAGTCTCGGCCGCTCCAGCCACATCTGTAGTGATACCGGCACCTGCCACCCCGCAAACAGAGGATCTGTCAGCAACAGCACCACCTGGGTCACCAACCATCTCCACAATGTCCCGTGGAAGCGTTCAGCTTTCCATCTCCCAAACACTTGAGAGGAAGAGGAAGTACCCCCCTACCCACCCGCGACCCCTTGCCCTGAATGCCAGCATTTCAAAATTCTTGGCCTTTGAAATGCTGTCATTCTGTCTGGTGGAGACGCACAGTTTTAAAAACCTTATGTCGGTGGCTGTCCCACAGTACGTCGTGCCCAGCTGCCACTACTTTTCCAGGCAAGCCATCCCTTCCCTGCACAACCAAGTGGGGGAAAAAATCAGGTGTGTACTGCGCAACGCCATCTGTGCCAAGGTCCACCTAACTACCGATACGTGGACCAGTAAGCACGGTCAGGGGCGTTATATCTCCCTAACGGCACACTGGGTAAATGCAGTGGCGGATGGGCCTGAGGCGGATAGCAATTTGGCGCATGTCCTTCCACAACCAAGGATTGCAGGGCGCTTCAGTTTGCCTCCTGTTCCTAACTCCTCCTACTCCGCTTCCTCATCCTCTACCGCCTCCTCATCCGGATAGCGTAACACCTTTACCACCAACTTCAGCACGGCCAGGGGTAAACGACAGCAGGCAGTTTTACAACTTGCCTGTTTGGGGGACAAACCACACACCGCGCAGGAGTTGTGGAGGAGCATGGAACAGCAGACAAATGAGTGGTTGCTGCCAGTGAGCCTCAAGCCCGGCCTGGTGGTGTGCAATAACGGGCAAAATCTCATAGCAGCTCTGGGCCTAGCCAGTTTGACGCACATCCCTTGCCTGGCGCATGTGCTGAATTTGGTGGTGCAGAGGTTCCTTAAAAACTACCCCGATATGTCAGAGCTGCTGCAGAAAGTGCGGGCCGTCTGTGCGCACTTTCGGCGTTCTCACCCTGCTGCTGCTCGCCTGTCAGCGCTACAGCGTAACTTTGGCCTTCCCGCTCACCGCCTCATATGTGACGTGCCCACAAGGTGGAACTCCACCTTGCACATGCTGGAAAGACTGTGCGAGCAGCAGCAGGCCATAGTGGAGTTTCAGCTGCAGCACGCACGCGTGAGTCGCTCTGCGGAACAGCACCACTTCACCACTAATAACTGGGCCTCCATGCGAGACCTGTGTGCCTTGTTGCGCTGTTTTGAGTACTCCACCAACATGGCCAGTGCCGATGACGCCGTTCTCAGCTTAACTATCCCACTTCTATGCCTCCTTGAAAAAACAATTTGGGCGATGATGGAAGAGGATGTGGCACAGGATGAGGAGGAGGAGGAGGAGGAGGATGAAGAGGTAACATTTCCAAGGCTTTCAGGGCAGTCATTCGCAAGGGGCTCCGAGGGTGGGTTCCTGCACACACAAACGCCAGGGACACAATTGTCCAGCAGGGGCACAGTTCTGGAGGATGAGGAGGATGAGGAGGAGGAGCTGGAGGAGGAGATGGAACCATGTTCACAGCAGGGTGGCACCCAGGCCAGCTCATGGCCATCACTGGTGCATGGCTGGGGGGATACAGAGGACACGGACGATACATCTCCCACAGAGGACAGCCTTTCGTTGCCTCTGGGCAGCCTGGCACACATGAGCGATTACATGCTGCAGTGTCTCCACAACGACCACCGAGTTGCCCACATTCTAACTTGTGCTGATTACTGGGTGGCCACGCTGCTGGATCCCCGTTACAAGGACAACGTACCGTCCTTAATTCACTCACTGGAGCGCGATCGCAAGATGCGCGAGTACAAGCGCACGCTGGTAGACGCGATGCTGCTGGCATTCCCACCTGACAGCGGGGCCACAGTGGAAGCACAAGGCAGAGGAGGAGGAGGAGGAAGAGGTTGCCAACGCAACCAGGGCACCGCCAGCACCTCAGAAGGCAGGGTTAGCATGGCCGAAATGTGGAAAAGCTTTGTCAGCACGCCACAACAAACAGCAGCACCAGCAGCTCAGATGGAACGTCTTAGCAGGAGGCAGCATTTTACCAACATGGTGGAGTAGTATGTGTGCACACGCCTACATGTAGTGAATGACGGGTCTGCCCCCTTCAACTTCTGGGTCTCCAAATTGGGCACATGGCCTGAGATTGCCCTTTACGCCTTGGAGGTGCTGGCGTGCCCTGCAGCCAGTGTATTATCTGAACGGGTATTTAGCACGGCTGGGGGCGTTATAACAGACAAGCGCAGCCGCCTGTCCAGAGACAATGTGGACAAGCTCACGTTCATTAAAATGAACCAGGCATGGATCCCACGGGACTTTTCCGTACCGTGTGCAGAATAGCGATGGATACCGACCTTACCCACCCATTGTTCCATTTTTGCTCTCTCTCACTCTTTTGGGGTGTACCCTCATTTAAAATTTGTGAAAAGAAGCAGTGTTGGCTACCTCGTCCTCCTCAGGGCCAGATTAACGTAGGGGCTATTGGAGCTGCAGCTCCAGGCCCCTACCTTTTATATAGGCCCCGGGTTGGCCATATTCACTGTTACCGCTCTTCTGTTACTTGTAAACACAGAAGTCTGGCTTCTATGCTCGCTTCCCCAGGCAGCTCCCTCAAAACCTCCCCACACAGCACGAAGGCCGGACAAGGAGGGACAGTTGCTGATGCATGGATGTGTTTATGGGCTTCAGAGACAGCATCCCATGTTGAATTAGGCATGCATGGCTGCACCCTTCCTCCTCTGGGTGCATGCCAAGGCACAGCCCTTAAGGCCCTTCAAAATCCTCAGCACCAAGCCCATGATGCTCTTAATCCGGCCCTGGTCCTCCTCCACCGCCGCTTCCACCTACACCGCCAATAGGTGTGCGCAGCCTATTGCATTAGGGTGTGCACCCCAAAGTTTAAATACACATGCATGTGTTTGCCTACATGTACATGGCCCCGATACATTACTCTCCCTGCTGGCAAAGTGAAATAGAGCAGAGCAGGTCCGAGGGAGATCTTTCCCATCTCCTCACTGGCAAACAGAGCGATAATGCTAATGTGCCCTAGGTGATTAGGGTGTGCCCAGGCACACCCGGCACACCCTGTGCGCACGCCTATGACACCGCCACATCCACCACCACCTCAACCTCCCTCCTACTCCATATGGGCCTCGTCCTTCAGAGATGAAGAACATTGTTTTATTTTTCTGTTTTTTTTTTGTTGTTTTAAGTTATTTCCCTATCCACATTTGTTTGCAGAGCACTTGCCATGCTCTTAAATATGTTTTGCTGCCATTTGCAGCACTCTAGCCCTTTCCTTTGGTGTTTTAGAGCCATTTTAGTGCCTGAAAGTTCGGGTCCCCATTGACTTCAATGGGGTTCGGTGTCCGGGAAAAGTTCGGCAAAAGTCCGGGACACGGACCCGGACTTTTTTTTAAAGTTCGCCCGAACCCGCCGAACACGGACATCCAGGTGTCCGCTCAACTCTAATAGCATTTAAAAAAAAAAAAAAAATTGCCATTCACTAAACAACAATTGCGGCAAAATCCCATTAAGATTTGGGTGCCATTAAAAGCAACGGGGATCGCAAGCCCTTCCCACATTTTGTGGCAATTTTGGAATCGTGGGCAAAGTCGCCGCAATTTCACCTGTGATCTGGAATGCCATGGTATGAACAGAGCCTAAATACCTTTTCCCAGCAGTGCTGTACAGTCACATTTTCTTTTGGGTCTTTCTCCCAAGCCGAAAGATTCCACATCCTTCTGCTGGTTTAGTTTCAGTTTCAGGAGGGGAGGGGCAGGGAGAGGATCAGCTTCACACAGACCATGGAAATGACTGGAAGGGAGGGGAAGAGAGGGAGATACAGATGCTGCAAAAAGAGCAGGATGATGGAAAGTCAGTTTACTGACAGGAACAAGCAGGAAGAACTAGGTATTATACTATATGGCAAAGGATAAATAACATTGCAAAAAATTATTAGCTAAAAAAATAAGGAAGGAAGGATCAAAGATAGGAAGAAAATCGAACCCAGGAAGGATTGGTCTGTCCATTGCAGTAAGGATCAAAGTCAATAAATCACAGGAAGGATTGATTGATTGCAAGAAGGATCGGTCAGTCAATAGAAGGAAGGATCGGTCGATCGCAGGAAAGATGAAAATAAGGAGGTTTGGTCAGTTGATCGATAGAAGAATTGGTCGAAGGAAGGATTAGTCAGCAGGAGGAAGCAGTTGGTCGATTACAGGAAGGGTCAGTCTGTCAATTCTTCATCCCTTGTGAAATCAATAAAGTTGATAAAAAAAAGTGTGATCCACTAACATTTGTGCAATGTGTTATTTAATCACACAGTAGCGAGAGCAGCCTTTACTGATCACAGGGATGTAAATTTAATCAAGCTCGTCCTGTTTATATCCGTAAATATGCTCCCTCCTACCTGCAATGACATATAGCATGACATTCAGTCTGATAGACAGGATAGCAACTGCTACTCTGTTCCCACCAGAAACATAGGTCTGTCTTTTTGGTTTCCCCTGCTATATTAGCAGTGTTCCATTAAAATGTACACTCCATCATTCAGGCTTTTAACTCAATGCTGTCCTCTACTAGTGCTTTAATAGAAATGGCATGAGTTTTACTTTCTCTATGAACAGAACTATAATCCTGGACTGCTGGAGCTGGAAATGTGATACTTATTAGTTTGCTTTTTTTATGGGGTACCTGATTTTTGGCATCCCTTACACTAGGGGCAACTAGAATATTTTTCCTTCCATTTCAGACCTGTTCTTTTTTTTTTTTTTTTTTTTTTGTCATAGCCTCAAGTCTAAGGCAAAACATAGCAGGGATTGATAGACTGCTCCTTTTCTTATCTTACTACATTTATTTCTTATGTTCTTCTGAAAGAGGCACTTAAAGAGGAAGTAAAGTTTCCTCTGTAACTTGTACATATAGGTAAGCCTGTGATAAGGCTTACCTATAGGTACTGTAAATATCTCCTGAACTTGCACTGTTTAGGAGATACTTACTTTGCATGCAGCCAGTGACATCACTGGCGCGTGCACTCTGAAGGAAAGGCCGTCTGTGCCATTCCTTCAGAGCCCTGTGCCATGAACGGCGGCTCCCGTGCCAATGCGCGGGAGAGACATCATTTTGGCTCTGGCAATTTAGATGGGTGGAGAACACGAACCCAGAAGGAAAACGGGTTAACATGTTCACCGTGTAAGTGTTGTCCAGGCGGCACTGTGGGGGCTTTGTTTTAAGGTAAGTATTTCATAATGAGCTAGTATGCAATGCATACTAGCTCATTGTGTCTTCGCCTTTCAGGTTTTTTTTTTTTTTGGGGGGAGATTTACAACCTCTTTAAATGGTGTACCAGTACAGAGTACATACAACACTCTTTAGGGCCGTGCAGAGTCACTTAGTCCATATGAAACCTTCCTTTTTTTTACCTTAAAGTAATAATTTCCTTCCAAGATTTTCATTGACATAGACTGCATTAAGATAAAAAAACTTCTGACTTTACAACTCCTTTAAGGTAAAAAGTACATTTACACCCCCCTTCTCAAAGCACTTACCCTTGTCACTGCCACCAGGTCTGGGACCATTCACTCTGTTCTCCAAACTTCCAAGTTGTAGAGGATAAATTGGCAGTAGAGGAACAATGGGCTCCCGAAGCTGTGTGTAAATTTGTTGGAAGGAGGAAGCAGGGGTGTGGCTTGCTGGTTTATTTTTTTGAATGAACACACACAGTGATCTGTGAATGAAGAAACTACAAGTCATATCAGCCACTGCAGCCAAATGGCTTGTAGTTTTCAATGGACTGCGAGGGCCCTGATGAGCATCCTCGTAGTTAACTGATTCTTCCTGCAGTTCTGAAACTGACAGGAGGTTCAGGCTCAGAGCTGAAGGAAAGGTTTGCAAGAGTCTGACACTGCACCTGCAATCCACTGTGCAATGCTCTACTGGTGTCTGTGAAAAAAAATGTGTGCTTTTATTATTTTTTTCACAAAGGTGAACTTAGCCTTAATCTAGGTCCAACTCTTTGGTAAGGACCAGGAAAAAGTCTTGTTCTACCATTAGGACCAGGAAAAGAAGAAATGTTTAGTGTAAAAAGGGTGACTCTAACAGAGAGGTATTACTAAGGGCGCCAAAAGTGTGTTTCTACATCCTACCCTGGTCTTTAACCACTTACCGACCAGCCACCGCAGTTATACGGCCGCAGGTCAGCAGGTTCCTGCAAATCACAGTATCTGTACGGCGGTTCACTGGAGCGATTTTGTGGGTGCGTGCGCACCGTTGGGGGGGGGGCGTGCTTGTGCCCACTTGCCAGCGGAGAAGCCAAAGCGTGGGGCCGGCGCCTGCGATTGCCGCCGGGCACCCGCGATCGCTCCGATTGAAGAGAGAAGGGCGGTCTGCTGTTGTAAACACAGCAGACCGTTGTTATCACTGAAATCAATGCAGAGCTCCTGTGTTCCTCATATTTAGGAACACAGGCAGTGGCGGCCGGTGCATAGGGGGCGCTAGGGCGCCGCCCCCCCTGAAAAAAGGAAGAAAAAAAAAAAAGATAAAAAAAAAAAAAAAGATTGCAAAACGAGCAATAAAGTTTGAAAAAAAAAAAAAAATTGCGTTCGCCGCCGCCGCCGCCAGCCGATGTGGAGGGGGTGGGGGGGTGGGGTTACCACCCAGAAGAGGCGCCGATTGGCTGCCTTCTGGGGGGCGTGGGGGGCGTAACCTGGGCGCAAGGCAGATTCCTTGGAAACCCCCACTTCGTGGATTCCTGGCTGTGATTGGTCCAGCCTCCAGCCTGGACCAATCACAGCATCCAGGACATCCAACGCTGACCCCGCTGACGTCACTCGCAGCAGTGGACCGGACCGCGGGCGATGGAGTCGGGTGGACACCGGACGGGAGTGACGGCGGCACCGGAGAGGAGACCAGACCACCGGAGGTCATCTGCTGGAAGAAGACATCACCACCGGTGAGTCCTCCTGTCCTGTCAGTCCTCCATGACCATCCATCCAGCTTTTCCACCGCCATCCCCCTATGCTCTGCCTCATCCCATGAGTCATGGGATGAGGCAGAGCAGAGGGGGATGGCGGTGGAAAGGCTGGATGGATGGATGGTCATGGGATGAGGCAGAGCAGAGGGGGATGGCGGTGGAAAGGCTGTATGGATGGTCATCATGGGCCATGACCATCCATCCATCCATCCATCCAGCCTTTCCACCGCCATCCCCCTCTGCTCTGCCTCATCCCATGACCATCCCTCCCACCGCCATCCCTTTGCCTGATCCCATCTCTCCCACTGCCATACCTCTGCAGGGGGCCTGTACGCTGGTCACTGTATTGAAAGGGGGCATGTACGCTGGTCACTACATTGAAAGGGGGCATGTACGCTGGTCACTGCATTGAAAGGGGGCCTGTATACTGGTCACTACATTGAAAGGGGGCATGTACGCTGGTCACTACATTGAAAGGGGGCATGTATACTGGTCACTACATTGAAAGGGGGCATGTACGCTGGTCACTACATTGAAAGGGGGCATGTACGCTGGTCACTACATTTAAAGGGGGCATGTATACTGGTCACTACATTGAAAGGGGGCCTGTACGCTGGTCACTACATTGAAAGGGGGCATGTACGCTGGTCACTGCATTGAAAGGGGGCCTGTATACTGGTCACTACATTGAAAGGGGGCATGTATACTGGTCACTGCATTGAAAGGGGGCATGTACGCTGGTCACTACATTGAAAGGGGGCATGCACGCTGGTCACTACATTGAAAGGGGGCATGTACGCTGGTCACTACATTGAAAGGGGGCATGTACGCTGGTCACTACATTGAAAGGGGGCATGCACGCTGGTCACTACATTGAAAGGGGGCATGTACGCTGGTCACTACATTGAAAGGGGGCCTGTATACTGGTCACTACATTGAAAGGGGGCATGTATGCTGGTCACTACATTGAAAGGGGGCATGTACGCTGGTCACTACATTTAAAGGGGGCATGTACGCTGGTCACTGTATTGAAAGGGGGCATGTATGCTGGTCACTACATTGAAAGGGGGCATGTATACTGGTCACTACATTGAAAGGGGGCATGTACGCTGGTCACTACATTGAAAGGGGGCATGTACGCTGGTCACTACATTGAAAGGGGGCCTGTATACTGGTCACTACATTGAAAGGGGGCATGTACGCTGGTCACTACATTGAAAGGGGGCATGTACGCTGGTCACTGTATTGAAAGGGGGCATGTACGCTGGTCACTACATTGAAAGGGGGCATGTACGCTGGTCACTACATTGAAAGGGGGCCTGTATACTGGTCACTACATTGAAAGGGGGCATGTACGCTGGTCACTACATTGAAAGGGGGCATGTACGCTGGTCACTGCATTGAAAGGGGGCATGTATACTGGTCACTGCATTGAAAGGGGGCATGTATGCTGGTCACTGCATTGAAAGGGGGCATGTACGCTGGTCACTACATTGAAAGGGGGCATGTACGCTGGTCACTGCATTGAAAGGGGGCATGTACGCTGGTCACTGCATTGAAAGGGGGCATGTACGCTGGTCACTACATTGAAAGGGGGCATGTACGCTGGTCACTACATTGAAAGGGGGCATGTACGCTGGTCACTACATTGAAAGGGGGCATGTACGCTGGTCACTGCATTGAAAGGGGGCATGTACTGTGTGGTCTGTGCTAGGGGGTCTGTACTGTGGGGTTTGTACAAGGGGCCTGTACTGTGGGGTTTGTGCCACTCTGTCAGTGTATCCCATAATAGGGCCCCTGCTCCCTATTATGGGATATACTAGTACTGATGGACCCCTTAATATGTGATATATTGGGAGAATTGGTTCACGCAAGCAAAATACAGGGGACAAAATGGGTGGGGTCTATAAGGGGTGTGGCTTCTGAGAAATGGGAGGGGCCAAAATAGAAGGGCGGGGTCTTGCGCCCCCCCATCTTAAAACTTCACCAGCCGCCACTGAACACAGGTATCTGTGTTGATATTACAAGCCCCCCCCCCAACAGCTAGAAAACACTCCAATAGGCTCACACTCAACCCTTTCATCACCCCTGGGTGGGTTAACCCCTTCCCTGCCAGTGTCATTATTACATTAACAGTGCATATTTTTAGCACTGATTACTGTAGTAAATGTCATTGGTCCCCCCAAAAGTGTCAAAAATGTCAGTTAGGGGTCTGATCTGTCTGCTGCAATGTTGCAGTCCCGCTAAAAATCGCTGATTGACGCCATTACTAGCCAGGGCCGGTGCAAGGATTTTTGTCTACACAGGCGAAGGTGCATTTTGGTGCCCCCACCCCCACTGTCTACAGCCTCGCTGGTGCCTCCTTTATATTGTGCCCATAATGTGATGGAGCAAAGCATGAATGACATTACACAGCATTAAAAATTTGGGGAAGCTGGCAGGTGAGGCAAACTAAAATCTCCAAGCTGAGCCCAATAGGAGAGAGGGCACAGCTTTAGATAATGCATAGCTCCCAACACAGAAGGCAGGGGACAGTAATATTACGCACAGAATACAGGGGGCAGGAGTGTAATGCCAAGAATGCATGGGGCAGGAGTGTAATGCCCAGAATACAGGGGGCAGGAGAGTAATGCCCAGAATGCAGGGGGCAGGGGTGTAATGCCCAGAATGCAGGGGGCAGGAGTGCAATGCCCAAAATGCAGGGAGCAGGAGTGCAATGCCCAAAATGCAGGGAGCAGGAGTGCAATGCCCAAAATGCAGGAAGCAGGAGTGCAATGCCCAGAATGCAGGGGGCAGGAGTATTATGCAAAGAATGCAGAGGACAGGAGTATAATGCACAGAATTCATGGGACAGTGTAGTGGTAAGGAGAGTAACCCCCCCCCCAAAAAAAGAAAACTTGACCTTTTCAGCAAAAATCCCCACTCCCTCCCCTTCAAACCCCCCCCCTCCTCCTCCTGCCTTCCCAAGTCCCTAGTCCCAGGCCAACCCCCCCTTCTTCTAATTTCCCCAACTTAGCACTCATCCCCACACCCTTCCCAGCACCAATCTTCTTCCCCTTCCAGCACAAATCCTCCTTCCCCCTTATACCCCTCTCAGAATAAACCCTCTTCCACCCCCCAATGCTCCCTCCTAGCACAACCCCCCATTTTAGTAGAAATTCTCTCCCACCCAAGCCCCCTTCCCAGCACAACAAATCCCCTCAAATTTCTTCTCCCAGCAAAACAATCCCCTAATACTTCTAGCACAGATCTTCCTCCCAGTGTAAATCTTTTCCCCATTTCTAGCACATATTTAGTCCCCTATATCCCCTTTCCCATCACAAATTTTTTTCCAGCGAATGGGCTGAAATTGCACGGCACCTGGAATGCATGTAAATCACACAGAAACGCACAGTGTGTTCCTGTGCGATTCGTGGTGTGAACTGGCCCTAAGTCCTGTGTGCACCTGGGGCGATTTCCCCGCATCTCTAGTGGGATGCCCATTGTCCTAAATTTGTTTCCTGTGTAGAAGCCAGCATCTCTTTGATTGTGGGGGGGGGGGGGGGAATAAGAGAATACTGTATATCCTAGGGGTGCCTTGGGAGGAGAGAGGACTTGTGCTGGGGGATGGTCAGACAGTATTTTCTTAGCACCCCCCCCCCCTCCTCCTTATCACTCTTTTCCAGCTGGTCTCCTTCACCCTCCCCTCTCCCAATCCCTCCCTGCAAGTGTCATCTACATTGTAATAATCACAGACCTCAGATCAGCTGGGAGCATGCACAGCAGCACAGCGGTGTTTCTCCTCCTCCCCAGCTCCTCCTGTCAGTGTACAGGAATACATCACAGCCGAGGAGGAGGGGGCGGTTCAGTCCACTCTGTGAAAGGCGGTTGGTGGGCGGGGACTCGGGGAGAGATGCCGGGTGCCGTGCAGAGTGGACAGCGTGCCGTGTGGGACACCAAACAACCTGCACAAGTTTCGGGGTAGATGACACTGGTGTCCACACCAGCGCGCCCCTGCACACTTGCCTCTGCTCCTGAATGTACCGGGACTCCTCTCCAGGACTAATATAGGAGTTATGGGAAGGGAATTCACTGCCCCCGCCACCCTAGCACCCTCAGGTGGCCGACTGTTCTGCCTTATGGTTAGCGCCGGCCCTGTTACTAGTAAAAAAAAATAAAAAAAATAAAAATTACATAAATCTTTCCCCTAGTTTGCGATAACTTTTGCGCAAACCAATCAAAATACGCTTATTGGGATTTTTTTACCAAAAATATGTAGCAGAATATAAATAGGCCTAAAATGATTAAAACATTTTTTTTTTTTTATTATTGGGAATGTTATACAGCAGAAAGTAAAAAATATTGTTTTTTTTTTTTTTTCAAAATTGTCACTCTTTTTTGTTTATAGCGCAATAAATAAAAATCGCACAGGTAATCAAATACCTATGCAGGGTGCCCAAACCTTTGCAGACGCCATTTTTTTGTTTTCTGTAATTTTGAAAGTGTCAATGATGGAAATAAAATCTAATTTTGACATATTATAAGAATGTCTAATTTGTAATTTGATGCCTTTTGGAGATTTTTCCATCTTTCCTTGGCTTCTTTATGCACATTAATACAAATGTTTACCTGGGGTGCCCAAACTTTTCGATTACCACTGTACCACCAAGAGACCCACATGGAAGAAAAATATATTTAAAATATATTTAAAAAAAAAACATTTTTTATTTTTCCCAAATATATTAGAAATATATTTGAAATGCTACAATTTTGGCCATAGATTTTTTCCCTAAATATATTGGAAATACATTTTTCTTTCATATGGGGAAAGCTCTATTTGTGGGCAAAAAGGACATGAACTTGATTTGGTTACAGCGTCGCACAACCGCGCAGTTGTCACGTTAAAGTAACGCAGTGCCGAAACACAAAAAAATGGCCTGGTCATTAAGGGGGAAGATCTTCCGGTCCAGAAGTGGTTAACTAGGTCCAAATCTACAGTAAGGACCAGGAATAAGTCTTGCTCTACCATTAGAACCAGGAAAAGAAGAAATGTTTAGTGTATAAGGGGTGACTCTAACAGAGAGGTGTTATTAAGTGCGCCAATAGTGTGTGTCTACATCCTACCCTGGTCTTTTAAAGAACATAAATGTAGGCGCACAGCAGGCTGGCTTTTATTATTAGTACCTATTGCAATGAAAAGAGAAAAATGATATGTATTTGTGGATTTTACAACTTTTCACACCCAATATACAAATACTTATGTGATGTGTGGACACCCAGACAACAATTCTCCTAGCTGTTCTGCTCTAATGACAGTTCCTAATTCAATACCAGCACAATAGGAATAGGAAATTGTTGATTGAACTGCAATTTTCAGGAACCGCCATCTTTCATCCTTGATTAGCAATTACTGATTCTCTAGTACTAACAGTCTTTCTTTCCTATCAATGAACAGTTTCTCACTGTTGCCTTTGGCTGTGACAAGAGTTAATTAAGACTGACCAGCAGATTGCTTATTATTTTCTTCTGTTTTGCTTACCTAAAATATTGCCCCTTTCCTTTATCCATGACCCCAGCAGAAACGGGGTTAAACCTCATCCTAAAATCGACACTATCCACCTAGCAACAAATCCCTGGGTAAAAGGGAGCCACATTATATGTTTTGTTCCTCTTGTTAATCGGCCAGGAAATCCACCCTTTCATTGACACAAATGTCACAAGCAAGCCAAAAAGATTGGCATCAGAAAGAGAAGAATCTACTGAAGGCCGATACGCACTGTCATCCAGAATTTGGCTGAGGACAGGGGCTTTCTTTTTACTCCCTTCACTTACGCTCTGGGTAAGGAGAGACAGAGAGGTGAAAATTGCCAATTCTCAATCTCAAATAAGAGCCACCTTTTCTCCATGCTTGTTTTAATGGCTCAGAAATGTGTAATATTCACGTTAACATCACAGCTGTGTTTTTTTTATTTATTTTTTTACTTTTTTTTTTTTTTGGCTCCTGAAAATGATGTGGCCGCAGAGCCCCCCAAAAAAAGGGAGGAGGGGATTCTTCAAGAAAGGTGGAACCCATCAAAGAGGATTAATAGAATTCTGATGAACTGGCTACATTCCCATAACGTGGTGAGAAGGCGCTTTGAATTTCCCCCCTATTATTCACCTCCTGATAACAAAAAAGCTTCTCTATATTTAATGCAAGTTCAGCCCTGGGACACTTAATAGGATTAGGAATAATTTCTACAAATTTCCAAAAACACAGATCACATGGGAGGACTTAGAATCTGCTGATCATTTCTCCATAGCCGGGAGATCAAAGGGCGGGAGATGGGATACAAGAGCTCCAATTTGACCCCAGCTCTGTGTTTGTTTCAGTGAAAGGGTTAAGCCCCTCTAAGGTCACAGCAAAGGAGCAAATAGTGTGACTAAAGACAGCTATGGGGGAAACAAAAAGGGAATGGAGTGCCGAGCATTGTGATTTCTGCAAACTGTAATGACAGTTTAAAAAAAAAAAAAAGTAAAGTAAAGTGCTGGAATTTAACCCCTTCTGTACCAAGCATGCAAACTGATCTCTTTTCAACACCTTATTGAGTTAAATGAAATAACTAAAAAACATAAACATAACAGCACACACACACATATATATATATATACATATTTAACATATTTAACACTCCAAAATCCTTAAAGCATTACTAAAAAACAACAGCACACACACATACAAACACACACACACACACATATACATATATATACATATATATATATATATATATATATATATATATATATTGCATTTATTTAATTATTTAACACTCCAAAATCCATAAAGCATTACTAAAAAACATAAACATAACAGCACACACACACGCGCACACACACGCACACACACATACACACACACACATACACACATATATATATATATATATATATATATATATATATATATATATATATATATATATATATATATATAATGCATTTATTTAATTATTTAACACTCCAAAATCCTTAAAGCATTACTAAAAAACATAACAGCTCACACACATACACACACACGCATATATATATATATATATATATATATATATATATATATATATATATATATATATATAATGCATTTATTTAATTATTTAACACTCCAAAATCCTTAAAGCATTACTAAAAAACATAAACATAACATCACACACACACACACACACACACACACACACACACACACATATATATATATATATATATATATATATATATATATATATATATATATATATGTGTGTGTATATATATATAATGCATTTATTTAATTATTTAACACTCCACAATCCTTAAAGCATTACTAAAAATCATAAACATAACAACACACACACACACACACACACACATATATATATATATATATATATATATATACACATATATATTCTTTTATATAAAAAATGTATATATATATATATATATATATATATATATATATATATATATAATGCATTTATTTCATTATTTAACACTCCACAATCCTTAAAACATTACTTTGAGTTTCAGTCCGTTATTTGCTAAAGCATTGCTGTCGTCAATATCTATACACTTAACTTATTTTACGCATGCTGCCATTTTTTTGTGACCTCACTGGAAAAACAGTGGAGTGGTTGCCTATAGCAATCAATCTGGTTTCAGCTATGCTTTTTTTTTCCACCGCAGGTTTGAAAAGTAAAGCCTCAGTGGTTCTCATGAACAGCCATATTCTCCTTTGTTCCAGTTTTTATAAACTTGCCTCTTTTGTCAGTGGAATTACATTATATTACTCACTTCCTTTAGCAATTCACTGTTGACATTTTTTTTTCTCCAATCTTCTGAAAGCATTTAAAGTTGCACACTTCCATATGTCAAAGTCTATCTGAAAGATGCCCAAAAAAACTAAGTGAATAGGATTTCTCTAGATTTGCATAGAATTTGCATCTCATTATTGAGTGCAGTCAGAAAATCTATTACAAACATACTGGCTTCTCATTAACAGTAGGAATGTCGTAGTATTCTGGGCACAAATGAACATTCCAACTCCTCATACATAATAAATGAAATATTAGTTATTTTTATGGACATATTAGGAGAGAAAGAAGTGAATGATTGAGAGCAAATAGATGAATCTTTGGAAATTATCAGTATTCTTACTTTAGTAGCACCTAAAATGTAACCTCATGTCTTAATAATGGATACAGATGTTCTGATTAAATCAATAAGGCACCAAAATGTCTTAATATACACTGCATTGCAGTAAAAGCCTCATTTTCACAGATACTTTATTTAACTAACAGTAATTCATATCAATTGCCTACTTTCTGTATTATTTACTGACAAAGTTTAAAGTTACAGATTTAAAGCAACTCAGATTAACAAGAAAAACAGAATCTCTCGCATCTTCTAGATTGTAAGCTCTATCGAGCAGGGCCCTCTAATTCCTCCTGTATTGAGTTGTATTGTAACTGTATTGTCTTCCCTCATATTGTAAAGCGCTGCGCAACCTGTCGGTGCTATATAAATCCTGTATAATAATAATAATTTTGCATATACTCCATCAAGTAAAATAGGCCTATCATTTAAAATAAGGAAACATTCCAATTAAGAATACAATCTGGATTAGGTTATCAAATAATTAATGACTTTTTTTTTTAGTCCTTTAAACCTTAAGTAACCCCTCCACCTTTTGTATATATATATATATATAACCCCTCCACCTTTTGTATATATATATATATATATATATATATATATATATATATATATATATATGAATGGGATATACAGTAACTATACACATAAAATATACAGTAAATATAGACATATAAATATATATAATATATTTTATACTATTTTATTTACTATTTTATTTTATACCAATATAATATAATTATAAATATTAGTCTTGGCATGATTTTCCTATTGGCACTTAAACAATATGAAACAAAGTATTTGTTTTACCTCATTTAAGTCACTATAGAAAAAGTCTATATCATATTAGAAACCCAAGTGTATGTAGGGAACTGGGGCCTGACTGTGTCTACAACAGGGAACAAAATAGTCTTGATCCCATTAGACATTTCTGAATAACATTAGAAAAATATGTAAGTTTTGAATAGTTCTACTTATTCTTTATTCCACCACAAAAATTACCAAAGCGTTGCTCAAAGTTTATATGCAAAATAATTGTATTTTGTTTTTGTTTTCTGTTCAGGAATATCTATATCTATATCTATATATATATATATATATATTGTATGTGTATATACAAAAAACATTATATCTATCTATATCAATATGTAAAGATATATATATATACACACAGTGTGTGTGTGTGTATGTATATATATATATGTGTGTGTATGTGTGTATATGTATATATATATATATATATATATATATATACATATATATATATATATATATATATATATATATATATATATATATATATATATATATATATATATATTGTGTAGAAAAGCATTATGACATCTTGATTAATTTAAGCGCCATAAAATCTGGTCCACTTTTTAGTTATGGGTATGATGAAGCACTTTGGTGCAAGTGATGTTTGAGATTACATGTGTAATATTGTGCTTTGTTGCAGAACACTATTCAGCAGCCGGCAGGGTTAAAGGACACGGGGTACAGAAGTGCAGGGAGGCATATTTAAGATAAAAAGCATGATTAGCGCTGTTGTACCTAGTAGAAACATGTTTTGCAGGCCCCAGTACAGAACATAAATAAGCCATTAGTCAAGGCACACAATTTCTGGAAAAAAAGAAGGTATTTACTTAAGTGCAATAAACACTTTAGAAAAATAGCGGTTTTCAGCTTCTGCCACCTTGCATTCCTAGTTTCAGAATTACATTCTCTTCCAGGGAACAGACGCAATCTAGAACGTAGGAAACCTGCAGTTTACGGGAAATTATTGAACCATGCATTAGTAGCAGTGTCATTCCACTTCTGCCTTAACCGTATCATTTCTGAAAGAGGGGGAGAATTACCCGACAGTAAAGGCACCGCAGGCCAGTGCTGTAAGTAATGGGTTAACGGCAGAAGCGGAGAAATTCTACATCTTTACCCAGTACAAAATGCTTGTCACAGATTAAAGGGAATATGCAGCTCTTAGACTAATAGTGTACATTTCAGGACGCAATAGTGCAGGAAGAAAACAGGAGGTATAACTTCAAATTACAGTATTTTAGGTTGCTTTTATGCACTTTCACTTTTTTTACATGTATATTGTATTCCTTTCTTTTGTAACCCTATGCTTATATAAAACGTTATATATGATTTTGAAACCATTTCATGGAAAACATTTATGTAAATGAAGGCTGGCCACAGACAGAAACTGAGACTTCTGTCTAACCCTGGGCGCAGTGCTGCGTCATCAGAACTGCCACAATGTACTTTGAGAGTTGTCTGATAGGTGGCAAATGTATTGTAGTAAGGCTATTCCCTTTTCCCATAGCTGACAATTGTCTCCCACTGCTCATAAACTTTCATTAAGGTGGAAAATGTCTGTGTTTGATAACAAGTGTCTGCAATGGTCAGAAGTACAGTCAGTTGGCATGACATAAATGACACAATTTTTCTCCAAAGACTGCAAGCTTGTATAGGTTTCTATGTGTCAATAGACAAAATGGTGTAGAAGAATGCCCATTTTACGCAATATGCTCAGATGCAGTGCAGGCCTCTTTAGCTCTATTTTCTACAACTTCTTGAGTTCCTTGACATGCCCAGGGAAGATATCTTTCACAGTTCTTCTCCCTAATCAAAGAGGCCACACCTGATGAGGCAGAGGTAGCTGACTAAGACCCCTTTCACACAGGCACCTCTGCCTAACAGAATCTGCATGCTTAACGGGGGATCAAGTCTGTGTCCGCTCCACTGTGCAGAGCTGACACAGACAAAGTCCACCTCTCCTCTATGGGGAAATCAGTTGGAAACGGACCACCGGTCCATTTCCATCCGATACGACTGATGAATGGAAAGTAGGACCAACATCTCTCTGTTTTTAGCGGACAGGATCAGGTCAGATGGCAGCAGGTTTCAGCGGACATGTGCCGCTCCATAGAGGACAATGCAGTGTCCTATCAGGTCCACCTAAAAAACTGGCAGACGGACCTGATCGGACAGCCTGTGTGAAAGTTCCTCCACTGTCAAAACTGGCATGCTGGCAGCCAGACCGGAGGCTAATAGCAGGCAACTTCTTCAGAAAACCCAGCTATTGTGGGGAGCCCATCCCTATTTTGAACGGGAGTGCTCTAGCTCCACTGGGATGCTTTCCCCCTGTGTTCTCAGACCTTGGATGCCTCCAGCCATTTGCCTGTGTTACCATAATTACGTCACTGAGAGAGATGCTGTTTATAAGCACAAGTAGCTGTGCTCTAAACTGTTTTACTGAAGTAATGACCCTCAGCTAGACTCTCTGTTGTTAGAACTTATATACACCATGTTTTGTACCCAAGTTTTCCTGATGCTGTGAAGAGTCCATATTTGTGCCTGCTTTCATACTGTGATTTGTATTATCATGCAGTATTTGCATGCTTGTTGCCATTCCAAACCTGTTTTGCATTATTGCTTGTAAATTTGCACCTGTTTAGTATACTGAAAGTTACAGTTATGCTCTGACTGATCATTCAGGCAATTATCTGTCTATGACATAATGGTAAAGGGTGGAGCTTTGCCATACAGCATACCATGAATGCATAATAAAGTTATGAATTCGCAAATTACTTCTGTTGAACTTAAGTTGCACAAGTAGCAGCATTGCAGAATTAACGGAGATACAGTGAACGTGTTAGATGTAGATAACTAGCTGACTACCCTAAAATGGTGTGTGTGTTGGGCAGTCCAATCCCATAAATTCAGGATTACCCCAGAGCTTGTGGTAAAATGTTGCATCCCGGTTCAGTTAAATATGGTACACAGCTTGTCATGTATGTTCATACACATTTTTCTGGCCCACCACTGCCTTGTTAACATAGTAAATAAATCAACCAGGAGATCCCAAGTGATGTCAGGTTGTAGGAACTAACTACAGCTACAGCTGCACAGCCTCCCCAGCCAATGGGCCTGGTCAATTCGTAGGATGAGCGTGGAATGTGGAACTTGTCACTGTTAGATCAGGGGGGATGGGGAGGGAATTAATTTAGTTAAAGCAATGGCTACATTTCTTTGAAAATCATAAAATGTTTTTGCATGTAGTAAATAGGGTGCAAATCCCTGGACTTTGACCATTTTATGTAGTTTCTGGTATATCAGACCCTGATGAGTATAACTAGGCCTTCTACTGTATCTGGTACTCAGTCATGTCTTAATTGATATGCACTGTTACTTTTGCCAGTCCTGTTGATGATTAAGTGTTGTCAGTGGTAGTTTTTTTTTTTATGACCTGTCAAAATTTATTTTAAAGTAAGTGAGCCAGTCTGAGCACAGTTTGCAGCAACAGGGCTTTATAGACATTTGTTATGTAATGACTAACACGGGACTACTAATCCAGGTCAGGGGGGTTGGATACATTTCCTGGTGAATACTGAGAGTTAGTAGCTAGAGAGGACAGTCATCCATAAGCAGGACTTGAACCTAGAGATTAGTTACAGATGAGATACACAAAGTGATCACAGACTGACACTAAAATAAAAAAGGCAGACAGTAGTGGAATGTCATGTTGTTCAGAACAAAATCTTCAGGAACAAGATCAAGATTGTCTGGTCTTCTCCGCTGCCCCGTGTGATAGGGATGGATGTTCCATATCAGGGAGCACACACGGTTACAGGGAGTGTTTGTATTACAGCAGATGAACACTAGCAGAGAACTTTAATTGTAAATGAAGGATATAAGCCAGGCAAGTTAAGTTCTGGGGCTAACAGAGACAGGTAGTCAAATTAGGTAAGAGACACCAGGATAAGGAATTTTAAGAGTAAACTTATAAAATACAAACTAAACGAAAAATTAGACAGGAATTAAACACAGAAAAAAAAATCTGCTCAGGAACAAATACTAATAACAAAAAAATAACTACAATGTGATGCAAACAGGAATTTCAGATGGGCAATGTTGTAAGCAGCATAATTTTTACAGTGACGGCTCAGGAAAATGGGCAAACTTTGGACATTGGCACAGTAAAGAAAAACATATAAGTAGAATGAGCCTTAATGTGACCTTTGTAGGGAATATTAAAATGCTCAAAAAGTATACCCTGTAAAAGAAAACAGTAAACATGTCCTCTTCCCGTTGCCTGCACTGCCGAACACTGATCAATTCGTAAGGAATCCTCCAATGAAGACTTCTGCAGAAGCCGACACTTCCTGGAGTGTCAATGTTCTGTATCCCCTACAGCTCTCACTAGTTCCTCCTGCCAATCACTGCGTCACTGCAGGAAGTCAGCCAGAGGAACCAGTGAATGGAGTAAGAGCCCAGGAAGTCAACACACTGAAAGTGTCAGTTGCTACAAAAGAATACAGTAGATGATTCAGCTGACAGCAGAAGGAATATCAAGGGAGGAATGAAGAAGTGATAGTGTAGGAAACACACAGAGACATAAATAGTGCACAGTGGTCAATCATCAGAGCAATCATTTCATTAAACAATCTTTATGAAATAAAGTCCAGGAGCAATTGTTATTGTATATGCAGTTTTAAAGCTTTAGTGAGACATCTATCCGTCTATTATCACCATAAGACATAAGTGGAGTTTATTAACTGAAGCTGGAGAGTTCAAATTCAGCCTAATTTCTGCATAGAAACCAATCAGCTTCCAGGTTTTATTGCCAAAGCTTAATTAAAAAAGCTGAGGTTAGAAGCTGATTGGTTTCAATGCAGAAGTGATCCTGATTTTGCACTCTCCAGCTTTAGTAAATAAACCCAAGAAAGAACCAGGGGCATAGATCACCCAAATGGACCTCTACCTGTATAAAACAATATTTCATCTTTATATTTCAAATAATTGCATCTATCAAGGGTACTTAACATATAAAATATCTCAGCTGTCTTAGAACCAATTAAAGTGTTTTCCTGCATCCACGTTGAAAGTAGAGTGTAGAAGGAGATTGTTCAGGTTCTAGGGCGCTCTGAGACTGACAAAGGGAGTGCTTAGCAGACAGTAAATTATTGGATGTGTACGGAGGAGCAACTGGAACAAAAGTTAATTTCACTTACAGTCCTTTCTAAACATTCAATGGTTAGGAACATCAAATACAGCCAATGTGATTTAGGGGAAAACAAGCCTCTCTCTTCTTCAGGGCTTGAGCAGTCAATGTTAATAAAATCATAACAGAATGCACTAAGGGACCTGTGTGAGGGCTTGATGAAGACTAGCGTACCTTATAGCATAGTTCTGCTAGGAGACGTTAGGCTTCATTGAGACTTAACACAGGTCCCTTATTGCATTCTGCCATTACTCTACTAAAGTGATACTAAACAAACAATGCTTAATTGTCATTATCCCTTCTATTTATGCATAAAGATTATGCTGCTGTATTTAATATAAAAATATATTAAACATTGCTGTTCAAAGTGACATGGTGTTTCTCAGGTCTTCCCTGTTCTCGGGGGAAAGTTCTGCTGATGTATGAATCTGTGTCTGCACAGCGTTGGTTGGTGCTGTGCTGGTCACATGACATAAAAAAGGCTTTCAGAATAGAGAATTAAAATAAATAAACAGGAGAAAAGTGTTTAAAAGCTTCATACAAATCTATATCTCAAAGTAAATGTCTATGGTGTGTCAATCATCATCTTACAACCCGCCCCTATTAGTGGCGGCTGGTGCTCAAAATTTTTGGGGGGGCGCAAACAGAAAAATGTAATAGGCATTGCTTTGTGGCAAAAAACGCTGTAAAAAATTGCTTGACTTTGAGGTCGCAAAAGTGTGAAAGGGGCCTTCAGTAAATAAGGTATAGTGTGCCCCCTTTCAATGCAGTGACCAGCATACATGCCCCCTTTCAATGCAGTGACCAGCGTGCGTGCCCCCAATGCAGTGACCAGCATACATGCCCCCAATGCAGAGATCAGCGTGCGTGCCCCCAATGCAGTGACCAGCATACATGCCCCCAATGCAGTGACCAGCATACATGCCCCCAATGCAGAGATCAGCGTGCGTGCCCCCTTACTTACCTGGAGCAACAGCGGCGGCGGGCAGCTTCTCATCAGTGTCCCGGCGTCGGCTTCTCATCAGTCCGCGTCTCCTTGGGTCCTCCCGCTCCCGCCTCCTCCTCGGCCAATGGCATGGGGTTTGACTTGCGGCCAATCAGGAAGCACGTATCGGACGCAGTTCCTGATTGGCCAGGAGGAAGATCGGTGTGGCAATAGCGAATTTCCATTCGCTATCGTCACACAATGGGTGGGCTCGGGGCTCTGCGCCCCGGCTCCACCCTTTGCATCACCCTATTAGAGCCTCTGGCTCTAATCAGAAGATTTTAAAAAAAAAACATTAAGCTCCATGCGTCCGGCGCCCCTGCATACAGATTAGGGGGCCGGACACATGGATGGGGGGCGGCGCCCCTGCGCCCTCAATAGACCAGCCGCCACTGGCCCCTATAGTGTTTAGCAATATGAGGACTTAGAGGAGAGGAGGAAAGGATGGGGAGTATCATTTACCACTGTATATATGCCCACATGTGTAACTCTATAGTCGCATAGACTGCCCAGATAAGAAAAAGGAGCAAATTAACAGCTTAGAAGGGAACTGAAACAGGAGCATGCACAGTAGATGTCAACAGCTGGTCTACACAATCTCAGGCTGTAGTGGGGACAGAGACAAGGAGGCAGAGACAGTGAGCAGCAAGGATTTTTTCAATCTACAGAAAACAAATGATCTAGTGAATAAGTGAGTATGAATGCAATGTAATATAGCATGTATTGACAGTTTTTGATGATTTGGGTTCCTATGACACTTTTATACCGACTCTGAAGAGAAGGAGGCTTTTTCACCTGAAACCCATTGGTGCATTTGATGCTCTTAACAATAAAATGTTGCGAAAAGACCTTTAAGTGAAATTAACTTTTGTACCAGGTGCTCCTCCAAACAATCTAAGAATTCACTGTCAAACAGTAATGTGTGAGAGGCAGGAAGTGCCAGATCTTTGCCAATCCACAGAAATAACTGCCACAGACGCACTTCTTGCAAGTCTTTTGATGAACCTCCAAAACCGATCGGCTTGGGTTACATGCCTTTCTTGAGACATTAAAAAAACAGCCCTATCATACTCCGAAACTTCTACATTCTTTTAACCCAGCATTATCTACCTGCTGAAGATACATTGAGTCTCTGAGATCCTTATATCATTTTTATTGAGAATGTCCTAACATCCACCTTTTGTTAGAAACAACTAAAACTCATTTGGAACACTTTTTTCTCCAGTGATGACTTTGGATCCTGCGCACTTTTTAGACTTACCTATGCCGCCCACAACCAATATGGCTGCAAAAATGATTTATTCACATTTTGTCTGCAGCCAGATGTTTAATCACCTTGAAATGGAGGAAACCAACTCCACCTTCTCAGGAGGGTCCTTATAGATGTATATACCAAGTCTATAAAAAAAAACGAAATTTAATACGATTCAGCATCCATGGCATAGCCTGGACCCACTTTTACAGCTTTGATGGACTTTTAATCTCCTCCTTACATATCAGTGGGATGTGCCTGGGTCCATCCAGTGGTGAGGGAGGGGGTAGCGGTCTCTCTCCTCAGTCATAACCCTTACCTCGACCTCCCTTCTCGTTACCCTTCTCTTCTCTACACACATACTCTATTTCCTTTCTCTTTTCTTACCTTCCTATTTTTCCTATTGTATTGATGTGTAGACTCAGAACTTCTTGGTGATTTGTTTATTACACTCTATACCATTAAAATATATGCCATAATGTGTCATCCTTATAAAACCCACTGAATATGCCATTGATATGTATCTGTAAGATGATTTGTTGTACTTGTACTTGTACTGATTTGTTACTCCCACTTGTATCGGAAGTGGTAATGTGTATTCTGGACTACAATGATATTGTTTTTTACTTTTGTAGTATGCATGAAATGATATTCACTTCTCATTGTCGTATTTATCATTATAACTACACCAACATCTGCTATCTGCTGTGAAAAAAAACAATTGTACACCTTTGAAAATTTTAAATGAAGAAAAAGTTAAAAAAAAAAAAACCTTTAAAGTGGTTGTAAAGCTTTTTTTTTTGTATTAAAATAACAAAGATGTCTATACTTATATGCTCTGTACAATGCTTTTGCACAGATCAGCCCCAATTCTCTTCTTCTGTGGTCCTCTGCTTGCCCTCTAGGCCTCCTCCTCTTCATGGTGTGCCCCCACCGAAAACATATTGACACAGACAGCAGGACTCGGCCCCACTCCTGTGTCACAGGGTTTGAATGACAGCAGAGGGAGCCAATGGCTCCTGCTGTTATCAATTTGGCAGTTGAGGAGAGAGACAGCGGGTGGAACCGTTGCACTCATGCACATCGCTTGATCGGATCAGGCTCAGGTAAGAGAAAAGAGGGGGGGGAGGGGGTCCGCTGCATCACAGAAGGTTTTTCACCTTAATGCAGTGGTCTCCAAACTGAGGCCCTTTATTTGCTTTTATCTGGCCCTTGGGGCACTATTTTTATCCACTGATACCAACGCTGGGGCATAATTCCCCCCACTGACATCAATGAAGAGGCAGAATTCCTCCCAATAACACCAAGGATGGGGCAGAATTCCTCCCAATGACACCAAAGGTGGAGCACAATTCCTCCCAATGGCACCATCAATGAAGTCCAATGTCACCAATGATAGGGCACAATTCCTCCCACTGACACCAAGGATGGGGCATTGTTTATTCCCACTGACTTCTGGACCTCTTCTACCACCGATGGCCACAGTCCAGCCCCTCCTAAGTCTGAAGGACAGTAAACTGGCCCTTTGTTTAGAAAGTTTGGAGACCCCTGCCCATATAATGCATTAAGATGAAAAGCTTTAAGGGTGAAGTATAGAAATGTATTTCACTGTGCAGTAAAGTACAAACAAGTATTATTAGGAGCTATGCTCACACCGCATGCACGTTTCACGCCACATAGAAAATAAATACAAAAACCTAAACAAGTGCAGTACTCTCTACAATATACTCATACATTACTTAAATATTTGAGAGATCTATAAATATGTTGTAGGGAGCGCTGTGATTGTAAAGTCAGAATGTTTTTTATCTTAAGATAAAACATTTTCTGTGTGCAGCAGCCCCCCTAATACTTACCTGAGCCCCATCTTTATACAACGATGTTGCAGGGGTTTCTCTGGAGTGTCTGCTCCAGACTCTCCTTCCTGATTAGCCGAGACGGTGATGCGGTGCCACTGGCTCCCGCTGCTGTCAATCAAATTCAGTGAGCCAATCAGGAGAGAGAGAGGGCAGGACAGGGTGGTGCTGGGCCTCGGCTCCGTGTCTCAATGGACACAGGGGAGCCATGGCTCAACTCGGATGCCTCTATAGCAAGCTGCTTGCTGTGGGGGCACTCAATAGGATGGAGGGGCCAGGAGAGTCAAAGAGGGACCAGAGAAGAGGAAGATCCCAGCAACTCTGTGCAAAACCAACTGCACAGAGCAGATAAGTATAACATGTTTGTTATTTTTATTCAAAAAAAAACAAGACTTTACAATTACTTTATGCTTACTGGTGAAGTACTTTCTGGATATACTTGTAAAAAAAAAACAAACCCATTAAAGGAGATTCATTTAAATTGAATGTAGAAGTTGCAATACTGTGTCGTTAGTGAGCAACATATTAATCAGTAGTTATTTACTGTCCTTAAAGATAAGGAGAGGTGATATGCAAAGCATAGTTTTTAGAAGATCTATACAAAACATTTGCACTCTTACAGTCTTTAGATTTTGATTGGTTGGGGTCTAGGAAGAGCTGAATGGGACAAAATGAACTAGGCTAATGGTTTAACTGGCCTGCATCCAAATCTCACACTCTGGTATTATAGGGTATCTCCTATAATTCAATAGTATTATAAGACATCCCCTATATCTTGTTGGTGCCTGTCGTTAATAGCATGTTTAGTCCAGCAACTTGTCATTTCTATTAAGTGGCTCTTAAATCTACATTGCTCTTTTACTTGACCAAAGTGTTGTAGTTTTACAATTATTTATCTCTGTAGCACTTATTTTAATGCACTGTATTTCCACTGGACTGTCATCATTATATAACAACCCTCCAGCCCTGAATAAACTGATTGTCACAAAAAAGCATACATGGTGGGAGAGGTGAATGAATTTAGCATTCACCCAGAAAAGTGGACTATGTGTAAGACTGAATGTTTGAATCCATCTCGGCACAGCGATCTCCCAGCCTGCTTTCACTCTCATTGTTTCAGTGTGAAATCCCTTCCTCAGGACATAATTAGAGCTGCTCCATTTATTGCATTAAATGATTAGCATGCACTCCAAATGATTCTCTATATTTTCCTTTATTGCAGATGATTTTTAAATATGAGGCTTGCGTGCTTTAAAGGTTTAGTTTCGCTTTCCAACCCCGAGTGACAATGAGTAGGGATAGCACTCAGCCATGTAACGCTTTACTCCCTCTTCATTACAGGTGCTTCATTGTATTAGCATGCGCTAATGACACACCTTGGAGACCATAACAGAAAAGAATGCCTGCTGTCTCAAAAAAAAAATTGTATGCAATGTAAATAATTGTTATTACATACAGTGCATTAAATTATTTATTTTCTATTTATTTCAGGTACTTATATAGCACTGTCATTTTATGCAGTGCTTTGCAGTATATGTGCATAAATTGACAGTGCTATATAAGATAAGGTGACCATATTTTAAAAATGAAATCTGTGGACATTGTTTTTTATTGGCAAATGGCACAGGACATACACAGAGCACTGGGCATAGGACTGCATAATACACAGAGCACTGGGCCACATGATGGATTAATACACAGAGCGCAGGGCACAGTACTTCATAATATACAGAGCGCTGGGCACAGGACTGCATAATACACAGAGCGCTGGGCACAGGCCTGCATAATACACAAAGCTCTGTGCACAGGCCTGCATAATACACAGTGCTGGGCACAGGACTTCACAATGCACAGAGTGCTGGGCACAGGACTGCATAATGCACAGAGTGCTGAGCACAGGACTGCATAATACACAGAGCACTGGGCACAGGCCTACATAATACGCAGAGCGCTGGGCACAGGACTACATAATACACAGAGTGCTGTGCACAGGACTGCATAATACACAGAGCACTGGCACAGGACTGCATAATACACAGAGCGCTGGGCACATGACTGCATAATACACAGAGCACTGGGCACAGAACTGCTTAATACACAGAGAGCTGGGCACAGGACTGCATAATACACAGAGCGCTGGGCACAGGCTTGCATAATACACAGAGTGCTGGGCACAGGACTGCATAATACACAGAGCACTGGCACAGGACTGCATAATACACAGAGCGCTGGGCACATGACTGCATAATACACAGAGCACTGGGCACAGAACTGCCTAATACACAGAGCGCTGGGCACAGGACTGCATAATACACAGAGTGCTGGGCACAGGCCTGCATAATGCACAGAGCGCTGGGCACAGGAATGATAATACACAGAGCAGTGGGCACAGGACTGCATAATATACAGATACATCAGCATCCAAGCCACCAGGCTGTTCCTCAGCCAGCATGGAGTGCCCTGTCTACAATATTCTGGCCCTGAAACAGGGGACTGTTCCTGGAAACCAGGGATGTCTGCTCACCCTAATATAAGGGGGCATTGTACATTCACATCAGTCCCTACCCGGAAGGAGCTTACAATCTAAGGTCCCTAACTCACATTCATACTTATACATAGTAGAGCCAATTTAGACCAGATCCAATCAACCTACCAGCATGTCTTTGGAGTGTGGGAGGAAACTGGAGTACCCTTCGGAAACCCACACAGGCACAGGGAGAACATGCAAACTCCAGGTAGTGTCGTGGTTGGGATTTGAACCAGTGACCCTTTTAGCTGCTAGGTGAAAGTGCTAACCACTACACCACTGTGCTGCCAAATTTAAGTTCATTGGTGGTAAAATAACACTCTAACTAGAACTTAAACTTTACGTAAACAGATAAATACACAGCTAAATACTTATGCAGTATGGGGGCTATTTCACCTGCCAACGTACTTTTATTTCAGTTCATTCAGTCCTAAGATTTATACAGACCTGCCAAAAAGCCCAGCCAGCCTGCTATTCAGACTTATCTCAGCTGATGTCAAGCAAAAAAGCTAGACCGCCTCTGTGCCCCCCTACCTGTGATTGGACAGTAAAGGAGCAGCAGCACTTCACTCCTTAGTTCACCCCGTTCTCTCCTCCTATCAGCAAATTCCTTATCACATGCACACCTGATTGGCTCCCAGTGCTGCCTTTTTCAATCTGGGAGCTGCTGTATGGAGATTATACTAACAATACAAAATTTACTCAAGTTCCATATTAAAAAAAAAAAAAAAAAAATTAGTTATTTTTTAACCATTTCACTGCCAAGTCCTACAGCACTGCTTGGAGCTGGCCAGGTCCATACGCCATACCACGTAATTTCTTCCCCTGCTATAAGCTCCGTGTTACTTCAATCACCATGAACTTAGAATTGTTCAGCAGACTCTGCTGAACAATTTTATCACTCTGATCAGCGGATTACAATCCACTGATCAGAGTTATTAACCTAAAATCTGACCTCCCCCAATGCCACCACTTCCCTGTCCCCAGCCTCTCCACCTCCCACCGCTCTCTGTCACCTAAAGTTGATCCCTGCACCCTCCTTTCCTATCCTCTTAACCCACCCCCTCCTTTCTTATCCCCTTAACCCACTCTTCTTCACCCCCAGCACTGATTCCCCACCCCCACACCCGATCTGCCCTATTCGCAAACCCGATCCCCTGCAACTATCTTTAGAAGCCGGCATCGCTCCCCTGCCACTCCCACCGGCTCAAGGTGCTGCTGGGGCTTGGAAGGATCACAGAATGTTCCCCCGGCAGGCCGTTGGTAAACATGTGTTTACCAGCCCCCTCCCTGTAGTGCAGTGGACTAAGGCAGCCATCACTACCGATGGCTCCTGTGTCCGCTGACAGCTCGGATGATCAACTGATCACATAGTAACCCGGGAGTGTTACTACGTGCCAGACTGACAGTTAATGAATGGATAAGGAGTCTCTTACAGATGCCTTATTCATTCATGTAAAGTGCTACAGAGAAAGGGACTTTCCTAAGTCCCTTTCTCTGTCTCAAAAAAAGAGATATGGGGGTCTGTTTAGACCTTTAAAATCTCACCAAACACCGCCGCAACCCCCACCAAAAAAAAAAAATATATATATATATATATATATATATATATAATTGTAAAGAAATTAAAAAAGTAAGAAAGAAAACATGGAGCAGGCTCTGTCAAGCCCTGCTGATCAGGCACATACTTGCCAACTGTCCCGTTTTTGCAGGGACAGTCCCGGCAAATAGGAGCCTGTCCCAGGTAATTTACATTATCCCGCCAATGTACTTATTTACACTTTGCACTTTATTCATATTTACATATTAAATGTTTTGTATGGTCACACCTGAGCACATTTCACACTTTAGAATGGCAGGGAATTGTGATGAGATTTTTAAATTTTAGGCAGAAGTAGTGCAGCTCAATGGGAGAATTATTACAACTCTGCTACTCAAGTTTAAAATTCCCTTTTCAATTTCCTGTAATTCTCGCTTTATTGAGTAGACCCTATAATCTGATGATAAGTAGACAGAGGTTAATTATGTGGAGTGGGCGGAGCTTCAGAGAAGTGGGTGGGGTAAGTAATTGCTAGCTGTGCTGCAAAGTGTCCCTGGAAATTTTTTTCAAATGTTGGCAACTATGGAGGCGGATGACAGGTCCACGTCCACTCCACTGATGCAGAGTGGACACGGACAAAGCCCACTGTTCTCTATGGGGCGGTCGGATGGAAACAGGCCACCTGTTCATTTCCATCCAATCCAATCTGCTACATTGATGGGAAATGGGATCCCCATCTGTCTGTTTTTAGTGGACCGGATCAGATCGGACGCAGGCGGGTGTAAACTGACACATGTCCATTTACATCAGCCTCTCCCTAGAAAACAATGGGTGGTCCGATAGGGCCCGCTTGAAAAACAGACTGGCAGACCGATCGGTCTGCTTGTGTGAAAGGGGCCTAAGGTCTTGTTCACACTGGGCATACACAGTGTACCTTTACATGGATGCACAGGTGTTTAGTGCAGGCAATCCCATTGATGTTGTTTGGGATGTAGCAACTGCGCGAACGCTCACAATTTGACATCCATGCAGGTCCGTGTGCATGTCCTTGAGCTCACACTGTCTGCATTTTGGGTTGTGCACCCATACCCACACAGATGTTCGGATTGGGAACAGCAGCTATGCCTGTGCAGCCGTTCCATCCCAATTGACATAATGGGACTTCCTGTACGGGGATGCACGGAACATCTGTGCATCCCTGTGCAGGTAAACATGGCCCTCCATGGGCGTACACTTTAGTATGAAACATATGACAGGCACTTGGCTACACAATAAAACACAAGTCCATTAAAGTCCAAATCAGTCCATAATTGTCCAATGGGTATAAATATATAAAATTGCACAGGGAGGAGGGGGGAGGGGGGGGGAAGCATTAAAAGTCCAGCATTTATGGCAGCCGTCCAGAACCAATGAGCCAGGGGTTCTCAAAACTGAATGCAAAGAAAAAAGAGAGAGAGAGGCGCCTCTAAGTGCGGACCATAAGTACATTTATTGAATAAAATTGTATGGACTCACATATGTGCGTGTGTACAGGACATCTGTTAAAACCCTCCTGGAATATTCCAAGATTGTTCGGCAGGAAAGAGGTCATCCAGTCTAAGCTAACCCCTCTGCAGGATCGGTCTCCTCTTCACTGCAGCCGGCATACTACACTTTAGTATGCCACATGTAAATGATGCTTTAGTAGTAATTTAGCAGGAATTTTGCAAGTTATGTTGTGTTTATGTGCACAATTAATGATTTTAGTGTATTTTTGTGAAAATAGCGACATGATAAACATTTGCGCAATTATTGCAGGGTCCAAAAAATCAGTAGCACTTTTTTTAATCTACAGGTCATGTGCTTTCAGAAAATGTCTGGTTTGAGAGCTGGTTCACACTGGTGAGTTGCCAGACATTGCATGTGATTCGCACTGCATTGCTGTGCAGATTACATGCAATGTCTGTATGATACGAATTCAGCATTACAAACTGTATGGCTGAATTTGCATTGTATTCAGACAAAACTCGTGCAGGATCCTTTTTTTGTCCACACCAGCATCAGATTGCATGGGTGTTTACACCCATGCAATTCAATTCCTGTCCGAAATCACAGTTCGCACTGCGATCTGCAAACCGATCTGGGGGTGTCATTAACTTTGTATTGACACCCACAGCAGTTCGCAGAGGGTAGTGTGAACTGTCAGTGATTCAGAAGCGATGCAATGGATTCGCAGGGTTTCCCGTATCACACCAGTGGGAACTGAGCCTGTGGGGACTTTTTTAAATTCTGAATGCTATAAGTGAAAAATGGTAACCTCTGGATTTTTAGAGTAAAGTGTTTTTATTTACAGTTTTTGCGTACATTCAGTGTTCACCATTTCACAAAAAGGTACAATTTAAAATGTACAAAAATTAGTTCAAATATTTGTTATTTATCAACTCAATACAGTTTTAACTTTTCTATTTAGTAGGAATTTTGTACATTTTTCCATGTATGAATCCACTATTAATGATTTTAGTGTATTTTTTTGCGAAAATATTGGTTTGATAAACATTTGCGCAAATATTGTGGTGCCTTACAAATTAGTAGCACCTTCTTTTTATTCTACTGGCAATGTGCTTTCAGTAAATATATGGAGGGTCTTTTACAAACTCTGAAAGCTGTAAGTGAAAAAGGAAAACCTCCAGATTTTTTGAAAAAATCTTTGCGTACGTCCGATTTTCAATATTTCTCAAAAAGGCACAATTTAAAATGTACAAATATTTGTTATTTGTTAACTCAGTGCAGATTTAGGTTTTATATTTAGAAGGAACTTTGCAGGCATTTTGTAAAATTTGCTGTGTTTTTTATCTGCTAATAATGATTTTAGTGCATTTTTAGCGAAAATATTATTTTGGCAAACATTTGAGCAAATATTGCGAGCTATTAAAATCAGTAGCACCTTCCTTTTATTCTACTGGCCCTTTGCTTTCAGAAAATGTATAGTTTGGGGGGTCTTTTAAAAAACTCTGAAAGCTGAAAGTGAAAAATGAAAACCTCCAGATTTTTAGAGAAACTTGGTTATTTACAGTTTTGAATAAGTTCTGTTTTCACCATTTTGCAAAAAGGTGCAATTAAAAATGTTCAAATATTTGTTAACCAAATACAGGTTAAGCTTTTATATTTAGTAGAAATTTAGCAGGAATTTTGTAAAATTTTCTGTGTTTTTATCTGCTATAAGTGATTTTAGTGTATTTTTAGCAAAAATATTGATTTGGTAAACATTTGCCCCACAAATATTGTAGGGCCTTAAAAATCAGTAGCACCTTCCTTTTTTTCTACTGGTCTTATGCTTTCAGAACATACAGTGCTTTGCGAAAGTATTCGGCCCCCTTGACCTTTGCGACCTTTTGCCACATTTCAGGCTTCAAACATAAAGATATAAAACTGTAATTTTTTGTGAAGAATCAACAACAAGTGGGACACAATCCTGAAGTGGAACAAAATTTATTGGATATTTCAAACTTTGTTAACAAATAAAAAACTGAAAAATTTGGCGTGCAAGTGTCCCACTTTTTGTTGATTCATCATAAAAAATTACAGTTTTATATCTTTATGTTTGAAGCCTGAAATGTGGCAAAAGGTCGAAAAGTTCAAGGGGGCCGAATACTTTCGCAAAGCACTGTATATGGCTTGTGGGGTCTTTAACAAACTCTGAAAGCTGTAAGGGAACATTGAAAACCTTCAGATTTTTAGGGAAACGTGGTTCTTTACATTTTTGCATTTGTTCAATTTTCACCATTTTGCAAAAAGGCGTAATTTACAAATTACAAATATTTGTTATTTAATAATTCAATACAGGTTATGCTTTTATATTTAGTAGGAATTTAACAGGAATTTTTTGAAAATTTCTGTGTTTATATCTGCTAAAAATGAATTTAGAGAATTTAAAGTGAATATAGAGTTTTGATAAACATTTGCACAAATATGGCAGGGCATTAAAATCAGTAGCACCTTTTTTTTATTCTACAAGTCATGTGCTTTCAGAAAATATATGGTTTGGGGCTCTTAAACAAACTCTGAAAGCTGTAAGGCAAAAATTAAAACCTCTAGAGTTGTTGTTGTTGTTGTCTGTTTTGATAAACATTTGCCCAAATATCTTTGTGCCCTAAAAATTGTAGCACCTTATTTGTATTCTACTGGTCCTGTGCTTTCAGAAAATATATGGTTTGGGGGGGGGGGGTCTTTAACAAACTCTGAAAGCTGTAAGAGAAAAAAAAAGCAAAATTGCAAAAGTGGCCTGGCCAGTTAAGTTTAGAAGTTGAGCACAGGGCCTGGCAGCGAAAGGGTTAAAGCCCAATGAAAATATAAAATGATTCCTTGTAGTGGGGCTGTGTCTGTATTACAATGGTTGTTAGCTCATTTTGTCTAGAGGAGAGGAGAAACAGATACTCTGTTTCCCTGATTGATGGACCTCTCCTATGCTCTGGACTGTTCTCTTGTTTTGGTCTTGATGATACAAGGAGGACACCACTCCAGGTGAAGTGATTAGGCTTGGTTAGGCTCCATGTATGGGTGCTAGCCCCGGCTCTCTTCCGTGAAACAAATATCAATGAAAGAAATGGCGGCACACCATGCCTAAGCCTGAGTCCATTTATTGAAGTAGCAAAGTGACACACACCAGACAGTAGCAGGTACAGATGGTTGACGTGTTTCACACAAGAATACTGTGCTTATTCATAACCTTTAGTTATGAGTAAGCACAGTATTCTTGTGTGAAACGCGTCAACCATCTGTACCTGCTCTTATTCGGTCTGTGTCAATTTGCTATTTAAAAAATGGACTCATGCTTAGGCATGGTGTGCAGCCATTTCTTTCTTTGGTCTTGATGACATTAGGATCCTAGACTGCTGGAGCATCGGCAAGAAGAAGCTGAGGTGGCTGGCCTAGCTGCGGAGAGGTGCGGAGGATCAGGTACGTAAACTTTGTTTTTTGGTTCCCCTAGACCAGAATGTGCAATTAATCCATGCAGTGTGGGCACATTCTCCCTGCAAGTGATAGTTTTTGTATTCACTGTAATAATGAAAGCTTTCTACTCTGCCTGAAATTCAGCTTTATGTGCTGCGTAAGATGGTTCTTTAAGTGCCTACTCTTTGTTACCTTGAGGAAACAGGATAGTGATGTCTCCACAGGGTACACAATAATAGGAGACTGCTTAAGCTCCAGGAGGCAGGACAAGGAATTTAACCATGCTGCCTAATTCACCATGCTGCAGAGAAACCTAGAAATATTATTTATGGTATATGGTCTGTATAACTTGTGTGTAGGTGCTTTGGTTTGCTTCCGCATGTTATTAATATATTTATATATACATATAAATATATATATATACACAGTATGTATACAGTATATATATAATCAATGTCAGCTGCACAGACAACTTTTTCAACACAAATATATATATATATATATATATATATATAAATAATATATATATATATATATATATATATATATATATATATATATATATATATATATATATATATATATATATATATATATATATATATATATATCAATTTTGTAAGCTGCTTGTAGATGATTTGCGTGTCAAGTCCACAAGTTTTCTGCTTTGAATGGGAAAAAAAATAAATCATTATGCGATCCTGACTTCCTTTAATTAATCCTGGTTCACCAGCTAATGATTTAATAGTCCCCTGTATTCTATAACTGGCTAAATTAGTAGGTCCTGCAAAAGACAGATTTCATTCTAAAAGGCACATTGGCACAGTGGAACTTTCTGACCGCACTTTTGCTTGCCATGTTTTATTAAATTTGATATCCCTCATATATATGAGTTTTCCATATATATTATTTACTGATCAGTGTAACATAATGATTTACTGCAAGTTCCCATGCACATTAGATGCCTATAACTTGATTGCTAATTATTAGATATACTCATTATGCTTCCTGTACACAGCAAAATAATTCTAACTCCCATCTCAGATCTCGTTTATGGGAATCTTTGCCAATAGAGGTTAACTGAGGATAGCTTTGAATAGGGAAAAGGAAGCATACCTACAGTGGGCCATTTGTCTAAATGTTGGAGTTTTTGTTTTTATTTCTCCATTTATAGTAGATGTAAACCTTTATACAGGTTTTATTAGATAAAAGTAATTTTAAAAAATATTTTCAATCTTTTTAAATTAGCAGCTTTATTAAAACATTACCTGATGATCCAGCCTTGAAAGTCCTTCTTCAGGCGCTGCCTGTTATGGGGTGACATCAATTGCACCCCTCCATTGATTCATGTCACCCGTACTCCCAATGGCTCCCGTGGCCATGTCTGTTTGTGCAGGATTGTTTCACTGTTAAAACTGCAAGGAAGTTGGCCCACAGCAATGATGCGCTCCCAGTACTGGAGTAGAGTGTACACACATAGACTGGCAAAGTGACACCAAAACACCATCACAAAGACAAGAAAAAGGATGATAAACAATGAAACAGTACTTTACTAAAAGATAACCAATGTAAATTGTCTATAACACACAGTGCTGTAGCAAACTGAATGTCATCTAGTTGGGGCTTAAATATATTTTAAGTGAGATAGCCTGAAAGACTCTATAAACTACAGATCTTGCAGGAATGATACATGCTGTTATTATTTTGCATGTCTTTAAAACCCCTTGGAACTGAAATGTTTTCTTCCTATTTATGTCCAGTACATATCCCTTATATATCCAGAATGCCCTGATGAAAGTGTCAAAGTAAGACTGAGAATGATTACAGGGGAATCTTAGAGGTAGTGGTAGAGGGTGCTGGATATGGATTTTTACAGGCTATCAAAATGTAGACAATGTCATTACTTGAGCCCAATTGGCCTATATATGGCAGGTTTTTGATTGGATATGAGTAAGCGATCAGCAGAATCGTGAAACGCGCCAACCTGTCCCATGTCTGTGTGATGCACCTGTATATTTAAGTTTATGGGAATAAACACTTCCAGTTTATCTACTCCTGAGTGCGGTCAAATCTTCTCTTTGAATACTTATATATGGCAGGTTACCATAAAGACGGGGATCCCCCAGAGGAGGACATTCACCTGAGTTGAGAAATCCAAGTGTAATAGGCAAAGAGAGCGTCAAGAGGAAAATCCTGAAGAGCCCAAAGTCCTTATTGTTTAAGGGTTACAACAGTTGCCATGCTTGGGGCAAGGATTTTTTATTTGGTGCTCTCTTGACTTATTATACAAATGAATCTTGCCTTTGGTTTGAGAATATCTGTGACTGACTTGCTTGGTCAAATCAGTGCTGTCTCCAGAGTCTCTACTTTGTGCCATTTCTCTTCTCTTTGACTTGGCCAGCTCTGCAATACTGTGCACATGTAGAGAATGGCATTCCCCTCCTCTATGGTGATCACTAAATCACCAAAGAGTAATTAAAGATGCTGATGTTGCATTATCTGTTGCAGCATGAATGATATTATTGTTTGATGTGCAATACCATCGCGCAGAGCAGGTAAGTATAACATGTTATTATTTTAATCAAAAAACATTTTTGCCTTTATAGTTACTTTAATGAAGGCAATCCAGAAGTAAATATACAGCCTGGTAAAATAAGGGGAAATTGACTGAATCTTAATGGTAATATTTAGTGGATTTGTACATCTTTTTAATTATGAACAGGACTCAATAAAATAAAAATGAACAAATACAATTTTACATTTTTTTAGACCGGATAAATAAGAAATTTTCGTAAGCATAAGAAACATATGAACATGATATATTTTCACAGATAGCCAGCAAATGGAGCACCACTTTTTCCTTACCACCAATTGTTTACAGAGCTCAATATCTCAAGCTGAAACACACAAGTGAATATCAGGAGTGACTTGTTCAATATTGGATGTTTCCATCTGAGGTTCCATAAGTCAAAACAAGTTTGAAACCATAGAAATACGGAAAGGAGAGACAGGCCAAAATCCAGTAAAAGAATTCTAGATAATTGATAAAAAAAGTTATATAAAAACAGCCAAAATGTTTCAGGGACAACAGCACTTCTCTGTCATCAGTGTTCAACGCAGGTTAAAACTTAGAGAAAACAGTGACTTCACAGATCCATTTTGGAACCAGTAGTGAACTGTTCATATTGAAGGACAACTTGGTAGTAGTTGCTAAACAGAAATGAAGTCTCCAAAAAAAGGCATTGCCACCTGTTTATTTATAAAATTGTCTCTCTCATTTCCTTTAAAGAAAAGAACTGTTAGGGTCCTTTCACACGGCCGCTCCGCTGCTTAAGTCCGCTGCGGGACTTTTTTTTTTTTCACGGAGCGGATGACATTTGTGTCATCCGCTCCGTGTGCCCGCATATCATCCCATCCGTTTGCGGATGATATGCGGACATAATGTAAGTATATGGCATTGCGGATGTCAGCGGATGACACCACTGACATCCGATTTTCCTTCCTTTCCGTTTTTTACACGGATGAAAAAATAGGGTTCTGTTCCATTCGAAAAAACGGAACAGAACTGAAAGGAGGAAAATCGGATGTCAGCGGATGGTATTCTGCTGACATCCGCAATGCCATTCACTTACATTATGTCCGCAAATCATCCTCAAACGGATGGGATGATTTGCGGACACACGGAGCGGCCGTGTGAAAGGACCCTTACACTGTGCCTGAGCACTTTGTAAGCTTTAAGGTGGAAAATGAAAAAAGGTGAAAATGACTTTGGGCACAAATCTGCCAAGCACCCTTACCCATTTTAGGTGGTGTTTATGTAGTCGGAAACATATAACATTTATAAAAACCTGTGCAACATTTTTATTGTTAGTACATAAGCATGCAAAAAATTGAAAAAGTTCTTATTTGTGACATTTTTACTGTATGGCACTATTACTTTGACAAATTCAAAAGTGAATACTGTGGTGTGGATGATAAGTTAAAAGAGGTAACTAAGACCTCCTCAATGTTTGAGTACATTGTACATTGAGTACAATGAGTACATTGTTGACTGTGCCCCAGGTGCATTAGCTTCACTGCCTCTTAGGGACAATTCTGGGACAACATTTTCCTTTAAAACTGAAGTACATTCTGCAATACTTATTTCTGCTTCAACAGCCCAAAACCTGCAAGGTCCCTCACCGATACCTTCTCCCCGATTTCTTCCATATGCCCAACTTCAGGTGTTTTGATTGGCCAGTGTGGTATGATGTCACTCCCACAAATGCACAGGAGTTCTATCATCCTGTAACACAGGCTGGAATGTAAGCTGAGCTGCGCATGCATGTCTGAGCTGCGCATTGCACGTCTCTTCTGCAATAAAGAACCAACCTTTTCGTAGTTATTAATTTTAGACTTTAGTTCCACTTAAGGTTCCCCTATTTGTTATGTTTCCATTACCATCCCAACTTCTCCAAATGGCCTCTATACTTCCCATGTCACAATCTGGCAAAGTTACATACACCTTACCAACATGTACATGAATCTGTTGCATGTTTCCCATTTGTTGCACTAGTAGGAGACAGATCTCAACATTCTTTATAAATTACAAAGATGGTGTCCTTTATTCAAAATTCAGATTTTTGACACTGGCTTCTGTTCATTCATTCTCGCTCTCCTTGCCGTCTTAGCTGGGAATGAAAGCATTCCTACATTTGTCTACAGCAGGAGTCTTCAAACTATGGCCCTCCAGGTGTTCAGGAACTACAATTCCCATCATGCTTAGTCACGTCTGTGAATGTCAGAGTTTTACAATGCCTCATGGGATGTGTAGTTCTGCAACATCTGGAGGGCTGTAGTTTGAGGATCCCCGCGTTCAGTGTGCCTTCTGGTAAACAGCAAGTTATATTATCCATAAATGGGCATTTCCACCATCTATGAACCTTGCATTCATGCCTGGCCCTCAGCTAAGGGAGGTACAAAGAAAATAATAACAGCCTCATTACTTGTCCGCTCATATGTCAGCTCCTGGCTGCGAGCTTCATGATTAGAATGCTGTGACATCATTATCAGCAACCTTTTAAGAGTATAAATATAACACATATATATATATATATATATATATATATATATATATATATATATATATATATAATGTAAAATTATCACAGCACATTCAGCTTAAGCCATATGTTTACTCAACAGCAAGAACATGTTTTAGTACACTTACTCTACCATTGTTTATTTTATTAATGCAATCATTGTTAAATTAGCTGCGCAGTTATTCAGGGAATATATTCTTCCTAGGCCAGGAAACACATTTGCATTTTGAAGGCCCTATTAGGGGAAAATTTTAATTCTAATCTAAAAATTTCTAAGCCACTAAAATATTAAATATATAAATTATATTATTAATACTTAGTGCATATTTTATAAGCCTCTTATGGTTCATAGTGAAGGGTTTGCTGGAAGATGGGATTTCACCGTGTGCAATGGCTAGTTTGAAGTATAATGTTCCCCAAACAAATTTTCTTTCTACATCCCCAAAAAATTTGAAACACCAGACCTATACATGTGACTAAATGTTCTGCTTTGCAGATATGTCTCCTTTTTTCTTCTCTTTATTGTAGATGCAAATCTTAGCTCAATGATGTTTATTTTGCTAAAGCATGATGTATCATAAACAATTGCCATTTTCTTTTTCTCATAAAATACTCACTCACTCCAGCTGTATGCGCTCACTCCAGCTTTATGCGCTCACTCCAGCTTTATGCGCTCACTCCAGCTTTATGCGCTCACTCCAGCTGTATGCGCTCACTCCAACTTTATGCGCTCACTCCAGCTTTATGCGCTCACTCCACCTTTATGCGCTCACTCCAGCTTTATGCGCTCACTCCAGCTTTATGCGCTCACTCCAGCTTTATGCGCTCACGCCAGCTGTATGCGCTCACTCCAGCTTTATGCGCTCACTCCAGCTGTATGCGCTCACTCCAGCTTTATGCGCTCACTCCAGCTGTATGCGCTCACTCCAACTTTATGCGCTCACTCCAACTTTATGCGCTCACTCCAGCTGTATGCGCTCACTCCAACTTTATGCGCTCACTCCAACTTTATGCGCTCACTCCAGCTGTATGCGCTCACTCCAACTTTATGCGCTCACTCCAGCTGTATGCGCTCACTCCAACTTTATGCGCTCACTCCAGCTGTATGCGCTCACTCCAACTTTATGCGCTAACTCCAGCTTTATGCGCTCACTCCAGCTTTATGCGCTCACTCCAACTTTATGCGCTCACTCCAGCTTTATGCGCTCACTCCAGCTTTATGCGCTCACGCCAGCTGTATGCGCTCACTCCAGCTGTATGCGCTCACTCCAGCTTTATGCGCTCACTCCAGCTTTATGCGCTCACGCCAGCTGTATGCGCTTACTCCAGCTGTATGTGCTCACTCCAGCTTTATGCCCTCACTCCAGCTTTATGAGCTCACTCCAGCTTTATGCGCTCACTCCAGCTTTATGCGCTCACTCCAGCGTTTTGTGCTCACTCCAGCTTTATGTGCTCACTCCAGCTTTATGCGCTCACTCCAGCTTTATGCGCTCACTTCAGCTGTATGTGCTCACTCCAGCTTTATGCGCTCACTCCAGCTTTATGCGCTCACTCCAGCTTTATGCGCTCACTCCAGCAGTATGCGCTCACTTCAGCTTTATGCGCTCACTTCAGCTTTATGCGCTCACTCCAGCTTTATCCACTCACTCCAGCTTTATGCGCTCACTTCAGCTGTATGCGCTCACTCCAGCTTTATGCGCTCACTCCAGCTTTATGCGCTCACTCCAGCTTTATGTGCTCACTCCAGCTTTATGCGCGCAATCCAGCTTTATGCACTCACTCCAGCTTTATGCGCTAACTCCAGCTTTATGCGCTCACTCCGGCTGTATGCGCTCACTCCAGCTGTATGCGCTCACTCCAGCTTTATGCACTCACTCCAGCTTTATGCACTCACTCCAGCTTTATGCGCTCACTCCAGCTTTATGCGCTCACTTCAGCTGTATGCGCTCACTCCAGCTTTATGCACTCACTCCAGCTTTATGCGCACACTCCAGCTTTATGCGCTCACTTCAGCTGTATGCGCTCACTCCAGCGTTTTGTGCTCACTCCAGCTTTATGCGCTCACTCCAGCTTTATGCGCTCACTTCAGCTGTATGCGCTCACTCCAGCTTTATGCACTCACTCCAGCTTTATGCACTCACTCCAGCTTTATGCGCTCACTCCAGCTTTATGCTCTCAATCCAGCTGTATGCGCTCACTCCAGCTTTATGCGCTCACTCCAGCTGTATGCGCTCACTCCAGCTTTATGCGCTCACGCCAGCTGTATGTGCTCACTCCAGCGTTTTGTGCTCACTCCAGCTTTATGCGCTCACTCCAGCTTTATGCGCTCACTCCAGCTTTATGCACTCACTCCAGCTTTATGCACTCACTCCAGCTTTATGCGCTCACTTCAGCTTTATGCTCTCACTCCAGCTGTATGCGCTCACTCCAGCTTTATGCGCTCACTCCAGGTTTATGCGCTCACTCCAGCTTTATGCGCTTACTCCAGCTTTATGCACTCACTCCCGCTTTATGCGCTCACTCCAGCTTTATGCGCTCACTTCAGCTTTATGCTCTCACTCCAGCTGTATGCGCTCACTCAAGCTTTATGCGCTCACTCCAGCTTTATGCGCTCACTCCAGCTTTATGCGCTGACTCCAACTGTATGTGCTCACTCCAGCTTTATGCGCTCACTCCGGCTGTATGTGCTCACTTTAGCTTTATGCGCTCACTCCAGCTGTATGCGCTCACTCCACCTTTATGCGCTCACTCCAGCTTTATGCGCTCACTCCAGCTGTATGCGCTCACTCCAGCTTTATGCGCTCACTCCAGCTTTATGCGCTCACTCCAGCTTTATGCACTGACTCCAACTGTATGCGCTCACTCCAGCTTTATGCGCTCACTCCAGCTTTATGCGCTCACTCCGGCTGTATGCGCTCACTCCAGCTTTATGCGCTCACTCCAGCTTTATGCGCTTACTCCAGCTGTATGCGCTCACTCCAGCTTTATGCGCTCACTCCAGCTTTATGCGCTCACTCCAGCTTTATGCGCTCACTGCAGATGTATGCACTCACTCCAGCTGTATGCGCTCACTCCAGCTTTATGCGCTCACTCCAGCTGTATGCGCTCACTCCAGCTGTATGCGCTCACTCCAGCTTTATGCGCTCACTCCAGCTTTATGTGCTCACTCCAGCTATATGCGCTCACTCCAGCTGTATGTGCTCACTCCAGCTTTATGCACTCACTCCAGCTTTATGCGCTCACTCCAGCTTTATGCGCTCACTTCAGCTGTATGCGCTCACTCCAGCTGTATGCGCTCACTCCAGCTTTATGCGCTCACTCCAGCTGTATGTGCTCACTCCAGCTTTATGCGCTCACTCCAGCTTTATGCGTTCACTCCAGCTTTATGCGCTCACTCCAGCTTTATGCGCTCACTCCAGCTGTATGCGCTCACTTCAGCTGTATGCGCTCACTCCAGCTTTATGCGCTCACTCCAGCTGTATGCGCTCACTCCAGCTTTATGCGCTCACTCCAGCTGTATGCGCTCACTCCAGCTTTATGCGCTTACTCCAGCTGTATGCGCTCACTCCAGCTTTATGCGCTCACTCCAGCTGTATGCGCTCACTCCAACTTTATGCGCTTACTCCAGCTGTATGCGCTCACTCCAGCTTTATGCACTCACTCCAGCTTTATGCGCTCACTCCAGCTTTATGCTCTCAATCCAGCTGTATGCGCTCACTCCAGCTTTATGCGCTCACTCCAGCTGTATGCGCTCACTCCAGCTTTATGCGCTCACGCCAGCTGTATGTGCTCACTCCAGCGTTTTGTGCTCACTCCAGCTTTATGCGCTCACTCCAGCTTTATGCGCTCACTCCAGCTTTATGCACTCACTCCAGCTTTATGCACTCACTCCAGCTTTATGCGCTCACTTCAGCTTTATGCTCTCACTCCAGCTGTATGCGCTCACTCCAGCTTTATGCGCTCACTCCAGGTTTATGCGCTCACTCCAGCTTTATGCGCTTACTCCAGCTTTATGCACTCACTCCCGCTTTATGCGCTCACTCCAGCTTTATGCGCTCACTTCAGCTTTATGCTCTCACTCCAGCTGTATGCGCTCACTCAAGCTTTATGCGCTCACTCCAGCTTTATGCGCTCACTCCAGCTTTATGCGCTGACTCCAACTGTATGTGCTCACTCCAGCTTTATGCGCTCACTCCGGCTGTATGTGCTCACTTTAGCTTTATGCGCTCACTCCAGCTGTATGCGCTCACTCCACCTTTATGCGCTCACTCCAGCTTTATGCGCTCACTCCAGCTGTATGCGCTCACTCCAGCTTTATGCGCTCACTCCAGCTTTATGCGCTCACTCCAGCTTTATGCACTGACTCCAACTGTATGCGCTCACTCCAGCTTTATGCGCTCACTCCAGCTTTATGCGCTCACTCCGGCTGTATGCGCTCACTCCAGCTTTATGCGCTCACTCCAGCTTTATGCGCTTACTCCAGCTGTATGCGCTCACTCCAGCTTTATGCGCTCACTCCAGCTTTATGCGCTCACTCCAGCTTTATGCGCTCACTGCAGATGTATGCACTCACTCCAGCTGTATGCGCTCACTCCAGCTTTATGCGCTCACTCCAGCTGTATGCGCTCACTCCAGCTGTATGCGCTCACTCCAGCTTTATGCGCTCACTCCAGCTTTATGTGCTCACTCCAGCTATATGCGCTCACTCCAGCTGTATGTGCTCACTCCAGCTTTATGCACTCACTCCAGCTTTATGCGCTCACTCCAGCTTTATGCGCTCACTTCAGCTGTATGCGCTCACTCCAGCTGTATGCGCTCACTCCAGCTTTATGCGCTCACTCCAGCTGTATGTGCTCACTCCAGCTTTATGCGCTCACTCCAGCTTTATGCGTTCACTCCAGCTTTATGCGCTCACTCCAGCTTTATGCGCTCACTCCAGCTGTATGCGCTCACTTCAGCTGTATGCGCTCACTCCAGCTTTATGCGCTCACTCCAGCTGTATGCGCTCACTCCAGCTTTATGCGCTCACTCCAGCTGTATGCGCTCACTCCAGCTTTATGCGCTTACTCCAGCTGTATGCGCTCACTCCAGCTTTATGCGCTCACTCCAGCTGTATGCGCTCACTCCAACTTTATGCGCTTACTCCAGCTGTATGCGCTCACTCCAGCTTTATGCGCTCACTCCAGCTGTATGCGCTCACTCCAGCTTTATGCGCTCACTCCAGCTGTATGCGCTCACTCCAGCTGTATGCGCTCACTCCAGCTTTATGCGCTCACTCTAGCTTTATGCGCTCACTCCAGCTGTGTGTGCTCACTCCAGCTTTATGCGCTCACTCCAGCTTTATGTGCTCACTCCAGATTTATGCGCTCACTCCAGCTGTATGCGCTCACTCCAGCTTTATGCGCTCACTCCAGCTTTATGCGCTCACTCCAGCTTTATGCGCTCACTCCAGCTTTATGCGCTCACTCCAGCAGTATGCGCTCACTCCAGCTTTATGCGCTCACTCCAGCTGTATGCGCTCACTCCAGCTTTATGCGCTCACTTCAGCTGTATGCGCTCACTCCAGCTTTATGCGCTCACTCCAGCTTTATGTGCTCACTCCAGCTGTATGCGCTCACTCCAGCTGTATGCTCTCACTCCAGCTTTATGCGCTCACTCCAGCTTTATGCGCTCACTTCAGCAGTATGCGCTCACTCCAGCTTTATGCGCTCACTCCAGCTGTATGCGCTCACTCCAGCTTTATGCGCTCACTTCAGCTGTATGCGCTCACTCCAGCTTTATGCGCTCACTCCAGCTTTATGTGCTCACTCCAGCTGTATGCGCTCACTCCAGCTGTATGCTCTCACTCCAGCTTTATGCGCTCACTCCAGCTTTATGCGCTTACTCCAGCTGTATGCGCTCACTCCAGCTTTATGCGCTCACTCCAGCTGTATGCGCTCACTCCAGCTGTATGCGCTCACTCCAGCTTTATGCACTCACTGCAGATGTATGCGCTCACTCTAGCTGTATGCGCTCACTCCAGCTTTATGCGCTCACTCCAGCTTTATGCGCTCACTCCAGCTGTATGCGCTCACTCCAGCTGTATGCGCTCACTCCAGCTTTATGCGCTCACTCCAGCTGTATGCGCTCACTCCAGCTTTATGTGCTCACTCCAGCTTTATGCGCTCACTCCAGCTGTATGTGCTCACTCCAGCTTTATGCGTTCACTCCAGCTTTATGTGCTCACTTCAGCTTTATGCGCTCACTCCAGGGTTATGTGCTCACTCCAACTTTATGCGCTCACTCCAGCTTTATGCGCTCACTCCAGCTTTATGTGGTCACCCCAGCTTTATGCGCACACTCCAACTTTATGCGCTCACTCCAGCTGTATGCGCTCACTCCAGCTGTATGCGCTCACTCCAGCTTTATGCATTCACTGCAGATGTATGCGCTCACTCTAGCTGTATGCGCTCACTTCAGCTTTATGCGCTCACTCCAGCTGTATGCGCTCACTCCAGCTTTATGCGCTCACTCCAGCTTTATGCGCTCACTCCAGCTTTATGTGCTCACTCCAGCTATATGCGCTCACTCCAGCTGTATGTGCTCACTCCAGCTTTATGCGTTCACTCCAGCTTTATGTACTCACTTCAGCTGTATGCGCTCACTCCAGCTTTATGCGCTCACTCCAGCTTTATGTGGTCACCCCAGCTTTATGCGCACACTCCAGCTTTATGCGCTCACTCCAGCTGTATGCGCTCACTCCAGCTGTATGCGCTCACTCCAGCTGCACATCTTTGCCCAGAACCGGCTGCCTGCAATGACAAAGTTGCACCATGCCTGTGCAATGTGTGTCAGCCACTAGCAGTCCCCACCAGGGGCATGTATAACAGAGCGGCAACACAGAAACACAATTGGAAAATGGTTGTCACTCCTTTACAAGAAGAGTCTGAACAAGGCCTTCATGGCAAGATCACCAGGTATTCTTCATTGAAAAAGCTACAGATTTAAAAATATTGAAAACTTCAGAAATTACATTAACGTATAAAAACAAATTTGAGGTTTAAATGATTGGGTTAAGGTCTACGTTAAGCTTCCACTCTGCAGATGATCCTTTTAAATTTTCCTCTAACCTAATTGGGTGTCAAAGTGGACAAGAACTCCTTGTGCTTTCAAAAAATTGATTACCTACTAGTAATAATAATACTAGTTATTCATCTCCCTAACAAAAAGAAAATAAGTATTGGGATTTTGTTCTTTAGCTATTACTGGCAGCCAAATGGTGGGCCGATAGAGTGCCTTAACTGCTGTTTGAATTTCCACAAAAGGAAAAATTTCTCAATTTCTACATCAATGTATATATATATAAAATAGCGCACTTTGATAGGATATTTGATTAGCTTTACTCTATTGATCTGAGCACAGGTTCACTTTAAAGTCTATTAAATCTAGCGGAGTCTTCTATTCCCTTGCCACACTGCAACGGCCGCCACCATGTTCGCCAAATTGCACACTTCTCCCTTTCTTCGGTCTCTCCTTTTAACCAGAGGACTTTGACAAATACACTGTTATTTGATAATTAGTATTTTCCATTTTAATTAACCTGTGTAATACTCCTCATTAAACCATTTTGAAGAATGCTGTGACAATCAGCGCACATCTTAACTCTTTGTGCAGCTTTTCAGAGGTGCGGCACCTCCACAAGATGCACCGCACACAGTTCTTGTCACAGCGGCGTCTGCTGACTCCGGGAACAGTAACCGGTGCAGTCCACCTGTGACCAGGATTCACATGCAGACATATTAACACATCTGCTGCGAGTTATATATATTACCCAGCGCCAGACTCAATTGCCTTTTTCCCCATCTGCCGAGGGAAAAATGATTTCAGGAATTCCTATATAGAAAGGAACGGCTCCCTAACATTTCATTAGGTGGAAATCAAATAATTTCACAGCTAATCTAGGAAGTTGTGTAAATATTTGCAAATTAGAAGAGAGCAAGACATGCAAAAAAAAAATCCACTTAATTACCTTTTTTTTTTTTCCTAACAGCGTATTGATTTTTTTTTTTTTTTAGCTGCAGATTTCAAATTGAACTGAATAGCCCCTAATGAAGTGAATTGTTTAATGCAAGGTGCTGCTTTGCACAGGAAGACACTTGGCTGCTCTTCATTAAGAGCAATTCAACCCCGAGTGCTTGAAAGCTGTCTGTATTCTAAATAAAACACAGATATAGCGGTAGCACGCCGCAGCCGCTCGCTGAAACTGAATTACGTCCACTTGTATTGCCAGATCATTCCATTAAAGGATGCCGAAGCTTAATCCAAAGGACATATCATATGGATTATTATCTAACTGATGAAGAATAATACCCACAAGGCATTACTCTTTTTTTATTTCAAAGACGATATATTTGATGGTTTATGTCAGGAACGTGCAGGTCCTAGATATTCCAAATATGCAATTGCTTTTAATTACATTTTTATTCAAAACAGTATTTTTCCCATTATTGACAATTTTTGATGGCGAAGATGCTCACGCTGTCATCGCAATGCTATGGCATTCGCGTAGGCAGTGTCGCTTTAAAAAAGACTCAGTCAAAGTAGTAAAATGACCACCTAATCTAGCTACACTTCAAAAAAATAAAATAATAAAGCATGCACAGAGTGAAATAAACATAGGATTTTAGTGCTTTAATAAGCCTTGTAAAATCACAGTAGATAGGCTTCCTTGCCAATAATAAATTACAAAAAAATTGGATTTTTGACAGTGTGACAAGATAAAAGAAATCGCATGGGAAGGATGCAAGCAATTATAACTCTGTGATCCTTGGGTGAGGAAGTCAGCACATTAGATGTACATGCTGGCTTTTTGGAGAAATCACTTCCAAAAATGTATTTGTCAGGAATTTAAAAAAAAAAAAAAATCTATATTTTTTTTTTTTTCAAAACTATTTAGGCAAGACAATAGCTGGAAATCTTCATTGCTCTTCCTACTGATGTCTTTTATTTTTCATTGTTGGTGAGTAGGACACCCATATAGGGGCTAGCGCAGACCAGAGGGTGACTGGCACAGAAAGGGTGGCAGGGAAAGAAGCCGCAGAGGTACAGCAACAATCTGACACTACATAAATAATAATCAGGCTGTATTTCATGAAAAAGAATTCCAGACAAGTATTTTTTTTTTTTTTTTTTTTTTATGATTGGAGATTAGCACTTATCCAGAACAAGCAAACAATTTGTTATCGACGGAGAAGAATTTCACAGGAATAAACTGTACCTGCTGTCAGAGGAATTTAGCATTTGGCACTAAGCACAAGGTTTTTTTCCCTGCGGAAAAAGAGCTTGACCAGGCTATTCTCATTTACAAAGAGGCAGGTTAAACAGTTAAACGCTAGCAAATCCTTCATAGCCCTGTGGGAAATTCCACTTTAATCCTGAACTTATAGGCGGACAATCAAAAGCCGAAAGCCTGGGTAACAAATCTGATCCGTGGTTACAAGTGTGTTCTCCTGGGACAGCAGGAGATGCTCCCTGCACAAGCCCAGGAAGGATAAATACCTTAATGATGAGACAGATAGTGGATGCGGAAGCAGTGCCCAGGCTACAGACATTCGCCTCCAATTTAACATTGCATCATGAAAAGGCAATTGTGCTGAAACTGAAGGCGAGCCAGTCCTGATTATTGAAACTTGAAGTGTGGCTTTAAGGAATGATTAATGACAGTGTCACAGTTAAAACAGTGGCACAATGAGAGTTATCTCTAATCCACCTGCTTGCAGGCTGCGATTGTAAAAACCCGGGATGCAAACAGACCCCCGCACGCTCTGATAACAAAAAAAAAAAAAATTAGAAAAAAAAAAAAAATCCATATTATGGGGCAAGGCAATCTAAGTACAAAGGTGGCGAGACACAGATAGGTGTTAATGTCATAAAAAAAAAAAAAAAAAGGTTCCTATGCGAGAGACAGAAATTAAAGCCTTGTACGGAGATAGCAGTTATTTCTTTCTCGGCGGCGAGAACGCTGAGACGCGATACACAGAAATTCCATTTTTTTTTTTTTTTTTTGGAAGAACCTTTTATCATTTCTTCCTATGTTTTCAGTAATGAGGCTCCCCTCCTTTTGTTGTGTTACAATACTCGGGAGCTATCTGCTTATATTTCGAAAAAAGGCATTTTAATCGGTTAAAAAAAAAAAAAAAAAACGTCAGTTCTTCCAGGTCAAATAACGTTTCTTTGCAGGCCGCGCTTAATCTGTACTTTCCCGGGGGCTGCGAGATACAAGGTGACGCTCTTACGCGACGTGGCTTGGAGGAGTTTCGACTCTTCTTTGTTTACAGAAAAGCAACAAGAAGCTCCATCCAGTAATTATAAATATTTAAGAATTATGGCTGCAATGCCGTGGGAGAAATAAACGCCGCAGCCGCGCCATTTCTTTATTTAAGGCTAAATTATTTACTACACTTCAGCACGCGTCCCTTTGCTTGGAAAAAGACAGCATCAATTTCAGAAGCACTAGATCCACACATTTAGTATTATTATTACCGCTACTTGCGCACTGCTGAAAATAATATTTGTACAGGGGCTTAATTGTCTTGTGTATTTCCACCTAAACAGACTTGAACGAGACGCAAAGCGTCATTTAACCAATGGAATTCTGTTTAAAAGACAAAAAGGTATTTTTTTTTATAAGAAACATACAGAGGCAAATACAGATCTATTGCTGACCTTAAGGTATTTTTTTATTTTTTTCCCCCAAATCCTATGAAATGAATGCAATGGGTTATTTTTATAATGCATTCATATTATACATTAACCCATTCAAATCTCAGTACAACTCCCAGCATGCACAGTATGGATATAATGTAGTGCTCCAGAGAGGAAACTTGTGGATTATGAGACAGTTTTTGTGAGTCTCAGAATGTTAAACAAAACCTCTGCCTCCGCTTTGGCGTTCGCACTGAAGGCAGAGCAATGCTGCCACACGCAGGAATTTCTTTGTCATTACACCTTCACTCAACAGCTTCTTTTTAAATATTGGGGGTTCTTCTTTCTCTGACCCTGCAAATTTCAAGGGGTCATTCATATTTGACCCAGAAAACCTTTGTTTGCGTCAAACACCGTAAATGCAACATTTTTTTACTAATGTTTCCCTAAAATCGAATCTGTTGTTTAAAGTGAATGGATCTTTTGGCCAGCAGAAAGGATAAATATTATTTGAATTTACTAAAATCCACCTATAATTTTCCTAAGAATCTACAGTCCTAAACTAGAAGTAATCCTTGCAAAATATCAGTTTACATGAAGACACCTGAGAGGTGTTATTATAATCATTAATGGATTTTAGTACCAACTTGATAAATTCTCACTTTAAACAATTTGTTTTCTGAATCCGCAGGCTAGACATTTTCCCCCATGCTGTAAGATTTCTCAAACGAAAGCATCTTCTTATTAAATGCTCATTTCTTGCACATAGTATGTGACTAGTAATCAGCACAGAGAGCTAAGCAGGAAGACAATAGCGCTGCTGCACGTTATTTCAGACTAGCGCATTTGAACTGCGCTTTAATTATTTCTTACATATCATGTGTCACCCAATAAATAGGATAGTGTTCCAAAGAGCACAAGCTTTATGGCAGTTCAGAGAACGTGTTTTCTCTTCTAACACAAAACAAGGCATTGTGAAAGACTTTCTTTTCATTCTTTTATTTAACTCTGTAATTTGATTGGATGTTAGAAGTGGGGAAAAGTTACCGCAATTGGAGCGCATGTCATAACAAACAAGAATATCTCCGATCTTTCATTTAGGGACCAGGGCTTATATGGCCATTGTACCAAACATATATATATATATATATATATATATATTTTAAATATCTATCTATATATATATATATATATATATATATATATATATATATATATATTTTTTTTTTTTTTTTTGTTTGCATGTGAAAGGATGAAGTCAGCGGAGCTTCACCGTATTTACTGAGTTAGGAAACGTATCAAACATATATATATATATATATATATATATATATATATATATATATATATATATATATATATATATATATATTTGCATGTGATAGGATGATGACTTATATATATATATATATATATATATATTATATTTTTATATATATATATATATATATATATACATATATATATATATATATATATAATTTCTTGTTTGCATGTGATAGGATGATGGAAGTCAGCGGAGCTTCACCGTTAGGAAACATACCAAACATATATATAAATATACATATACATATATATAAATATACATATATATAAACATACATACATATATATATATATATATATATATATATACACACACACATATATATATATATATATTTGCATGTGATAGGAAGTGGAAGTTAGCAGAGCTTCGCCGTATTTACTGATTTAGGAAATGTACCAAATATATATATATATATATATATATATATATATATATATATATATATATATATAATTTTTTTGTTTGCACATGATAGGGTGATGGAAGTCAGCAGAGCGTCACCGTATTTCCTGAGTTAGGGAAAAAAAATCCCTTATGTGTGTGACTCCCATCATCCAATCATGTGCAAGCAAAAATACAGTTATTTTTTTAAGATTTTTGTTGTATGTGATTGGGCGCTCTTGGCAAAGTGAAACTTCATCGCATTCACTAAGCTAAGGGAAAATTCCCTTGCAAAGCGAGCAGCCTATCTGCCCCTATATATATATTATTTTAATCAATTTTAACATCTATAAGACTTCTTTACTATATATTTTTGTATACATTGCTTTCAGTGTCTTGTAAAGTTTGATACTGCAAAGGTTAATATAGAATTAAACAGATACTGATAAGGGAGAGTGATAAACTCACAAGTCTGCATATGAAAGTCAGTCTGCGCCAGCCTCTGGCTATATCTAATCCCCACCTATTAGTTTGTTGGACTCATTTATTTATATATATACACATTTTTTTAAAGACCAAAGAGGAGAGAGATCCAGCTTTGTAAATAGTGCCGAGATGACGTGCTGTCAGAATTCTGGATGAATGAAACGAGATATATAAATAATGCGGCATTCATGAAGTCTCTGGTTTGCTAATTACCAAGATTCTCTGTGCAAGCAGAGTCCTGAAAGGCTGTGGATAAGAAAGATGCTTTATACCTGTCTGTCACACCAGGAATCTCAGCTGTAGACTGTCACTAAACTCCTCATGTCAAAGTCTGCACAAGAGAGAGGCAGGAAGGATGGCGCTTTTTTTTTCCTCAAGGAAAGGGAGATGCATTTTAATGAAAGCCTCTGCATGTGGAACATTTGAATTGACACACAGATATGACCAGACCTGAAGCTGAAAGCAGACATAAGAAATGACTTGTAATTACAAACTGGAACCTGCAATTTCATTCACTCTTTCCATACTGTGCTGCAAACAGTGGAAAAGAGTTAACCTGTTTTCTCCGTATTGGTAACCCAGGGGCCACCTAAGGCTCGGCTGCACTACTAGAACTGAGCCCGGGTGACAGGTTCTATTGCACGATTGTGGAAGAAGAGTTAGATCCTACACAAGTGTTGCCTTGTACACACCACTGGGTAGTGCCATGGGCAGACTTGGCATTGCTGGTGCCACATGGTTGTTTATTGGGTCACCAGATCTGGTGCTTACTATTTATGTAATCAGATTCTAATTATACCTTAGAGAAGGCCTTCAAACAATTGCAGGGTAATTAATAACATGAAAACATGTATTCACATAGCTTATCACATGTGAACCAGCCCCCGCACTATTCCCCCCCGAATTCCCATCTTGACAGCGAGCAGGGGATCTTCTCCCCCTGCTCACTGCTGCAATCTAAAGGAAACATTATGGGATAGTAGGCAGGAGGTCCTACAATCACTTTTACATTCACAATTTAATAAAAACTTGAATCCAATAAATAGATAAATAATAAATGAATAAAGCAGACACACAATACTTGGAAAATAATTGGCCCCGGCCGTTTATTATTGGTTTAAAATTTATTATCAATAGAAAAAAAACCACATCAAAACACTTAAACAGCCCAGCCACTACGACTCAGGCTGTATCAATAAATAAATTAGTGGCTTTTATAACTCCCAACTCAGAATAAACATACCAATTGTCTCCCTTTGCATAACTTACAGCCGCAACATACGGGGAGGGAGGAATGGGGAACACCACAGCTTGGGCCTTCTGAGGCGAATGAGCCCCGCTAAAAATGGAACCCTCTAACATAGGCCCCCCCAGGCTGTTCTGGAATCTTCCCCAGAGGTCACGTGTCCCTGCAGGTGAGCCCAGTCACCTGCCAATACACGTGACCTCCTCAGCCTACACTATACTACCTCAGGCAACTCTTCCCGCCCTTTTTCCGTGACGAAAACGTAAGGGATAAAGCCTGCCTTACTGCCCCAAAGGGGAGAACTTGAAACTTCCCTTCCTGAAATTTCTCCCATGAGGAAAAGGTGGCATAGAAACTGCCTTCCCCTTTTCCTATCATTCTGTGAATGGGAAATCGACAAATTCTGACAGCCTTCGCGGCTGTCGGCTTGTAGCTCTCAATAAACTACCATAGCACTTATAGGTGTGTGCAGTCTATTGCATTAGGGTGTGCACCCTAAACCTCAAACACACGTGTGTGTATATGTGTCTACATATATATGATCCCGGTACAATGATCTTCCTACCAGCACAGTAAACACTTCTCTTATGGCAGAGTCGGTAAGAAGGAGACCTTTCCCATCTTCCTGCCAGCACACAGAGCGATTATGCTAATGCTCATGAGCTCATTAGGGTGTGCCCAGGCACACCAAGCACACCCTGTGTGCAGGCCTATGATAGCGCTGTTGAAAGCTCTAATAGTTCATTGTCTGTTCCTGTCAGTGTGTATCTGCTTGCCCGCACAAGGTACGTGCAGAAAGATACACTGAGAGGTCTGCAGGAGTCCTGCATTGCACCCGTGATCTGCTGTTTCCGGGTACAATGCTTTACATGCTCCAAGTAAAAAAACAAAATGCTAATTTTTTTACCTGCAAGAGGATGTGCATTTATTTATTTTAAAAGTTGAACCAATCCTTTAACTCTCAAAGAAAATGAGTGTCAAAGAGCAAAATGAATGCAAGAGGGATTTCTCCGTGTTAATGAATATTGTCCTGTATAATACGCATGGAAAATGTGGTGATCCAGCAGAAGCAAAAAAAAAAAAAGCTTTAAAGTGAACCTGTGCTTGCATCATGCACACTAAATATACATATTCTGAGCAAGCGGTAAAATCAATTTATTTATCTCTGTATCTATAAGCATTGTAGAGAATTTTAAGTTCACAACCCTAAAATCTTTGTTTTTTCATGAGAGCTGATCTTGGCAGCCAGCCAGTCAACATAAACAACCAGCAGGTATCTTTGTTGTGATCTTTGATGATGAATAATTTCCCATTTAGGGCCAGTTCACACTGCCACGACTTGTCATGCAACAAAGTCGCATGACAAGTCACGCCCCATTAATCGCAATGGAACCATTCTAATTGGTGTGACTCAAGTTGCTCCAACTTAGAAAAAGGTTCCTGCACCACTTTGGGGTGACTTTATCACAACTTCTTATTCTGGTCTGTTGTATGCAAGCCGCAATGAAGTCGTGCAGGGATGTCAGCTTCAAAGTCGCACGACCTTGAAGCCACGCTGGTGTGAACCGTCACTAAAAGCAATGAGCAAAGACTTGTTTTAAAACTTTTTTTACTGCTTGTTGACAACATGTGAATAGTTCAATACACATAGTTTGGGTACAGATGCATTTTAATTTACTGAGTAAGGTGAAGCTCTTGTTCACTTCAACATCCAATCAAGTGCAAGAAAAAATCCTGATTGAACTTTCAAATTGAACACTGCTGCTTTTATCATTTTCTACTTCTTTTTCTTACTACTTTTTTAGCAAATCTACAGCAATGTTTGCTGATCTGGTGAACTTATAATTAAATGTATGTTCATTATAAATACAGGATAAAGGTAGCTGCCCACACTCCATAGATTTGAGATGTACGGCTCAATAAAAATCCCCAAATGTCCTCCTTTTAGTAAACTCCCCACCGTATTTCCCATAATATAAACAATTTAGGTAGGGATTCTCTATAGTAAGGTTGGGTCAGCTGTGGAATGCTATATCAAAATTAAACCAGAGTCTAAAAATGCTCTGGATGATTTTCTTGAAGGATCTTTTCTCCCTGTGTCTCAAAATTGGCAACAATTTCCTGCCTCTGGACCAAAGCTAAGGATACTTAGAGGTTGGAATATTTAATTTTTCATTAAATTTTCAATCTTATTAACTATGTATCAACATAAACTAATGGGTACCAATTAGTGAATTTCACATAGCTTAGTAAATAAGGTGAAGTTGCATTCAAGTTAACCATCCAATCATGTGAAAGCAATATTATTGCCAATGTATATGATTGGATATTCAAAGTGAACAAATATATACCTAATTTAGTAAATCAGCACAAGCATTGTCAATTTTTTTAATATATCTGAACATGTGTTTGCAAAGGAATACATATTTTACTCTTTTAATCAGTGTATAAAACAATAAATGTACAATCAAGTATTGATACACCTTTATTATAATTATTATTTAAAAGCATGTTAATGTGTATAAATATATGCTTTTCCACAGTCTTTATTCATAAAAGGGTTAATTTACTAAAAAAAAAAAAAAAAAAAAAACACTCTACAAAGAGAATTTTCATGCCGCAAGAGGAAAAAAATGAAGCTGTGTTCACATCAATCATGCAAAAAATCCAGCTTTTTAAAAGTGAGAATGGTTTCACAATATTCAGCTAAATAAATATTTGCTTTGTAAAGTGAACAACCCCAAGGTGTAGTAAGCATGCTGGTGCACCCAGGACCCAGTGTCGTTGTGTGCAAGATTTTTGGATACATTTATGAAAATTAGAATTAAAGAAATGGACAATTTTTTAATTTACTACAAAAGGATTTCACAAGTATACTATTGTTTGTATTATTAAAACGTATTATGTGAGTAGCACATTAACATACAATTGTGATAACATGTTTATAGCTTTTTTTTAATTCTACAACTGCTTTTAATTTATTACTGTTTCGGTATATTTAGTTGATTGTTCCTGGACACTTAATATATACTTAAGTGATTTGGAAGAGCTGACAACTTACAAATGTGAACAATCCCAAATATATCATATTTTGAATATCATAAATTATTGTGAAAATGGTTTATATATACAGTTATGCATTTTGTACTAACAGTGATACCAATTGAAACATTCAATGCCAATTCTTATTCATTTTTCATCCATTGTAATAAGAAAGAAATATCCCATTAAAATGGCAATCCTTGGTGATGTGTGAATGGTTAAAGCTAATATGCACACACCTTTCATGAACATCAAATCTGCATTTAGCAAATCAGGATTCAGCTTTCATGGTGTTTTGCCCGGATTGATGGTCTAGAGAAAGAACAAGCATATAACCTTAGTAAATCAGGCCCAATGCACGACAGTTATGAGGCATAAGTTACTAAAATGTAACTTATTCCTATATTCAATTTAAAACATCCAATCAAATCAGCATGGTCAATGGTAGTCTCCATCAGGGGATCATGCGACAAGGTGAGCGTTGTCACTTCATAACAAAAAGTCTCTGGGCAAGGACCTCCATGGCAGGATCACTGGGTATTATTTAAATGAACCCTGCAGATTTCAAGGCTGAAAACAACTTTTGAAATGATATTGCTATTTAAAGTTGCTATAAGATTAATGTGATTGGGTTTAGAAACATAAAGCTGTACTGCATGCTTATTTGTGAATTACCACTCATTGCTATGAGCCTGAAACTGTGGAAAAGAATGCAGCAAGTCTGATCTCTTAATACAGTTATCTATAGCACAGTGATATATATGTAGATTGTAGTGTAAACAGGACCTTGGGTTTTTGGCCTTCTAAAGCTAAGTAGATTGCACCCATAGATAAAAATGGATCAAACACAAACACTTTGGAAATACCAAATATAATAATAATATATTTTATAATTATAATTCATATATTTCAGAATAAAATATTTATTTTATATAGGGCAAAATAAAATATAGTGACCCACTACATTAACAATTTCTACATTTATATACATTTATATCTTTTTAGGCAACTAGAATTTGATTTTACATTTTCCTGTTGCCCAGTGTTATAAGTAAATTAAAATCTGCATTAAAAATATTAACCACGTAAATCCACAAAGCTGGCTGTTTAACTTTTTTAGGATAGCACTCTATACAAAGTTTTCAAATAGTCATAAACACATTTACTAAGGGATTTACATTTACTAAAGAAAATGCTGTATATTTATATATATATATATATATATATATATATATATATATATATATATATAGATATAGATATAGATATATATATATATATATATATATATATATATATATATATATATATATACTTGTGCAAGACATCATGTTCATTTTAGCATTATTAGCTGGGTGCTGTTTTTGGGCCAAGGCAAAGGTGCTCTGCAAATCAAATTTAAAGACGAAAAACAAAAACTAAATTATTCAATCTGGAAAGGTAAAAAAAACCCTTTACTATCCCCTTAATTTGAACTTGGTCCCAGGAATTTGACTGTTGAACAACAAGGGAGTAAGACGTATGCCCTGTACACACGTTCCGATAATCGTACAATTAAACTCGCTTACGACTTTATCGCACGATAATCTTATCGTTAGTACACAGCTTTCGACAGCCGATCGCGACAGTTGGTCCAACAAAATCCAAAGGGACAAACAGGAAAACTTCTGTCGTACGATAGCTTAGCGAACGACAATCGTTTCATCAGTACAGTATGCGTCCGCTAAGAATCAATCGACAAATACCACGCATGATCGGAAACAGGAAAATAGCGCAGGGGTCACACGTATATAAGATAATTTCTGATACGTAGCTACGCAACCAAACTTTTTCAGACAATCGTACCAACAAAATCTGATGGTAAATACGCAGAGTTGGTTTCGATTTTAGTGCCATGCAACAATTTGCGAAAGATGAGTCGTACAATTATCGGAACGTGTTTACGGTGCATTAGTGTTGGCGAAGGAGCCTAATCTTAATTTAGTCAGTAGTTGAGGCCATATGGACCCTGGATCCAAGGGGCTCCATGTAGACCATTTTGAAGACTTATTTAGGTACTTAAATACAGCAAACATGCAGATCAGTGGGAAGGGAACAGAGAACCGGTCAATTTGCCCTATTTCAATATGTGTTGTTTTTTTTTTGTTTTGTTTTTTTAGGAACACATACAGTACCTGCCAAATTTGTTCTATATTGGTGGTATTGGATTGTGCCCAATGACTCTTTTGCAATACTAGCACACAAAAATGATTATAACATTTATCATGTATGCATTTATTTTATTTTAGGCTTGGAATGAGTTGGGTAAGCAGAGTGGGTGCACTTAGTGCCAGTAACTGTAGGTAACAAATTCTCCTGTATCATGGATCTTCCTGAATCCCCATGGCTGCATATGCAAGTAAATTAGTATTTTTTAATAATGTCAATTATTATAAATGTAATACTTCATCATATTGGAAAAAAGAAAGTGTAGAATATAAAAAGTCCTGTGCATTTATTAACATACCAACCAGCAAGGTAAAACGTCCAACCTACGCTCGTATTTCCAGTAAAGTAGTAACAAAAGCCGAAGGCTTGGGCTCTCACAATTAGAGATACTTGTGTAAGACGCTGGGTGCTTTGGGTTACATTACCACTTTTTTTTATTTTCCCAGACAGCATAGAAAAGGCAACTTGTTTAAACAATTTATACCTTTAGATTAGGGGAGGGCAAATTTATTACACACGTCTACAAATACTTTTTTCCATTCTTTTTAATCTGACTTTAAACGCAAGGTCCTTGCTGAAAAGAGGATAGGGACTATTCTTAAATGGCTTTGCTATATACTGCATATATCTCACTTTCAGTGGCAAACCTGGAAACTCCTTTGTAGACTACAGTCACAGGGATTGGCCTTGCAAACATCTAATTGTACATAAATACTGTACTTTTATCTTTTTTACCCAATAATAACTGATCACAATGACGAACAACTGTATAAACTATTGCAATAATAGATGTCAGCTTTGTCACCGGGTAAACACGTTCTTCTACATTGTACACACAGTAAATAACAATCTAAAATAACTATCTCATATTTGCTACAACATCACCACAATGTGCCATGCTCAGTGCTTTGCAGCCCAGGAAAGCAGAGAGGCTTTATATGGTTTGACTGCCATCAAGTGGCATACTTCAGTACTATATATAAATGGACATTTTTCTTATACTATTATCTTTTTTTATTATTATTATACAGGATTTATACAGCGTGAACAGTTTGTGCAGCACTTTACAATATAAAGGGAGACTTCTTTTGAATTGTATTGTAAGGCACTGCATAATAATAATAATAATAATAATAATAATAATTGTGTAATAATAATTGTATAAGAACAATAATAATAATAATAATACAGTAAACCCCCCTCCATTGCGGGGGTTACGTTCCGGACCCAGCCGCGAAAAGTGAAAATCCACGAAATAGAAAAACCCTATTAAAATGCATTGTAGGCATGTTTTTTTAACTGTCACTGTACTTGTAAAAGCATTTTAAGGTCTTTAAACTCACTTTTAAAACAATAGAAACTCATTTAAACACATAAAAGATACTGAGAGACATAGAAAGAGCTATGGAAAACACAAAAATATTTCATTTTTAATGATTTATATAGTAAAATAACATTACAAAAAAAAAACGCAATATACCGGGACCGCAAAAACTGAACCGCGATGGAGCGGGGGTTTACTGTAACAACAATAATAATAATATCAATAATACAAGAGGAGGGTTATATGTATGTTTTCCTTAAAAAAGGGATGACATTTATCCAATTTTCTTTGTAATTATTACTGCAAGGCTAGCCATAAATGGTCTGGCAAAGGGCAAAGGTCCTAATTTTGAGCATCTCCTCTGTTTACCCAGTTGTTTTCTTAAATCCTAGAAGGTGATTATAAGAAGTCTTATGAATGGCTGTGTATTGGAGCCAAGAGCACAAGTCCCTGCCCTGCTTCTTTCTACTAGAACAACATTCCTCCTGCTTAAGGGTTTAACCCTCCGCTATCTTGTACCCAACTCCCTGCCAGAGGCCTTCTCATGACATTTCTGGCCATTACCTTTATATCCCAAGGTAGGAATGTCCACACAAAAAGATTTTTGCGCTTCTGTTACTTTAAAATGGCATTTGCAGTCACATCACATGGGCATACTATCGGGGGTCACTTGACAGCATTTTGCAATCACATATAGTGGACGATCCGCAGCAGTCACATGTGAAAGCAGCACACAGTACATTTTTAGTAAGCTGTATCTTCCCTGACTCAGTCTCTCTCCTTTCCGGGGTCAATAATTTGCATTTAAAGAGCTCTGACTTGCCTAAGGCTGTGTGCATCCAATTTACTGCTCATTACAAGTAGTCTTCTGAGACAGGATCACTGTAGTTACCTCTGACCTGGGTACACTTCTCCCTGACTTTTCTGTGATGATAGCCTTTGCCCTTTGGCATGGCCTAAAGGGCCTTTTGAAACCTGCACTAGCCTCCATCACCATAAGAGACAGGATGACTACAGCCAGCTCTACTGGGTGAAGATCTACCTCTCCCTGTCCTTTAACCCTGTCCAGGACCTCCACTTAGCAGACTATATCTGCATGCTGGTGGAGTCTCTGGCTCCCATGCCCCTAATGAGCTAAGGCTCCTTCCAACCTAGCTTACATATGAGCACTGACTCATCCAGGACAGGAGGGCTCTAGCTAACAGGGACTTAGCACCTAATTACACTATTCTCTCTTACCAGCACTATTCTGGGACAGAGCCACCTAGTGGCAGACTAGGTAACTACAACTGCTTACATTATGACAAGCATCTTAGGCATTCTAAAAGAGCATGGAGATTTTACTGAGTAGGGAGACTTTCCAAAATGTTGGAAAATGTCCTTTTCTCAGAGCAGAAAGATTGATGTACTGTGTATCAGAAACAGGCAGGGATTGATGAAAATTCCAGTGTCCATGTAATTATTTTGAGGACAGGCAGATATCCAACCTCCTGCCATTCTCGGGAATATATCTGCCCATCTATAGCCACTATTAAAAATTGGTGGTAAGAACAGCTATGTTATAGTTTATTTCCTCCCTATACATAAGAACCACCTATGCACGTTCTGTGTGGGAATAGTTTTCAACTAATTTCAAGGGACTTTCTCTCCTTTGGAACTAAATCCCTCTGTCCCTTTTTTCTCCTTTATTTTACCTTCTTTTTGGTGTGATGTACAGACCTCTACAAAAATGTTAAATTTACTATCAAAAGCGTTCTACTTTACTAAAGCTTTTATCCAACCACTAAATAGTTGTTAATCCCATAAAAAGAAAGAGTACAGTTCACTGTCTAAGATGCCCCATATCTATTCAATAATGTGTCCAACAAGACCACCAGCCCATTCAAGGTACAAACCCCAAGCCATTTCACTCCACAAGGATCCTAATCATAGGGTCCTCTTGAGGGAGTGAAACGTGTTGGAGTTCGCACCTTGGATGGACTGATTGTCTTGTTGGGCAGATGAATAAATGGATATGTTGTGTCTAATGCAGTGAGCAATTCTCTTTCTCTTTTTGGAATTACTATTGATTCCAGTAGCTGACAAATATAAAGAACCTTATCATGTCGTTAGTGAGAGAGGGGGATAAAAGCCTTGAGCAGAGCATTCACCTTCTTTTTTCTACTAAATAGTTGTGTTTGGTGTTTTCAAAAAGCCAGTACAAAGAAAATGTAGGGGAGAAAATGTACTTGGGGGTTTCACTAATAATTTTGGTATATAAATTCCTCATAGTCAGTGGAACTAGAGTGCAGCAGGCCATTGTTTTTTGCTTATGTACCCTGGGCTAAAAGGTGTGGGAGGAGCTAAACATACAAAAGTCACTCAATTTTTAAAATTTTTTTTTTACTTCTCACCTGCCTTTAAATTGCACTGTGAGTGACTGGTGGTTATTGTTGTTAAGTCAGCTTAGAGCGATTTCTGTGACCTTTTCCTTCTGTACATAAAGGGAGAGAGGGACTCTTTTATATTTATATTAACAGCAACCAGTATAACTTATAATAAGTGCATGGGGCCAAAATCACCCAGCAAAGTTAAAGACTCATAAAAAGGTAAAAAGTTAAGTAGATTACCTAAAAATAATATACAATGTTACGCATAAAAAGTGTGAAATTGGCCTTTAAAAGATTAGAAATAAAAGTGGCTTTTTATGTGAGCCATAATAATTCCATAAACTCCAAACAATTTGTGAACATAAAAATTATTTGAATGGCTTTCATCCCATGCGACTAAGTTTTTTTTCCAGATAATGCTAACCTTCTTACCTTCCATTTATAGATCCTGCTCTAAAACAACGTAACCCAAGAAAGTGACTTTTCAAAAAGACTATCTTCCAGCTTAAAGTACAAGTGAATCTATCGATTTAACTGTATTGAAAAACAGTTACATTCAACCACTTGCGGACTGGCTACTGTGTATATACTACAGCAAAGTGGCCCTATTGCGCAAACTGACGTACCTGTATGTCATTTCGTTCAATAGCCACTAGATGGCGCCACCGCGCCATCGGAGGTGCCATCGCGCCATGATTGGCTAGCGGGGATGTCAATCAACAGGTCCGGCAAACCTGATGCCCACTGGCCATCCATGACCACCCCCGAGAGAGGCAGAACGGCCATCTACAAATGTAAACAAGGCAGATCGCCGTTCTGCAAGGGGACAAGAGGGAGATCTTGTGTTCCTGCTAAGCAGGAGCCAGGATCTCTGTCTTTCCCCAATCAGTGCACCCCCCCCCCCCCACACACACACAGTTAGTAAGCTCTCCCTAGGGACACACTTAGGCCCCTTTCACACACTCCGTTTTTCTCAGCGGGGGATGGCAGCTGTGTCTCCGCGCTGTGTGCGGAGACACAGCTGTAAGGTCCCCACTGTTCTCTATGGGGGAATCGGATGAGAACGGACCGCCTGTCCATTCTCATCCAATCCCATCTGATCCAATCTAGCTGGACGAATAGAAAATAGGGTTTCCATCCGTCCAGATTTGACGGACTGGATCGGATTGGATGTCATTGGACATGTCTCCGCTGACATCCGATGCCCCATTGAGATGCATGGGGCATCCATTCAGATCCCCCTGAAAAACTGACAGGCAGATCTGAACGGTCCGCAAGTGTGAAAGGGGCCTTACCTTTGCTCACCCCTGGTGTTAATCCCTTCTCTGCCAGTGTCATTAGTACAGTAACAGTGCATTTTTTGGCATTGATCACTGTATTAGTGTCACTGGTACCCAAAAAGTGTCAAAAGTGTCAGATATCCAATTTGTCCACCGCAACGTCGCAGTCCCGCTTTAAATCGCTGATTGCCACCATTACTAGTAAAAAAAAAAAAAAAACTCCATAAAAATATCCCATAGTTTGTAGACGCTATAGCTTTTGTGAAAACCAATCAATATACACTTCTTGGGATTTTTTTCTCCAAAAAATATGTAGCATAATACATATTGGCTTAAAATGATGAACAAAATAGATTTTTAAAAAAAATTTAGTGGCTGTGTTTTATAACAGAAAGTAAAAAATATAGTTTTTTTTTTTTTTTTTTCCAAATTGTCGCTCTTTTTTTGTTTACAGTGCAAAAAATAAAAACTGCAGAGGTGATCAAATACCGCCAAAAGGACATCAATTTTATTTGGGTACAGCGTCGCACGACCGCGCAATTGTCAGTTAAAGTAACGCAGTGCCGTATCGCAAAATATGGCCTGGTCATTAACCACCTTGGAGGTAATCCCGAGCGTGACTCGGGGTTGATTTTTCATATCAGGATCGGTAACCCCGAGTCACGCTCGGGGTGGATTGCAGAGAGCGCAGCGGTGTTCTCTTACCTTATCCTGTCGATCCAGCGATGATCTCTCATTGCTGTGACCGCCAGCCGAGAGTCCCGCCGCTCTTCCGTCCCTCCGTCGGTGTGATCACTTCCTAGTTCCGTTCCCTGCAGCAGCAATGCTGCATGGGAGCGGAACTAGGGAGGGAAATTAAGAAAAAAAAAAAAAACGTTGCACAAAGCACAAAACACATTTTATATTTTATATATATATATGCATGCATATATATATATATATGCATATATATATATATATATATATATATATATATATATATATATATATATATATATATATATAAATGCGCATATATATATATATATATATATATATATATATATATATATATATATATATATATATATATATACCGGTGTATATATGCATTTATATATATATATGCATATATATATATGTATATATATATATATATATATATATATATATATATATATGCACACACACACACATATATATATATATAAAATTATATTATTGATTCAATTATAATTCATGCGTTATATATTATATATATATAAATATATATATATATATATGTGTGTATATATGTATATATATATATATATATATATATATATATATACACACACACACATATATCTATATATAATATATAATGCATGAATTATAATCTAATCAATAATATAATTTTATTATATATATTATATATTAAATAATAAAATAATATTATTGATTCGATTATAATTCACGTGTTTGTATTTCAAATTTATCACATCTGGGATGTCTACTAGATTCTTGTTTTGGTCAGGTTTAACCACTTAAGCCCCGGAGGATTTGGCTGCTAAACGTCCAGGGGGTATTTTGCGATTCGGCACTGCGTGACTTTAACGGACAATTGCGCGGTCGTGCGACGCTGTACCTAAACGAATTTGGCGTCCTTTTTTTCCCACAAACAGAGCTTTCTTTTGGCGGTATTTGATCACCTGTGCGATTTTTTGATCACGCGCTATAAACAAAAAAAGAGCGTAAATTTTGCAAAAATAGCAATATTTTTCACTTTTTTTTATATGAAATTCCCCCCCAAAAAAAATGTAAAAATCAAAATTTTTTAACATTTTCGGCCAATTTGTTTTATGCTACCTATGTTTGGTAAAAAAAAATCGCAAAAAGCGTATTTTGATTGGTTTGCGCAAAAGTTATTGCGTTTACTAACTAAGGGAAAGATTTTTGTCATTTTTGTTGTTTTTTTTTTAACGCGTAATGGCGGCGATCTGCGATTTTTTTTGCGGTACTGCGACATTGCGGCGGACAGATCAGACCCTTGACTGACATTTTTGACACTTTTGGGGTTACCAGTGACATTTCTACAGTAATCAGTGCTATATATATGCACTGTTACTGTAAAAATACACTGGTAGTGAAGGGGTTAACTTTATTTGAGAGGGAGGGGCTGTGTGTGTCCCTAGGGGCGTGATTCTTACTGTGATTGGCTGTGGCTTCAGCTGTATGCAGAGTGATCAACGGATCTACATAGTAGATCCGTATGATCATCTCTCATACAGAGGGGGGAATGACAGGCAGCTTGTTTACACAAGCTGCCTGACTTTCTCCCTCTCCCCCACCGATCGCAGAGTGGCCGGCGGACATCGGGTCCGCCGGTCACACGCGCGGGGGGGGTCCGTGACCACGCGGGAACAGGAGCGCGCCTCCGGCGGCGCGCGCTCGCTCCCTAGACCCTCACAAGCTAGTGACGTAGCCCTACGTCACTTTGCCTGTGAGGGGCTGACCGCCGACGTAGATAGTCGTGCGGCGGTCGGCAAGTGGTTAAGTCAGTAATTACTAAGAATTGTAGGCCTATAATACATAACGCCAAATTTCCATGAAAACAATTGTACCGCTTTTGGTATGTAATTCCCGACATAATCATACCGCCAGGGAGGTTAAGGATGTAGAAGAATAAACAAATTGGGTAGTGCGCTAACCTAATATATATAGGAATCAATGAACATAATATTTAGTGATTAACACATATCAAAATAGGTGCTATGTGTTAATCACTAAATATTATGTTTATTGATGACTATATATATTAGGTTAGCACACTACCCAATTTGTTTATTCTTCCACATTTAATTTTTTCTATTGCTGCTTTCCGCTTTTCATCACTCATAATTTGCGCACCTTTCACTTTTCAGCATTAAGGATGTAGAACCTTCCGGTCCAGAAGTGGTTAAGGCATGCCATAAAATTTGTTAGCTGTCACATTTGCTTGTGCAATCAACCGAACTGTCAAACCATCAAATGGCTGGTGTCATAACTGATCACATGTGCAGCATCATTGCAGTTGCAGATCAAACAGAGGCTAAGATGGCAGCTCCCTTGGTGTAAAGGTTAGGAGGGTTTAAATCCACTTTAACCACTTGTCACCCCACAACAGTACATTTACTGCAGAGGGGTGGCAGCTGCAGGTTCAGTCCCGTAAATATATATGATTCTGCCTCTTTCGGGCCTAGGAACGTGCAGAGCGCTTCTCCTGTGACCGCTGTGTCCGATGTTACCTGTAACCGGATATTATGTCATCGCTATGATTGGTCATAGCGATCACATGATAACAATGTAAACAACCTGTCATGAATGTTTTTTCATTCATGAACTGCTTGCATACTGTTGTGATCTTTGATTGGCCCACAGCAATCACATAATACCTGGCTACCTGTACCATGTGATTAGCTGTAGCCAATACCTGATCTAAGCCATAAGCAAACTGTTTATAAATGGGAAACCCATTCATGACAGCTAAAAGGATTGCTTATACTGTACAGTGATCATCACTATGTAAGCAATAACAGTGTAAAAAGAAAAATCCCAGCTCCCCCCAGAGTAGTACAGTACTCTGATGATAGAATGTAAAAAAATAGAAAAAAGAAGAAAAAATGTTTAAAATATTGAGCAGACAATGATGTTATTTTTTTTTCTTTCAAATTCTGTCAACAGTCAGTATCCTTGATCATCACCACACCAGTTAAATGATGACGCAGTACTGCACTGGTGACAGTATGTAATAAAAACAATTTTGAAGAAAAAACTAATTTTATTTAATTTCCCAAAAAATTGTGACAAAAAACTCCAAAAAACTTGCGATGCCGCTTACTAAGTACCTTGGACAGTCTACTTTCCAAAAAGGGGTAATTTGGGGGGTTATTGTACTGGTACAAACAAATGGTTACTGCCCCCATCTATAACTGGCCTTTGCAACAAGGGGCACATGGAAGGGCGACACATGTCAAACAAAACCAAAGAAATTCCCAGCTCAACTCCCCGACCAGCCTGCAACCAACCAAATTATCCTGTCTAACAGTATGAATTAAAAACAGGGCTTTAGTTAGCACACATTTGCAAATACAAGCGTAAGTTGCAGAGCCACTTCACAGCACCCCATTATTATCTGTAGTCCTAACTCTAAATTTTGAGAGCCTCCACAGCGGAAGAACATGCATTATAATGGATAAGCAGAGGGCAGGTGAGCCTGGAGGGAGCATATAGCACAATGGCAGTGCGTCCCCTCACCAGTATTCCAACAGTACAAACAAATGGCCACTGCCCCCACCTACTGTATAACTGGCCTTTGCAGCAAGGAGCACATGGAAGGGCGAAGCATGTCAAACAAAACCAAAGAAATTCCCAGCTCAACTCACCAACCAGCCTGCAAGCAACCAAATTATCCTGTCTAACAGTATGCATTAAAAACCGGGGGCAATTGTACTGTCCTGGCAGTTTTGGACCTTAAGAAAATAGATCAGTACATCAGGACTGATCAATTTTCAAATATGTATATACCATAGTTTGTAGACGATTTAACTTTTACAGAAACCAGATAATATACACTTATTTCGATTTTTTTGACCAAAGACATGTATCAGAGTACACTGTGGCCTAAATTCATGAAGAAATGTGACTTTATTGGATATGTTTTATAACAGAAATAAGAAAATGTATTTATTTATTTTTTAATTTGGGTATTTTTTTCGTTTTAATAATAAAAAAATAAAAAACTCAGTGGTGATCAAATATCACCAAAAAAAGGCCCCATTAGGAAGATTCACCCCCTCTATTTTTCATGTTTACCATTATCATTGAAAGTGAAAGTAAAAGTAAAAGAAAATTCCAAATTTTGGGTTGTCTCCCAAAAAGTATCTCCTGAAGAAGTCACGTGATCGTGACGATACGTGTTGAGATGTTAGGCAAACCTGAAAGTGCAGAGACACGGGCAGCTCAGGACACAGAGCCACAGCGTTTTTACAGATCCCAGACACCGATTTTCTGCTCCTTGATTGTAAGTTACTACGATTTTATTTCTCAATAAATTGCATTGAAATACAACACCAGAAGAGTTTCTCTTGTCCATACTCCATTTGGAGCCCCTAGGATACCAAAGCCCCCTTCCTGAATGACTACAAGACTGACAGGGATATTTTCCATATGCTGTATCCTTACAGCAGTAAGGTAAGGGTGTAGCACACCCAGAAGAATCACATATAGATTGATTCACCATGTACATCATCTGGTGTTGAAGCCACTCATATGATTATTATCTGAACACCTATATGGGAGAATCACTGAAGATTTTTGGCACCCACTTTCACTGAATTTGAATTTTTTTTTTTATAAATTCGTTTATTGAAACAAAAAAAAGGAAAATAGGCATATAACAAGCCAACAGATTAGACATAGTAAGCAGTGATAGTGCAGCGGTAAGATGTACAGCTCTTGGTGGACATAGACAGTATGGAATAACAGAATAACAGCATAGTGTAACATGGGGGCGGATATCCCCCGATAATCAAACCCAAGCATTCCGACCCCCCAGAACCCATCACAGTGAGAAATATGGCATCAAGAGTGTAGTCAGGAGCCCCAGGGCCACCGCGGGGCAGGCCCCCGCCACCACCGGCATCCAACACTTGGCCGGCATCTGGCGCGCGGAGGGCCGCCCCCCGGCGGATTCCCAAGAATCTCCAAGGGGCAGGGGGGGATTGACACCAATACGTCTGTCTGGGAGCAAGACGTGGATCTTAACAAACAACCATAGTAATATGCCTGCAAGAGTAAACCAGACAGGAAAAAGAGGAAAGAAAGATAAAAAGGAGATAAAGGAGGGACAGCAAGATGAAGGAGAATAAGAGGGGAGAGAAAAAGAGGGGTAAGGGAGAGGGACAGGGGGGGGGGAGGGGGGGGCAGGACGGTGCGGCTCAACAGCACCCACAGTCATAGAGCATCATAGCAGCAGGTCACGGTATTCCGCTGAAAAAGTAAATTCGTGCCAGTAGAACCAGCGTTTCGTGAATTTCTCTCTGGTTCCCCTCTCCGTCGCCATCAGATCCTCCATTTCGTTAATGCATTTGACTTTATTAAGCCACATGGCCACAGTCGGGGGCTGGGTCTGCCTCCAAAGGGGGGGGATGCAACTCTTCGCTGCCGTGAATAATAGCGGCAAGATGGATTTCCGATAGGACGCCCTCGGGAACTCGTGATGGTGGAGCAGGAAAAGTGCAGGGTCTAGCGTCAAAGAGTGGTCTGTGAATTTTTGGGCAATGAGGCGTACCGATGCCCAGAATGGCTGCACCCGTTCACATGACCAGAAAATATGGAGGTACGTCCCCCGCTCCTTACCGCACCTCCAGCAAGTGTCTGTCAACGCTGGTCGGGAACATCCGACTCAACCGCACCGGGGTATAGTGCCATCTAGTCAGACATTTGTACCCCACCTCCTGGTAGCGAGAGCAGACGGAGGTCTTGTACGTGAAAAACAGTAGGCGTTCCACCTGCTGATCGGTGAAGGATAGACCCAGATCCCGCTCCCATCGAGCAACATAGGGAGGTCGGAACGACGCTTCAGGAGTGACCAGGGTCCTGTACATGAGGGAGATAGTGTGACGCAAAGGAGACGGAACGGAGCAAAGTTCCTCAAAGTAGGTGAGACGCCTGGCAAACAGGGGCGCTGCCGGTAGGGACTGCAAAAAGTGCGAGAGCTGGACCTGTTGCCAGAAGTTCAGCTCGGAGAAGGCGGCGTCCGAGTGAAGGCGAGACCTAGTGATCCAGGACCCGTCCCGCACAAAGTGGCGGGCCTGACCAAGTCCCGCATCCCTCAGGGACCGAAATCCCGGCTGGTCCACACCCGGTGGAAAATCGGGGTTGTCAATGATCGGGAGAAGGGGGGACGGCAGGGTAGCCAAAAAGCCCCCGTGGCACAGACGCCTTCCCACCCGCAAGGTGGGGCCAATAGTCGGGTGGTCGGACAGTTCCCTCTGGACTGCCGAGGGAGCCCACAAAGAGGCCTCAGGTGGGGTCCCCACCGAACTACGCTCCAATCGTACCCACTGCTTCAGGGGGCCATGGCGGTACCAGTCCAAGATACGGGATAAGTGACATGCCTCATAGTAGGCCACGGCATCCGGTAGAGCCATGCCGCCGCTCAGTTTAGGCATGCGCAGAACACGCAACGCCAACCTCGGGGAGCCTCTGCGCCACAGAAACTCCCGAAACACCCGATTAACCTTCCGAAGGAAGGAAGCCGGGACGGTCACCGGGACAGCCTGGAACACGTATAAAAGGCGGGGCATTACATTCATTTTTATTATATTGCAACGCCCGAACCACGAGAAACGGCCCCCGTGCCAGTCATCGAGATCTTTCTTGATTCGTGTCAATAAAGGCGGGAAATTGCAATCAAAGGCCCCGTCAGGCGAGTGCGGTAGAGAAATCCCCAGATAGCGAATATGGGACGACCCCCACTTAAAGGGGAAGTCCGCCCGGAGGAGAGCAGAGAGAGTGGGCGAGATGGCCACCGCCAAGGCCTCGGACTTAGCTTGATTTATTTTATAGAACGAAAGGGATTCATAAACACGGAACTCCTTCAGCAAATTGGGCAAAGAGGTCAGAGGGTTCGTAAGAAAGAAGAGAAGGTCATCCGCGTACGCCGCCACCTTAGGGGAAAGCGTCGGGGAGACCGATATCCCAGCAATATCAGCATTAGCCCTCACCGTGCGCAGGAAAGGCTCGAGGGTCAAGACGAAGATCAGCGGGGAGAGTGGGCAGCCCTGACGGGTCCCATTAGAGATCACCATGGGGTCAGATAGGTGACCATTGACCCTCACTCTCGCCGAAGGGACCGAGTAGATAGCCCGAACCCAAGACATGAGCCGCTCCCCCGCTCCAATGTGCTCCATTGTAGCCAAGAGGAATTCCCAGTTCACCCGATCAAATGCCTTCTCCGCGTCAGTGGAGAGAAGCAAGGTCGGGATTCGGCGGGAATTGGCAATGTACACCAGGTCAAACGCCTTGGTGGTGTTGTCTCGAGCTTCCCGGGAAGCGACAAAGCCCACCTGGTCGTCATGTATCAATTGCGGAAGCAACGGGGTCAATCTAGAGGCCAGGATCTTAGTAAAGAGCTTCAGGTCGATGTTTAAAAGCGAGATAGGCCTGTAGCTGGCGCAGACCATAGGATCCTTACCGTCCTTCGCGAGAACCGCGATGTGCGCCCTAAGTGAGTCCGCCGGGAACGCTGCACCCTCTCCCGTAGCGTTAAACGCAGCAAGGAAATGGGGAGAAAGGATGTCATTAAAGCACTTGTAGTAACGGATGGAATAGCCATCCGGGCCTGGGGCCTTCCCCGGCTGCGTCGCCTTCAGGGCCATTAACAGCTCACCAGGGCGCAAGGGTTCATCCAACCTCTCTACCTCCTCCACCGGAAGAGAGGGGAGGCCCGAAGCACAAAGATAGGAGCGGATTGCATCGACCCGCCCAGCCCCAGGAGGGGACGGCGAGTCCGGCGACAAGTTATAAAGAGACGAGTAATATTTACGGAAGGCTTCAGCGATGTCTGCCGTAGAATGCACCCTACGCCCCCCGGAAGACGCGAGCTCAGGCACGAAGGTGCGGGCCCTCTGCACACGAAGCGCACGAGCCAGCAACTTTCCACACTTGTCCCCATGCTCATAGAAGGCCCGTCGGCACTTGGCCAGTGCCGCCTTCGCCCGGAAAAGGGTCAAGGACCGCAGCTGTTCTCTCAAGACAGTCAGCTCTTGCAGGGCCGCCTGGGCCAGAGAGCGTTTGTGGACCAATTCCAATTTGCTGATTTTAGAAAGGAGATCACTCAACTGCTGAGTACGTTCTTTCTTGCGGCGCGACCCTATCTTGATAAGAACACCGCGCAAGTAGCTCTTGTGCGCTTCCCACACCATCAGGGGAGGGCTCTCGGACGTAGCGTTAGTGGCAAAGAAACCCCTAAGCTCCGAGCTCAGTTCCTCCACTACGGCCGTGTCATGGAGAAGACTATCATTCAGCCGCCATTGCCACTGCGGGCGGTCCGAGGAGCTCAGATCCAGATCCAAAAGGACCGGGGCATGGTCGGAGAATGTAATAGATCCGATGGAGGTCGAGACGACACGTGGCAGCAAGGCCTGGGGTAACAGGAAAAAGTCAATGCGAGAATAAGAGGCATGAGGGGGGGAGTAGAAAGTGTAGTCCCTCGTGTCCGGGTGGAGAACGCGCCAGGGATCAACTAGACGAAACTCCTGGAATAACGTCTTAATACGCTTCAGGGCAGCGTAAGAAAGGTGAGAGGACCCCCTAGATGTGTCCACCACCGGGTCAAGAGCCAGGTTAAAATCCCCACCCATGATGATCTGGCCCTCCGCAAACTCCTCCAGCCGCGAGAGCAGGGATTCCATGAAGGCCACCTGTCCAGTATTCGGGAGATAAAGGTTGACCAGCGTAACCGGCAGAACCCCCAGCCGCCCCTTAACAAAAAGAGCGCGTCCTGTGCCATCGTTCCACGAGTCCGAGAGCGTCCACGGGGCGTGACTATTGATCAGTATACATACCCCCTTAGATTTGGAGTCAGAAGAGCAGCAGTGATATACCGTGGGGTAACGTCGGTCTCCCAATTTAGGAAGTTTGTCCGATCTGAAATGGGTTTCCTGTAAAAAACCGACCTGCGCCCGGAGACGGTGAAGATCAGAGAGAACAACAGAACGCTTCTCGGGAGTATTTAACCCCTTGACATTCAGGGACACCAATCGCAGCGGATCCACCTGCGAGGGAGCCATCATCCCCCACCCCCAAGTTCAGAGGCAGGGCAGGAGAGGGAAAAGAGAGAGAAAAAAAAAAAAAGGGGGGGGGGGAGGTAAAAGGAGGGGAGAGAGAAAGAAAAAGGAAAAAGGTGAGAGAGAGATAAATAAGGCAAGAATTCAAAGAGGGGTGCACTCCTGGTGCACAGGGGAAAGGATCTACAGTGCCAACCGCACTGAGGAGACCAAGTCTCAAGGTACCAAGAGGTTCGACCCGCACCGCTCAAACCACGGGCAGAACAGGTGGAACCTCAAGGGACACCCTACTGGGGGAACGAGGAGGGCCACAACCGATAAAGGAAGGTGACCACTACCCAGAACCCCCCCTGTACCGGCAATGAAAAACAATATCAACAATATCAAATAGAAAGGCATTACATTGTAAAACAAAAGTGCAAAAGCTAAGGAGCAGCAAGCGAAGAGCCTGTGAAGGCAAAGCAACCTAGCAACCATGGTCAGGAAAGCATATAAAACAGTCAACATAGTAACCCCGTGTGAGAAGGGCATGAGCCCTCAGGGGGGGAAGGGGGGGAAGGGGGGGAGAAGGGGGGGAGGGGGGAAGGAAAGAGGGGGGAAGGAAAGGAGCACAGCCCATTAGGAACCCCCACAAACCCACACATACTACTAGACCAAGCCCCTGTAGCGGCACCGCAGCATGTACGCACTGGCCCCCTCGATCCCGGAAACCACACCAAACTGCGGCACCTCCCCACGAGCAACCCAGCCAGGGGAAACCGGCTGGGCCGAGCAAAGGATCCCGTTCGGAGCACACCCCCCGGGGGGGGGGAGAGGGGAGGAGAGAGAAAGGAGGAGGGAGAAGCAGGGAATAGAGGGAAAAAAAAAAAAAAAAGAAAAAAGGGGGGAGGAAGCAAAGGGGGGAAGGATAGGGGGAGAGGGAATGGGAAGTAGGGCGGGGGGAAGTGGGGAGGGGGGGGAGTAGGGAGTGAGAAGTGAGGGGGAGAAGGGAGGGTGAGAGAGGGGGGGAGAAGAGGAGGGGGGGGAGAAGAGGAGGGGGGAGGGAGAGGAGGGGGGGGAGAGGGGAGCTGTGAGCAACTGCAATATCAACATAAGCAGCGAATACATATCAGCCAAGCTTCGCAGTATAAGGAAGGTGCAGAGCTAAAGAACACATGCGACAAGGTGCCAGAGATCCCACTAGCAGCACAGCCACCCAGAAGCAGTAGTCTGTAAGTCCAGCCGGAGGGCCCCAAGGTGACACTGGGCAAGGGGAACCTCACGTAACTCCAATGCAGCAAGGGATAGGAGCCCACCCACGGAGTCCATGAGTGTGGGGCGAGCATAGACGGCATCAGTAAGGGCACATGTCAGCAGGCAGAATCCGGCAAGCGGGCAGTGGCAAAGAGCAAGCAGGGGGGGGGGATGGTCAGTCCAGAGCACCTGCGGGACAGGTCCATGGGGTGCGAAATGAAACACCTAGGGGGGGGGGAGGGTGGGAAGTAGGGCAAAGGGGTGCCACAGGGCCACAGTCAGACTCACGGTTGCAGGCAGCAGCAGGTTAGTCCTCCGGGGAGGCCTCCGCCGGGCCGGCGGAGCCCGAGCTCAAGGCCCCACGAGAGCGCTGCGATCCCCATGAACGAATCCGCGAGGGGCCACCACCCGGGGGGCGAGCTGCACGGTCCGGGAGCCTCGCCATTCAGTCCGGTAAGTCTTGAGGAGCCAAGCCTGCAAAGCGATATAGGGCCGGAAGATCAGCATGCCGACGGAGGGTAAACGAAGAGCCATTCCGACGGACCGTCAGCTGCAGGGGAAACCCCCAGCGATAGGTGGCGTCTTGGGAGCGGAGCCGTTCTAGAAGAGGCTTCAGCATAGCCCGACGGGTCAAGGTACCCCTGGAGATGTCCGGGAAGACGGCGATCTGCGCTCCATCGAAGTCCACCGGGCCGTGGGACCACGCCGCCCGCAGCAGCTGTTCCTTCACCGAGTATCTGTGTAGGCGGCAAATCACATCCCGCGGTCTGTCCGCATCCGGCGAGCGGGGGCCCAGAGCCCGGTGCACCCGGTCAAAAAGAAAGTCCACTGGGGGATCCTGCGGTATCAATCTGGAGAATACAGCCTGGACCGTCACCACCAGGTCCTCTCGCCCCGTCGCCTCAGGCAGGCCCCGGAGCCGCAGGTTATTACGGCGGCTCCGGCTCTCCATATCTTCCATCTGGAGCTGGTGGTCCGCCAGGGCGTCGGCATGGGAAGCCTGCGTACGTTCTAGGTGAGCCACCCGTGACTGGAGGTCTTCAAGCGCCGATTCACCCGCCGCTACCCTCCCCCGAACTTGGGTCACCTCAGCCGTTATTGCCGCGAAGTCTCGGCGGTGCTGCTCAGCAACTTGGGCCACGATGTCCTCCATGTCCCGCTTCGTGGGAAGGGAGCGGAGAAGCGCCCAAATGTCTCTGTCCTCCTCCGGGGGTACCAGCAGGGAGGTCTGCGAGGAAGGGAGGGAGCCCTGAGACATCGTTGCGGTGGCGTGGAGCTGGGGAGAGGTAGATGCGGCAGCCCGGGCAAGGCCGCTGCCGAGGCCTGCCGGCGGAGACTGCGGTCCCGTGGTCGGGGAGCCCTGGAAGAAGCTGCGGATAGGAGCCGATGGCGTAGCCCGGGAAGCTGCCTTCGTTCTCCGCCGTTTGTAGGTGCTCATGACAGCCTAGAAATGCCTAGTTAAGCCGGTCAGGGAGGCTAGGGAGCGGGAGCACCTGAGAAGAACGTCTTCACACCGCCATGACCTAGCCACGCCCCCGAATTTGAATTTTTATACATATATATTTTACATTGTTTCCCACCTTATCACTTTTTATCTCATATCACTTTATTATCTGGATGTATTTAGATTGTTTGGCACAGAAACTAATTATTTCACTTCATCAGCTGGACTCATCTATATTGCTTGGCACATGATTCACTTAAATTATTTTTTTATATAAACTGATTTTATGTCACTGATTTATTGTCACACCAGCGTATTTCCCACTTTATTTATTTATTTATTTGTAAGCACTATTCCTATATTTATTCATCTATTTATCATACTGTGTTAGATAAGAGCAGCTCTATTTTCTATTATTAGTGTTGAGCGAACACGGACTGTATTATTCGGGTTCGTACCGGATAATTGGATTTTTGCTACCCGGACACGGACCCGAAAACTTTACTGTATGTACGGGTTTAAAATCCGTGTTCGGTAATTTTATTTCCTGTTTTGTATGTAATGGCGCGCTTTTAATGGCGGGCTTTCAACAGCCAATGAACAAGCGTTTAACTGGTGTGCGCCATCACAGCCATGCCTACTAATGTATTAGTAGCTGTGATTGGCCATCTGAAGCATGTGACCCAGGTCTTTATAAGCTCGAGAGACACAGTGCGGTGCGTCATTCTGCTGTAGTGTAGGGAGAGAGCACACATCATACGTGAAATATATTATGTGGCGATTGGTATCGGCGCTACCTTACAGTATAAAACGTGACTTCCCCAAAGTGTAGGTGAAAAAATATATAAGGGTGTCAACAGAAAATGTTTTTTGTGAGTAAATTAAATGAAATAAACAATCCGTGTGTTTATTGAATTTCAAATAAAAAACAAATATAGTGATGCATGTGCAATATACATATCAAAATGGTGGAAAAAGAGAAAATTATGGGGGGGGGGGGAGGGGGGTGTTCCCACAACCACAGGTGTTATATCAGGTATATACTTTTTCTGATATATTTGTGCCACACAAGTATTGAAAATAAACAGGTGCTACTGTGCAGAGTTCGAAATGACCACAACCACAAGTGTTATATCAGGACTTTCACTGATATATGTGCCACACATGTGCTAGAAATAAGCAAAAGCTGCTGTGCAGAGTCCAAAGTGTCCACTAGGTGGCGTCTGCAATACGACCTGTGCAGCTGTATGGGGGGTCTCTTCTTCGTATTTGGAGGAGCACTTCCGAGCCGGTGGTCTGGTGCCCTAAATGCTCATAACGAAAGAAGGCCCCAAAGTGAATAGATAATCCATACAATAGCGGCAAAAAAGCGCAGTACACTCACTGTTAAGATGATCTGGATCAGAGTAGACAAAAACAGTCCGCGCCGGGATGCTTCCGCGTTCCACGGCCGACAACCGGAAGTGACGTTGCACGTTCTAGACTCCGCCCTACGCGTTTCGTCAGAGGGACGTCAACTGGAGCGGCGTCAACTAAGCGTACTCCCGGACTTATTATAGCCGCCCGTATCCAAGCAACGGAGGGGACGGGCCGTCACCGTCATCTTGTTACACCCTCTCCGGAGGCCATATTGCTCCACCACTGGCTTCAATGCAAGGATGTGCAGGGGAACGGCCATATTCTCATCATCTCCGATCGATAGCTATAACCGAGTGTAATGCGATTCTGTTTGCCAAACTTATTTTTTCAAAAAATTCCTTTATTAATGACAACAATTTTAAAACCAAATCTCAAAAAACAACCTCAATAAATAGAGATTGATATTTTGAGAAATCTCATGAAAAAATATATAAAAATGCAAGAAATGAAAAAAATAAAAAAGAGAAAAAATATAAAGGTCAGATGTAGCATAAACTTTTTTAGACCGATATGTGGAACCCCATATGAAAAAAAGGGGAAAAATAGTATAAATATATTCCAGCGAATACTTATATTTAAAGAACCCGATGTGTATCGGGAAGGAGGACACAGGAAACAAAAAAAACAAAACAAAAAGTGATCCCTAATTACATTAGAAGAAAAGTGATGTATTGGATGGTGATGAGGAAAAAAACTATTATCGGGACCAGAGTGAAGAAAACATCTTAAGATTAAAACCAGAAATTGGTGATTTGTGAAAGGTGATGCTGGATGAGAAAGCTAAAGTGCATAAAGACATTTTTTTGCGTAAAAGAAACAATCAAAGAAATGAAGGAGATTTTTTTCCCAGTAGTTGTGTCATCCTGATATTTGTGTTACTCTTGAACCAAAAATAATGCTGGATGAGAAGAACTAATTTAATTCCCACCATAAAGTTAAAAAAACTTTTTTTGTAAAAAATGACATAAATAACAAACCAAGGATAAAACTAAATAAAATCAATATTATATTATATAAATTCTTAGTTCCATATGTAAAAATTATAGCAACAGGGTTAGACGTAAATTTTTTTATACCCATCACATATCATGATGGTATTGGATAAGGAGGTAAATATATCAAAAGTGGAGGGACTCCTATAAGAAAGGCTTTAGTTGGACTGATGCTGGATGAGAGAGATGGGACAAATTCTAAAAATGTTTAAAAAATATAAGATACACAAAAATAAAAAATAAAATGAGATAAAAGGATAAAATAAATTTAAAAAATTTGTATAAAAAAATTATATAAAAAAACCGACCAGGGGGATATTTGAGAAAAAATCCCAGTTCTAAAAAATCCCAGTCTTAAAAAACTTACTTGTCATTAAAAATTTCTTTCTGTAAACCACTCTTTAAAACCTCTCAAAGGAGGTCTAAAAGAATAAAAGAGTAAAAAAAGGGGAAGGGATTTTTTAAAAAAAGAGCTTCTAAGAACCTTAAAGGGAATGCTAGACGAGAAAGCTTATGTGTCTGTGATGAAACAATTCAAGTCTATATCCGCATTTAACCCTTCCGGACGGAGAGATCTCATCATGTAAATCCACTTGGTCTCATTACGTGAAACCACAGCCACAGGTGTTATATCAGGTATATACTTTTTCTGATATATTTGTGCCACACAAGTATTGAAAATAAACAGGTGCTACTGTGCAGAGTTCGAAATGACCACAACCACAAGTGTTATATCAGGACTTTCACTGATATATGTGCCACACATGTGCTAGAAATAAGCAAAAGCTGCTGTGCAGAGTCCAAAGTGTCCACTAGGTGGCGTCTGCAATACGACCTGTGCAGCTGTATGGGGGGTCTCTTCTTCGTATTTGGAGGAGCACTTCCGAGCCGGTGGTCTGGTGCCCTAAATGCTCATAACGAAAGAAGGCCCCAAAGTGAATAGATAATCCATACAATAGCGGCAAAAAAGCGCAGTACACTCACTGTTAAGATGATCTGGATCAGAGTAGACAAAAACAGTCCGCGCCGGGATGCTTCCGCGTTCCACGGCCGACAACCGGAAGTGACGTTGCACGTTCTAGACTCCGCCCTACGCGTTTCGTCAGAGGGACGTCAACTGGAGCGGCGTCAACTAAGCGTACTCCCGGACTTATTATAGCCGCCCGTATCCAAGCAACGGAGGGGACGGGCCGTCACCGTCATCTTGTTACACCCTCTCCGGAGGCCATATTGCTCCACCACTGGCTTCAATGCAAGGATGTGCAGGGGAACGGCCATATTCTCATCATCTCCGATCGATAGCTATAACCGAGTGTAATGCGATTCTGTTTGCCAAACGTATTTTTTCAAAAAATTCCTTTATTAATGACAACAATTTTAAAACCAAATCTCAAAAAACAACCTCAATAAATAGAGATTGATATTTTGAGAAATCTCATGAAAAAATATATAAAAATGCAAGAAATGAAAAAAATAAAAAAGAGAAAAAATATAAAGGTCAGATGTAGCATAAACTTTTTTAGACCGATATGTGGAACCCCATATGAAAAAAAGGGGAAAAATAGTATAAATATATTCCAGCGAATACTTATATTTAAAGAACCCGATGTGTATCGGGAAGGAGGACACAGGAAACAAAAAAAACAAAACAAAAAGTGATCCCTAATTACATTAGAAGAAAAGTGATGTATTGGATGGTGATGAGGAAAAAAACTATTATCGGGACCAGAGTGAAGAAAACATCTTAAGATTAAAACCAGAAATTGGTGATTTGTGAAAGGTGATGCTGGATGAGAAAGCTAAAGTGCATAAAGACATTTTTTTGCGTAAAAGAAACAATCAGAGAAATGAAGGAGATTTTTTTCCCAGTAGTTGTGTCATCCTGATATTTGTGTTACTCTTGAACCAAAAATAATGCTGGATGAGAAGAACTAATTTAATTCCCACCATAAAGTTAAAAAAACTTTTTTTGTAAAAAATGACATAAATAACAAACCAAGGATAAAACTAAATAAAATCAATATTATATTATATAAATTCTTAGTTCCATATGTAAAAATTATAGCAACAGGGTTAGACGTAAATTTTTTTATACCCATCACATATCATGATGGTATTGGATAAGGAGGTAAATATATCAAAAGTGGAGGGACTCCTATAAGAAAGGCTTTAGTTGGACTGATGCTGGATGAGAGAGATGGGACAAATTCTAAAAATGTTTAAAAAATATAAGATACACAAAAATAAAAAAATAAAATGAGATAAAAGGATAAAATAAATTTAAAAAATTTGTATAAAAAATTATATAAAAAAACCGACCAGGGGGATATTTGAGAAAAAATCCCAGTCCTAAAAAATCCCAGTCTTAAAAAACTTACTTGTCATTAAAAATTTCTTTCTGTAAACCACTCTTTAAAACCTCTCAAAGGAGGTCTAAAAGAATAAAAGAGTAAAAAAAGGGGAAGGGATTTTTTAAAAAAAGAGCTTCTAAGAACCTTAAAGGGAATGCTAGACGAGAAAGCTTATGTGTCTGTGATGAAACAATTCAAGTCTATATCCGCATTTAACCCTTCCGGACGGAGAGATCTCATCATGTAAATCCACTTGGTCTCATTACGTGAAACCAATCTTCGTTTGTTACTGCCCCTCCAATCTCCTTTTATCCTATCTATTGCATAAAAGGTGAGTCCGGAGGGGTCCTTAGCATGTACCTCTTTAAAATGTCTCGAGAGGGTATGTTTTTCAAAGCCCTTTTTGATATTCTTGATGTGCTCACGTATTCTCACGTACAACTGGCGGGTAGTTCTTCCAATATACTGTAAGTGGCAAGTAAACTCTATGACATATGTGACGTAAGAGCTAGTGCAAGTGATGGTGTCCTTGATTCTGAACTCTTCTCCTGTAGTGTTTGATTTAAAATGGGTAATTTTTCTGGGTTGTTTTCTATTTGTCCTACATGGTAGACACTTCTTACATCTAAAGAAACCATTGATGCTGGTGGGAAGGGTGATCTGTTTTGGGGGGTTGATGACATTTTTAACCAGTCTGTCTCTTAGTGTGGGGGCTCTTCTATATATTGATTGTTTCTATAGATTGTTTCTTTTACGCAAAAAAATGTCTTTATGCACTTTAGCTTTCTCATCCAGCATCACCTTTCACAAATCACCAATTTCTGGTTTTAATCTTAAGATGTTTTCTTCACTCTGGTCCCGATAATAGTTTTTTTCCTCATCACCATCCAATACATCACTTTTCTTCTAATGTAATTAGGGATCACTTTTTGTTTTGTTTTTTTTGTTTCCTGTGTCCTCCTTCCCGATACACATCGGGTTCTTTAAATATAAGTATTCGCTGGAATATATTTATACTATTTTTCCCCTTTTTTTCATATGGGGTTCCAAATATCGGTCTAAAAAAGTTTATGCTACATCTGACCTTTATATTTTTTCTCTTTTTTATTTTTTTCATTTCTTGCATTTTTATATATTTTTTCATGAGATTTCTCAAAATATCAATCTCTATTTATTGAGGTTGTTTTTTGAGATTTGGTTTTAAAATTGTTGTCATTAATAAAGGAATTTTTTGAAAAAATACGTTTGGCAAACAGAATCGCATTACACTCGGTTATAGCTATCGATCGGAGATGATGAGAATATGGCCGTTCCCCTGCACATCCTTGCATTGAAGCCAGTGGTGGAGCAATATGGCCTCCGGAGAGGGTGTAACAAGATGACGGTGACGGCCCGTCCCCTCCGTTGCTTGGATACGGGCGGCTATAATAAGTCCGGGAGTACGCTTAGTTGACGCCGCTCCAGTTGACGTCCCTCTGACGAAACGCGTAGGGCGGAGTCTAGAACGTGCAACGTCACTTCCGGTTGTCGGCCGTGGAACGCGGAAGCATCCTGGCGCGGACTGTTTTTGTCTACTCTGATCCAGATCATCTTAACAGTGAGTGTACTGCGCTTTTTTGCCGCTATTGTATGGATTATCTATTCACTTTGGGGCCTTCTTTCGTTATGAGCATTTAGGGCACCAGACCACCGGCTCGGAAGTGCTCCTCCAAATACGAAGAAGAGACCCCCCATACAGCTGCACAGGTCGTATTGCAGACGCCACCTAGTGGACACTTTGGACTCTGCACAGCAGCTTCTGCTTATTTCTAGCACATGTGTGGCACATATATCAGTGAAAGTCCTGATATAACACTTGTGGTTGTGGTCATTTCGAACTCTGCACAGTAGCACCTGTTTTTTTTCAATACTTGTGTGGCACAAATATATCAGAAAAAGTATATACCTGATATAACACCTGTGGTTGCATCACTATATTTGTTTTTTATTTGAAATTCAATAAACACACGGATTGTTTATTTCATTTAATTTACTCACAAAAAACATTTTCTGTTGACACCCTTATATATTTTTTCACCTACACTTTGGGGAAGTCACGTTTTATACTGTAAGGTAGCGCCGATACCAATCGCCACATAATATATTTCACTTTCACCCTTGCACTTAAGGGTTGATTGGTGGCAGCTCACACCTTCTATTTACTTATCTATTTGTCCCCTCATATATCTTTAATCCATAGCGCTGGTCATCCTCCCTTTACTACACATCATACGTGCTGGCTGCTGCTGATTAGGGACAGACAGGGAAAAATTGTGCCCGAAAAGAATGCAGGGACAGGTCGGAGTGTAGGCAGGGAAAGATATTTGAGCATTTTAGGGACAGGCTGGAGAGATTAGGCAGGGACAGATAGGAGACACAGGACAGAACAATCGTCCATTAGCGATCTACATCGATTTTGCTGTGTGGGGGGTGGTGCAGTGAACGATCTTTTTGCCCTCACTTGAGCCCACTGAGGAGGAGGAGGAGGGAGAAAAAAATATATTTTTATCAGTCTGTTGTGTGCAGCGTTATATTTTACTACAGATTGCTGTTCTAATCTGCTATTTAAAAATTACAAAGTTAAAGGGGAATTTTTTTTAAGAGCACTTGCCATGCTCTTAACTACATTTTGCTGGCATTTGCAGCACTCTAGCCCTTTCCATTGGTTTTTTAGAGCCATTTTAGTGACTGAAAGTTCGGGTCCCTATTGACTTCAATGGGGTTCGGTGTCCGGGTAAAGTTCGGAAAAAGTCCGGGACACGGACCCGGACTTTTTTTTTCAAGTTCGGCCGAACCTGCCGAACACGGACATCCAGGTGTCCGCTCAACTCTATCTATTATCTTTTCTTTACATTCATTCAGTTTTGGTTAGGCTGAACTAGGAGCTGCAGCTATTCCTTACTATTATTGTGAATATACTACCTCCCAAAGTGATAGCGCAGGGGCTCTCTCTATATTTACTGTCCAAAAAAGTAATAGAGGGGAAATCTTCCAATGGGGACCTGGGGGTCCCCACAGACTTCCCTTAATTTGCAGGGATTTCCGCGGACTTCCTGTTTGGTTATGGGACAGGAAGTGAAGGGAAAACTCTGCATTGAGACATAGATGGGGAAAAAAAATTGACAGGGGTTATAACCCTCCCTTGCTCTATCCAAAATGAAAAAAAAAATTTTTTCCAATAGTTCTACTTTAACCACTTACCGCAAAGTGACGTAGGGGTACGTCGGGTAACTTTGCGGGGTTTCTCTGGGATAATGCCTCTAGCTAGAGGCATCATCCCGGTACCGTGGTTTAGTGCCAACGGATGGCTTTCCATCGGCAACGACCGATGCGGGAGCCGCTCGATCGTTACCCGGGTGAGCGGGAGGGGATGTCCCCCCTCCCGCTGCCTTCCGTGACTTTTAACGGGCCTCCCGTCCTCAAAACACAAATACAATTGGCCCAAAGTAGTGCAGACACTACTTTGAAGTCATTGCAACTTGAAGTTGTACAGATACGAACGGTACTCATTGGAACTCATGGAGTACAACTTGCCATGCGACTTTACAGTCCCAAGTTGCAGGACAAGCCGCACAAGTGTGAAAGGAGCCTAAATATGCACAACCTCATAACTGTGATTTCAAAACATAATATACAATAAACGTGCTCAGTGCATACAAAAGTCTACAATAAACAGTCCTTTATCTTCAACAAAAGTGCTTGAATGTATCCATAAAAGTGACAACGTGCTTCTGTATGCTCCATCACCCCACTGGGGGCTCCTACACTCACTTGACGGGTATGGCTCCCTGCACTAATGGCGCTTTTCCACTGCATGGAACCGAACGGTTCGGCTCGCTTTTGTGCTTTTACACTGCATGGTACCGCATAATACAGTGTATGAACGGTTCGGTATGGTACGGTGCGGCGGCGCTTTTCCACTACATGGAACCGAACGGTACGACTCGCTTAAACAGTACCACCTCGGTTGTGGTTCCAAGAGGGCCGTACCGGTACCATATACCACAATCCTTTGCATGCAGCCTTGACTGTTTGTCACTACTAGCCACTGATTGGTCAGAGAATCGTTGTTATCCCACCCACTTACTATTAGTGGAAAAGCAAACTGTTCCAACACCGTACCATGCAGTGGAAAACCAAACTGAGCCAAGCTGGGCCAAGCAGGGCCAAGTGGAGCCGAGCCGGTACTTGCAGTGGAAAAGTGCCATAAGAGTCATAAGAGTCAGACCAGTTTTCAAGTAATATTCTCTCTGCAAGTATCACCCTCAGTATAAGGTCCCCAATATCCAGGCAGTTTCATGGACAAAAGGAGGAAGAAGATGCCATCATAGTGTACTATTTTTTATTAAGAGTAAAAGGATAAAAACATTGCACTCACATAAAGAACAAATTAAATCACATCTAGACCCGGAAAAGTCCCAAACAGCATGCACTCCATGGCCCGGATGTAACGTCACCAGAAACCGCAAACCCAACCCAATGCGTTTCGCCCCTCCTTTTGAGCTTCTTCAGGAAATGCTAAACACTTTTTTTTGCATATTGTGTTTTGACATCACATTTACTGTATAAGGTTGTGCAAATGTAATTACACATTACATACCACTATATCTGTAAGAATAGGCACTCTATAGTGCTATGGTAAAAGTGTGATAATGTATTGATGCCACTTTATGCCACTTATGGACAGCAGCTACAGGAATTATTCATTTTAGCTGTATTTGAACATCGTGTGGGTTTTGTTGTATAAGATTTTTTATTGGATTTAACTGAATGGTGGATCTGAATTTCATTAGCATTTTCATATGAACAGGATGACATTTTACATTAAAAAAAAAAAAACTCTTTAAAACATCCCTTTATCTTTACAGTTGATAATTGGTTATCTTACATTTTGATTCCTGAGCCAGTATTCAATTGTCCCCTCTTTAGCTTGGCACACCAATACCTATTTAAAGTCTTCCTAAACATTTTTCGACATGTGATAACCACTAGATAACTTGAGACCCTTGTCATTTTGAAGAAGAATGGATCCTACATGTCAAGCATCACAGATCATTTAAAGTATATGTAAACGCTCACCTTGTAAAATAATCCATTTAGTTTAAAATACAAATGAAAGGCAAACTATTACATATAAAAACATTATAAATCAATTTTAAAAAAATGGGGAAAGGTTGTCACATAATCTCTGTTCTGAGCTGCATTAGGAGCTCAGATTGGTGAAGGAGGAGAAAGAACAGTACACTGATATTCCCAGTGAATGGCTGTGCGGGGCTGGGGGACAAGTCTGATTATTGGAAAAGAGCAGGCCAAACTGACCATGCTGTGTTCTCATGCCCAGTGTGGTCAGTTTATTTTTTTTTCTTTAATAGGAAAGCAGGGATTTCACACAAAGGAAGCAATACAAAGAGAACAGGATACTTTTACAGCAGGCACATATCAGAAATACGAAATATTGGATTTACGTATTCTTTAATATAGTCTGCAAAATATCATTATCATCCAGCCACATTACATGTTTATCTGTTCATTTAAAAATTTCTTACATTTTTATACTCTTTAGGCTGCTCAGGTGGCTGTTTCCTGGACCGGTTTGGGGCACATCTCTGGACTCCCATGTGCGCATGAAGACAAACAGAAAAAAGTACTGCTCTAATGCTTCTGTCACTGATATCAGCCAACATGACATGTAATTGGTGCAGACTGTATAAAACAGCTTGTCAATCTACAATATGCTACAGAAAAATGGCAACCGACTGCACACCGGATGCCGAATTACTGTGACCAAAACTAAATCAGGTAATGAAAGATGGCTTCAGCTGTGCTCTCCACCTGCAAGAGAGGCCCCCCCAGATGCATTTCGCCCCCTCGTGGTCATAATCGTTACATGCTATCGTGTGCACACATACTGTCCCTGATGGCTGCTGAAGGTCCAGGGGCCCAGAGATGAGGCAATCTGTTTTCCATCACACAAAGAATTTTTCTCACACTGTATAAGTTTTGTTGGTACCTGTAATGTGTTGTGGAATAAAGGTCAATATGCACTTCGATATTGTATTATGGCTTTTATACATTTCTGTAAAATAAAATTTCATGTTTTTATATACAGTAATATGGTGGTATAGAAACTAGTTTGTGCACATTTGTCAATAAAAAGTCCCCTCACAAAATAGAATAGTTTTGCCATTTCCACTTTGGGATGTTGGCACATTCCTCCTTTTGTATGTCTCACCCAGTACAGATCTCCCCCAGTACAGCCCTTCCCCTAGTATAGTCCCCCCCCCCAGTACTTCCTTCAGTACAGCTCCCTCTCCCCAAGTACAGTCCCTTCCTCAAGTACATATGTCTCCCTAATCCCCCTACATGAAACTGACTAACCACACTAGGCAGTTCAGAGTGCAAGGAAGTTCTCCCTCATCTGGGTCATGTGACCAGAGCCGAGGATGGGATAAAGAGAGCTTGAAATGTTGCTGCTTGTATCTGAGGTCTGACAATTGACAACTGAAAGCACTAGCTTCTGCACCACAAGTACTCTGAAGGGGTGGTTGGACCCATTTATGTCAGAAAAACAAGGTATCCCCGAATCTCCCACTGGGGGAGACACGAGTACATGGGTGATGCCTAGCAAAATAGTACACAGAAAAACAATATACTTAAAAACAACATTTATTGTATAGAGGTTAAAATCTGAGAGTAAAGTCATGTAGAAAATGCTGCCAAGTTTGTTAAACAACCAACAGGGCCAAAGGCAATTGACGTGTTTCGCCCAAATTGGGCTTCTTCAGGATCCATGTGGTGTTCACAATATATTTATACTAATAAATGATACAAATAGTGCATTATTATTACTACATAATATACAGTATCTACAGATTATACCCTTCATGTAATCAACAAAAGTGAGATTAAAAATTAAATGTACTATAGCATCAACAAACAAGCGCTCGCAGGAAGATGAAAGAAAGGCGAAAAAAGAAAAAACAGGGGGGTTAGGAAAATAAATATGAACCACTTTGGAGATGGCATGCGGGATAGACAGACTGGGGAGACAAGGGCAAAAAAAAATCATATTCGTATATCCTTGTTTGTTACTATCCTGTCCTGAATGAAGGGGCAGTGGAAGAATCGTAGTTCAGAGATGTGGGAAATGCTCCATTTTTTTGGGACTAATGTATAAAAAGCTATAAGAAGTCTCTACAGATCACCAGCCTACATGCATTACTGTAGTCAAGCAGTTCAGAAACAGAGAGAGAATGCCGCACACACTGCTCTCATATGAGGTCTACATTTTCATCAATAAGGTCCCTAAGAGAGCAACAGGGAGCTTCAGAATTTTTAAATACGTTTATTCAACTACACTTAATCTTATAGCAAGCAACCAGATTTAACTCTACCATAATAATCTCACGAAAGGACACACTCTAATTGTTTGTTTTGGGTGACTGCGCTTTGCTTGTTTCCTTAGGAAATAGGTCTAATTATCCTTCTTCAACAATAGTTTGTCCAAGTTCTGTTCCTAATGAGACTTTACGATTGGCACACCACTATAGACCCAACTGTCTAGATAGTATAGTCATCTGCTGACTTGGCACCATCCACAGGCTGCTCAACTTTTTATTAAGATTAGGAGTTTAATCCAACACAATTTTACTTCATATGAGTTCACTGCCGATATATTCTTTTTCCAGTCCTGTCTCTGAGAAGAACTAACACTGACTGAGGGAACGTGGAGGAAACAGGAAGGGTCTAGCCAGGACTGAACTAATTAGCACTAAACAGGAAAGGAGGACAGATAAATAGAGTTGAGCGAACACCTGGATGTTTAGGTTCGGCGGGTTCGACCGAACTTGAAAAAAAAGTCCGGGTTCGTGAACCGGACTTAACCCGAACTTTGTCCCGATCCCGAACCCCATTGAAGTCAATGGAGACCCGAACTTTTGAGCACTAAAATGCCTCTAAAACAAACATGGAAAGGGCTAGAGGGCTGCAAATGGCAGCAAACCCATCTTAAGAGCATGGCAAGTGCTCTGAAAACAAATGTGGATAGGGAAATAACTTAAAATAACAGAAAAAACAGAAAAATAAAAAATAATCATCTTGAATGATGTAGGAGGAGGACGAGGCCCATATGGAGTAGGAGGTTGAGGTGGCGGAGGATGTGGCGGTGGATATGGCAGTGTAGGTGGAAGCGGCGGCAGCAGTGGAGGAGGAGGATGAGGTAGCCAACACTGGTTTTGGTTTTTAATAAAAAAAAATTTTAAATTCGCTTACACCCCAAAAGAGTAAGAAAGATTAAATCCAGCAATGGCTGGATAAGGCCGGTATACATGTCTATTCTGCACAATGTACGGACAAGTCCTGTGGGATCCATGCCTGGTTCATTTTAATGAACGTGAGCTTGTCCACATTGGCTCTGGACAGGCGGCTGCGCTTGTCTGTGATAACGCCCCCAGCCATGCTAAATACCCGTTCAGATAATACACTGGCTGCAGGGCAGGCCAGCACCTCCAAGGCGTAAAGGGAAAGCTCAGGCCATGTGCCCAACTTGGAGACCCAGAAGTTGAAGGGGGCAGACCCGTCATTCAGTACGTCTAGGCGTGTGCACACATACTGCTCCACCATGTTAGTGAAATGCTGCCTCCTGCTAAGAAGCAGGCCCGGATTGGCTAATCGGGAGCACCGGGAGAATTCCCGGTGGGCTGGTCAGTATTTTTGGCCACTAGGGCCGTTGTCATGGCCAGGGGCGGACTGGCCAAGTTGCCTGGGGGGCCCCACGCAGGGTGGCAATTTCCCCGATCTGATCCCCCAGGACACCGCAGCAGCAATTTTAGCGTGCACTAGACTGGTTGCTAAGATGGCCAGCCGCCTGGCGTCTAGCAACCAGTGATGTGCAGAGAAGAGGACCCAGAATGCACGGCAGAGGAGGATCTTCCTCGTCCTCCTCTGCGCCTATTGGAATGTGTGGCATGTGGCTCCACCCACCTCCTCCCTGCATCTTCACTGTACGGCCGACAGGGGCGGGGACTGCCGGTGGGAGGAGCGAAGGAGGAGAAGGCGGCACCCAGGGACAGCTAGAGGCTTTTTTTAATGCAGGAATAATGGCTTTTTTTTTTCAGCCAGGACCTTCGGCGCTGCCTCCTTGCATTGCCGCTTACTACAGTCACTTATAATCACAGAAGCCCAGCTTCTGTGTTTTATAAGTGACAGCAATCTCGGCAGCACGCTGAAAACCCTCCCTGCTCTTCCTGCATATTCAACAGAGGAGGGGGCGTGGCAGGATGAGCAGGGGGCGTGGCACGAGGAGAAGGGGGCGGGGCACATAGCTCTTGCCTCGAGCCTACAGTATCACAAGAAGCCCGTGGTATCAGCCTGACTGACCTGTAAGTTACAGTCTATTCTTTTCTGTGGGGCAGAGGACAGGGAGGGGAGCCCTGTACTGCACTGGGCAGGGAGGAGAGAAAAGATCTGTAATGGGAGGGAGGGGGCAGAAATTTTGGAGAGAGCTCTGTACTGGGGGGGGGGGGTTGACCTGTGAGATATGCACACCTGCCCTCTGTACATAGCATAAGCTGTCCAACACAAACCTGGCAATTTTTCATAAATAACAAAAAGAACAATATTATATATTACTTTGCAGTGAAGTGACAGTGCTAACCTACATACACATATATATGTTTATACTCAAGATCCTAAATAATCTTCCAAAAAGCATGTATAATAGTGAAACAGAAAACATACTATAATATCCTTAATATGCAAGATCAATAAATATAATGTGTGAGAAATAGAACGGCCATCTGTAGATCAGCAACTGCGTGTCAGGAAGCCCTTACAAAACACCTCCATGTGCAATGCCTGCTCACCTGAAATTTTAACCCATTACAGGTCATATTTTGCCTTTTGTATGTTTGTTTATAGTCAGGTGTGGTTTCACTCAAGGTGTATACTTCTCTTCCTGAAAAACACTCCGCTGGGGAATGAGTACGCAAGGTATGAAAGAATAGGCTTTTAGCATAGTTGGTCTTAAAAATGAGGTATTTTAAAAATATTAAAAACACTTACATTTGCAAGTACTTGCCAAAACGCATGTGAAAAAACAGTCCTTGGGGACGATAAATCTCCTCACCGCGATACTTCTGTGGGCACGGAAGTATCTAGGTGAGGAAGAGATTTACCACCCCAAAGGACTGTTTTTTTACATGCGTTTTGGCAAGTACTGCACTCCTGAACCCTGACATCTGTAGGTAGTGCGATCCTGAACCCTGACCTCTGTAGGTAGTGCGATCCTGAACCCTGACCTCTGTAGGTAGTGCGATCCTGAACCCTGACCTCTGTAGGTAGTGCGATCGTGAACCCTGACCTCTGTAGGTAGTGCGATCCTGAACCCTGACCTCTGTAGGTAGTGCGATCCTGAACCCTGCCCTCTGTAGGTAGTGCGATCCTGAACCCTGACCTCTGTAGGTAGTGCGATCCTGAACCATGAACTCTGTACGTAGTGCAATTCTGAACCCTGTAGGTAGTGCAATCCTGAGCCATGCACTCTACACATAGCACACTACTGAACCCTACCCTCTGTAGGTAGTGCAATCCTGAACCGTGCATTCTATATGTAGCGCACTCGTGAACCTTACCCTCTGTAGGTTGGGCGATCCTGAACCGTGCACTCTATACGTAGTGCACTCCTGAACCCTGTAGATAGTGCAGTCCTGCGCCGTGCACTCATCACATAGCACACTCCTGAACCCTGCCCTCTGTAGGTAGTGCGATCTTGAACCCTGCACTCTGTACATAGCGCTCTCCTGAACCCTGCCTTCTGTACGTAGTGCAATCCTGAACTTCGCACTCTGAATGCAATGTACTCCTAAACACTGCACTCTGCACGTAGTGCACTCTGTACGGAGCACAATCCGGAACCCTGCACTTTGTACATAGCACAATCCTGAACCTTGCACTCTGTATTCAGTGCACTCCTGAATCTGGACTCTGAATGTAACGTACTCCTGGGCTCTGCATTTAGCATACTCCTGAACCCTGCACTCTGTATATAGCACAATTCTGAACCCTGCACTCTTTATCTAGCACAATTCTGAACCCTGTACTGAAAATTCAACGCACTCTGGAACCCTGAACTCTGTACACTGCACACTATATACAAAGCACACTCCTGAACTCTGAACTCTGTGCTTAGTGCACTCCTCAACTCTGTACAAAGCACACTCACTCCTCAACTCTGCACTCTGTAGGTAGTGCACTCCTCAACCCTGCAATCTGTACATAGCGCACCGCTGAATTCTGCACTTTGTGCGTAGCACATTCCGCAACTCTGCACTGTTCACAATGCACTGCTCAAACTTGCACTTTATGTGTAATACATTTCTCAACTCTGCATTCTGTACATAACGCCCCCTAAACTCTGCACTTTGTGCATAATAAGCTGCTAAACCCTGTACTCTGTATGTATCACACTTCCCTCTTTCTTTCCTCTCCCTCTCTCTCTCCTTCCCTCTTTCTTTCACCCCTCCTTCTCTCACTCCCTGAATGAATTACAAGGCTGTAGAGAACAGTGCGCCATTGCAAACTTATATTCTGAGGTTTTAATATTATTATTTTAATATAGTCAGTCGTGAACTTAAGTGGGCCGGTCTAAGGCATGAAACTCCAGGGCTGAAAATGAGTCCCACTCCGGCCCTGCTAAGACGTTCCATATCAGCTGCAGGTGCTGCTGTTGTGGCGAGCTGACAAAGCTTTTCCACATTTCAGCCATGCTAACCCTGCCTTCTGAGGTGCTGGCAGTGCCCTGGCAGCGTTGACGGCCTCTTCCTCCTCCTACCCTGCCTTGGCCTTGTGCTTCCACTGTGCCCCCGCTGTCAGGTGGGAATGCCACCAGCAGCGCGTCTTCCAGCGTGCGCTTGTACTCGCGCATCTTCCGATCATGCTCCAGTGAGGGAATTAAGGATGGTACGTTGTCCTTGTAACGGGGATCCAGCAGGGTGGCCACCCAGTAATCAGCACTATGTGGGAAACTCGACGGTCGTTGCGGAGACACTGCAGCATGTAATCGCTCATGTGTGCCAGGCTGCCCAGAGGCCACGAAAAGCTGTCCTCTGTAGGAGGTGTATCCTCTGTGTCCTCCATATAACCCCAGCCACGCACCAGTAATGGCCATGAGCTGGCCTGGGTGCCACCCTGCTGTGAACATGGTTCCATATCCTCCTCCATCTCCTCCTCCTCCTCCTCATCCTCGTCATCTTCCAGAATTGTGCCCCTGCTGGACAAATGTGTCCCTCGGAGCCACTTGCGAATGACTGCCCTGAAAGCCTTGGAAATGTTACCTCTTAATCCTCCTCCTCATCCTGTGCCACATCCTTTTCCATCATGCCATCCAGAGCTGCTATGAGATTTTGCCGTTATTGCACACCACCAGGCCGGGCTTGGGGCTCACTGGCAGCAACCACTCATCGGTCTGCTGTTCAATGCCCCTCCACAACTCCTGCGCGGTGTGTGGATTTTCACCCAAACAGTCAGGTTTTAAAACTGCCTGCTGTCGTTTACCCCTGGCTGTGCTGAAGTTGGTGGTGAAGGTGTTACGCTGACCGGAAGAGGAGGCAGTAGAGGATGATGAAACGGAGTAGGAGGACCAGGACCTGGAGCAATGCGCAATACAACAGCATGCAATGGGTGTATCTCACTGTAACATAGGCAGACAGGGCCGCAATTAACTTTGTTGGCCCCTAAATTGTTTTTTTTTATTGCAATGCGCAATACAACAGTATGCAATAGGTGTATGTCACTGTAACATATGCGGACAGGGCCACAATAAACTTTTTTTGCCCCTAAATGTTTTTTTTTTTTGCAAAGCGCAATACAACAGTATGCAATGGGTGTATGTCACTGTAACATAACATATGCAGACAGGGCCGCAATTACTTTTTTTTGCCTCTAAATGTTTTTTCTTATTGCAATGCGCAATACAACAGTATGCAATGGGTGTATGTCACTGTAACATATGTGGACAGGGCCGCAATCAACTTTTTTTGCCCCTAAATGGGCTTTTTTTATTGCAAAGTGCAATACAACAGTATGCAATGGGTGTATGTCACTGTAACATATGCGGACAGGGCCGCAAACAACTTTTTTCGCCCCTAAATTGTTTTTTTTATTGCAAAGCGCAATACAACGGTATGCAATGGGTGTATCTCACTGTAACATATGCAGACAGGGCCGCGATTACTTTTTTTTTTGCCCCTAAATGTTTTTTTTTATTGCAATGCGCAATACAACAGTATGCAATAGGTGTATGTCACTGTAACATATGTGGACAGGGTCGCAATAAACTTTTTTTGCCCCTAAATGTTTTTTTTTATTGCAAAGTGCAATACAACAGTATGCAATGGGTGTATGTCACTGTAACATATGCGGACAGGGCCGCAAACAACTTTTTTCGCCCCTAAATTGTTTTTTTTATTGCAAAGCGCAATACAACGGTATGCAATGGGTGTATCTCACTGTAACATATGCAGACAGGGCCGCGATTACTTTTTTTTTGCCCCTAAATGTTTTTTTTTATTGCAATGCGCAATACAACAGTATGCAATGGGTGTATGTCACTGTAACATATGTGGACAGGGCCGCAATCAACTTTTTTTGCCCCTAAATGGGCTTTTTTATTGCAATGCACAATACAACAGTATGCAATGGAAAACATTTGAATGAAAAACTATAAAATATTTTTTTTTCCCTAAATAATGAAAAATAATTATTTTCCCCTTACATTGCTGCTTTTTGAAGAGCAGGTTAGAAAAGCAGTGTCTGTCTAAAGACTGTGGGCCTGATTCATAGTACGGCGAATTGGCGTTTCGGCGTGATTTTGCGAAGCGGCGATTATTTAAGTCTGAAATTGGCATTCAAAGAACGGCGGGCGGAAAATAGCGCCTAGTGTGAGATTCATTAAGATGCAATATGGTCAGAGCGCGACTTAAAACCACGCCAGCTAAAAGCTCGACTAAAGTTTAGCCAAATTTTCCCCTGTACCCCCAAAAATCCCAAATCACTGTGGAAGGTGTGGAAGTCAATTTGGAGATGACTTGCGTTTAAAAAATCTCAAAAACTGACTTAGAAAGAGAGATATCTGCGAAAGTGTGGAAAGGTTAAACAGCTCCTCCAGCCGCGAGCTGCGAACTCGCGAATGTGCGCATGCGCAACGTCAAATTGGCTCAAAAAATTTCGCCAGCGCGATTTTGGGTCAATTTTTTTTTGAATACCGCTTGCAAATCCGCTGTCTCGCCCATAGAAAATGGCAAAAACCGGCGGAATTGGAAAAACATGCACACTTCCAACAAGGGATCCTTTAGTAAACACCATCACATTCCATACACCTTTCCTGCTAACTCCGAAATCATAGCAGTCAAATCTACAGTGTTTATATAGAACCTCCACATTCTCTGAAAAAACCCACAAAATATTACATTGGGGAATTGGTCGTCAGATAGAAAAAAAATAGATGTAAAACATATTTCAAAGAAAGATTATTAGCATTTCACACATATCAAGGAAATGTCACAATTTTGACAATATTTTATGTGTTTCCAAAGAATGTTTTTAGAAATATATTGCAAATACTACCTTTTCTTCCATATGGGTATGGCCAAGTGTTACCATTTTACTACACATTTAACTGAAGGTATATATATATATATCCCTTATACTTGGCTAATTAGCAAAGTATGCCCAACAAACAAATAGAGCTTTAGCTCACAATATTGCTACATATTGACTTTATGGGGCATCTTTTGTATTTTGTTCATGTCTTTGGATTAAAAGTTTGCTGATACACATGCCTTTTTCAAACATGAACAAAATTAATGATGTCAACATTTGGAGGATTGGAGATATCCAAGTGTTGCCCATACAGAGGGCACCTTCCGGATTCGAACTTACAAACCTACAGCAGGAAGGCAGACTCCCTAATCATTGTGCTATTTCTCAGTGAGCGTTGGGTGTTTTCCTCATGCCGTCAAAATGCTCACATGGGAACAGGGGCCATTGAACTGAATAGGATTGGATTTTTTGCCTGTTTTGGGAGCTGATCCTTGAGCTGGACAAATCCCCCTCAAACGCCCCCAAACGGGCTACGTTCACATGTACGTGTTTGTGGTCTGTTTTTGGGGCTTTTGTAGGTGATTTCATATAACAATGCCTGCCCAAAAAATGCATGTCAAAACGCCTGGGAAAACGCCAGCCAAAATGCACATAAGAACGCCTGATATAATTGCCACGCCAAATTTAGGGATGTTCATGAGTGATGAGTCAGATTGTTGGCTTACATATCTGGTCAATCGTCACAATCTCACTTCTCAAATCCCAAAAGGTGTGTTTCAATTGTTTCCCTAAATATATATTTCTCTCTCTCTCACGTAATTGTATATATATGTATGTATTCCTGTATCTAAACATTCTAAATAATGACTAGCAAACTTCAAGAGAGAATTTTTTCAATTCACATATACTATACACACCTACATACATTTCTATTCCTCATTTCTATTTCCCTTGTTTTGGCAACTGAGCATGCTCCAAAACACACAGGATACACACAGTTAATTTTTGGACTGGGCGTTACCATTCTGGGTGTGTTTGCTTGGATTATATATAGCTCACTCAGACATCAGGAAAGATTTGACCTACGAAGAGGTCCAATATATTTGTGTGTCACATGTTTTATGGGTAACATTTTTGGCCCTTTGTTATTTATGGAGGTGAGATTTGGCTGTGTTGTGTGTTGACTCTCTGTAAGTATTTATTGCTGTTAACATAATTCTGTCAATCTGCACATGCATCTGTTGATTATGGGCTCTTTGTCGATGTATATGGTCTAAATGTTGTACAAAGGTTGTTTTGGTTTGAAAAATACAAATGTAATAAACAGCATGTTTCCAATTTTTTTTTTAAAATGTCTTCATGTGTCTAAATAAAGTTTTCTGGTGTCCACAAATGTATGTATTTGTATTTCTTTTTCTAAGTTAAATCTGCTTAATGGTTGTGTATGTTCACTATTCGCGAATTCGCGAATATACAAAACCGCGTTCTCACATTTATACATGAAACCGGAAACGAAACTTTTGCTGCGTGCACACGTTTCCGGAAATTGTCCAGGCCCTGTCGTAAGTGTGCATCATGGCTCCTGCACTGTTTACAGACGAAATCGTGGCATTTGTGTGTAAGGTAAGGAGGGGGTGTGAGTGTGCAGGGTGCGGGATGGGGGATGGTGGCAGGGTGGGTCGCTTATCTAGCGGGTGTGCAAGAAACTTTTGGTCTGCTGATCTGCGCATGCACTTTCTGCCTATTA